>NC_081139.1:28582696-28952696 GCF_958295425.1 Solea solea
GACAAAGCAACCACTATAAAGACATGAGCCCTGACCTTTAACCCCATCCAGCACCTTTGGGATGAACTGGAACAGAGGCCGTTTCTCAATACTCAAGTTAGCAAGTATGTACTTGCTTACTTGGGAAGTATATACTTGAGAAGTACGCTGGGAGTATATACTTGCCAAGTACGGGAGTACACAAGTATGTGGTTGTTTCTCAATACTCAAGTATGCAAGTATGTATGTATTGTTCTGCTGTTTGAATGGTGGCTGGCGCCAAGTGCTGCAGCCTCATTACCGCCACCTACAGTGTTGATAAATGAACATATGAAATACTTTTAATAAATGCATATATATGTTGTTATTATTTTTACATTTTAAATATTTAACTTCATTTATTAATTTATTTCTATTAAAATATACAATACAAATAATACAATGTGGAAAATAGATAGAGTACAGCATTGAATAGTGTAGTGTAGTGTATATATATATATATATATATGACGTGTACAAATATATACTACTCTACATAGCTAATATTTACATATTATATTTAAATACAGATACAATGACCGTGCGACTTTAATATAAATCTAACATTCAAAGTTAAAATAAAAAAAAATAAAAATAATATGCAAAGTTTCAAACTGTCAGGTCAAAACGTTTCCATTAAAATCAAAATAACACGTCAACAACAAATCTATCGATCACACCGAGCATCTAATGACAGCGACGTCTGAGCCAGCGGATCATTTCATCAGGACAGGCCGAGGTAACGCTGCTCTGTGCCGGGCACAGTGAGCGCCGAGCGCCCACAGAGACGGAGGTGATCACCTCCGACAAACGTTGCTGCCAAACTATAAATACGTCATATCTTCATACACAAACCACATGTTTGAATTCTTAATGACTAATTTCTCGCCTCAAATGATGTTAAAACTTTGTTCCGGGACACAGAAAAATATTTATTTCAGATTTATATTTCTATTATCTGCTGCTATGCTCCGCCGAAATGTATTCTGGGATACATGGCCATCCCAAGTACGCTTAAGTCACCTCCGATGCATACTTGGTAAACATGGGCGGAGCAAGAACACTTCCGGGTTTGAGAACCGTCCTCGCTGTTCGCTTACTTGAGAATTGGAACAGCACTTGGACTGAGGCTGATGACGTTTTCACAAGTACGGGAGTACGCAAGTACGCACAAGTATGGATATTGAGAAACGGCCAGAGATTAAGAGCCAGACCTTGTGGTCCAGCATCAGTGTGTGACCTCATCAATGCTCGACACAATGAATGGACACTAATTCTCACAGAAACACTTCAAAGTGTTGAGCAAAGTCTTCCAAGAAGAGTTGAAGCTGTTAAAGCTGCAAAACTCCATATGAAAATACTGTCAATGTATTTGAATACTTCATAATAGTCCAAATACTTCTGTTGATTTGTTTTCACACAACTCCAAACAACCAGTGTTTGGTGAATGAGTGAATGTGAGCTGTTGTAACATGTGATGTTATTATTCCACATCTGAGCTGCATCACTGACTCTGACTCTGACTCTCTGTCGTCTTCTCTCAACAGGTGGGAGTGATGAATGTGTGTGTGTGCGTGTGTGTGTGCGTATGCGTGTGTGTGTGTGCGTGTGCTTGTGTCTGTTGTGTGTGTGTGTGTGTGTGTGTGAGAGAGTGTGTGTGTGTACGTGCGCGTGTGCGTGCGTGTGTGTGACTGTGTGAGAGTGTGTGATTGTGTGTGCGTGCGTGCGTGTGTGTGTGTGTGTGTGTGCGTGCGTGCGCGTGAGTGTGCGTGTCTGTGTGTGTGTGTCTGTACGTGTGTGTGTGAGAGTGTGTGATTGTGTATGCGTGCGCGCGTGTGTGTGTGTGCGTGCGTGTCACTGCTTCAACAGATCTGTGACAGAACTCCAACGATGATGGCGTAGGGATGACTACGTGAAGAGAAAGGTTCAATGAAAGTGTTTGACGTGAAGTGTAACTTGTGAATAAAGACAATGGGTCTGCGCCTCATGGCAGGGTGATAGCAGACCCATTGAGACAGATAAATACCATGTGTTTCCTCCAAGACAGGGAGTCTTCACTTTGTAACTGGCCTCTGTGTTGCTTTGTGAATGCTCCTCTTGTACAAGATTAAACCCTTGTTTGGACACTGAGCTGACTCCCATCTCCTTCCTATGGATCTCAATTATTTTAACAGTTCACAGTATGTGGAGCTAAAGAGAGTGTTTGTTTTAAATCAGTGGAATGTTCCTTTGTTTACTTCAAACCTTAAAACAGAGCATGTTGATCCATGATTTCACTGATCTCTTTGTAAAATGATGGTTTATCATTATTGTCTGGTCCTTACAACAATAATGAGGCTTTTAGGGCTTTTAAAGGGGGCTGAGACCTGGTTTTAGGGTTAGGCATTTGGTTGTCATGGTGAAGGTTCAGGAATGCATTCTGTCTACGAGTGTCCTCACTAAGAATGCTGTACAAGAATGTGTGTGTGTGGGGGGGGGGGGGCTTGAGATGTATAGAATGACTCAGCTCTTATGAAACTAAGACACTGATCCTGGTTTGGGTTTTTCCAGACAGAAATGGTCCTAACAGGGTAACAAATACAAGAACACACACATATTCTTGTACAGCAGTGGTCACCAACGTGGTGCCCGCGGGCTCATTTCACTTCACCTCACTTGCATGTATCCATATGATCACTGAGTAAAATGTCTTTGATATTGTTTATAAAACTGTGATTATCGTTAGTAAGCACTGAAATGAATGTGTATGCAACTGAATGCATAATATTCATCATTTAAATGGTCATTAAATGTATCAAATGTTAATATGTTAGCCTTCCATATTATTCTCTACCCTTCAGGTAGCTCTGGGTCTCAAAAAGGTTGGTGACCCCTGTTGTACAGTGTTCTTCTTGAGGACACCCAGAGACATCATTTTATGTCAAAAAGAAAAATGGAAGTTAAAGGAATACTTCACTGATTAGCATGTAGCTTTGTATCGCTAGAATAGCAGTAGTATTTGTTCTCCCTCAGTTTTCCACTGAGTTGTAAAAAAAGCAGCGTGGGGCAAACTTGGACCCATAGGGGGACGAGACTTCATTCCCAGAATGTAAACACGGTGTCTGCCATCTTTGCTAACGGTTATGCTAACTGGCTCTTGCTCTGCAGAGTAAACTGAGAACGACAATGATCGAATGTAGTTTTCAAACTGATATGGCTGCGAGGGAAAAAACCTGCATTTCAGTGAAAACTAGAAGACGGCGGGTGGCGGCGAGCTGTGGTTATTACGTCAGGGTTAACACAACCCTAACCCATCTGAAACAAAGCCAAAACACATGAACACAAACATGAAACGGCGCAAAACCAAAAACACACAAATCCCAAAGCAACTGCAGGAGAGAAAACCTGCATTCAATAACAGAAGTGCTCCGGGCCTGTGGGGGGCGCTGTCGTGCAGCTCTACGACCAGCTGTTCTGACTACACTATTCTTTACATAGTGTTGAACGAGAGGATCAAAGTTCTCCTGCTGTAACCCCGCAGTAGTTCGTGACTCGTGGTAAAGCCGCCGTCATGTGACCGTGCTCGACCAATAAAGGAGCCGCTTTTTGTAAAGAAAAGAATCAAATGTCAGAAAACAGTAACGACGACGAGGAAAATACTCAGTCCTTAAAGAAAGTGATGTGTAAGAATTATAAACGCTGTATTTCATCATAGACAATCCTGTCGTTTTGTTACGATCTAAACATGTAAATCTTACGATATATGACACTGTGTTTATATATATGCCAAACAAGTTTCTGACTTCCTGGTTTATTTCCGGGTTGTGCGGCCCATAGAGCATGTGCAGTAGTGTTACTCCCATAATGCCTTTCATCTATGTGAACGACTTGCTCGGCGCGTCCATGAACAGTGAAAGGCATGATGGGAGTACGCTACTGACGTGCACAAGCGGATTTCATGAATACCGATGGCACGTTTGCGTCAGGCTTTAAACCATGGATTTGTAAATGAAAACCAACGATAGTGAATACAGTAAAGTGAAAAGTATAATTACGTCATTACAGTTAAAATGATCAATTTAATGGTTCATTTAATTGACCGTGAATATTAGTTTATATGTGTTGTTACAAAAATTATGTTGTTTTCTTCCATTCACTGATAAACTGTATGATAATCACTGTCACATGACTCAGGGGTTATATATATTATTGTCCAAGAAAATAAGTACTTTTAAAAAAAAACAATTTGATTGAATATTAACCATGAATATGATTTTTGGTCTCATTGCTATGCTTTGTATTTTGGTTTAAATTTGAAAGTTCAAATTTTTGTATAGGTGGTTTACAAATAAAGCTAACTTATCTTTATAATTACAATTTATGGTAAATATAATAATCATAAAATATTAAAACAGTCAGGCCAGAAAACCTGCAGACTCACAATCATATTATTAGGAACAATAACAATGTGTTAAACGTGGTTTAAAACTCCAGATTTTTTCACTCAACATTTTACTTCAACTCTAATTCATGTGTTCATCACATTTATCAGTAACTTTATGAACAGATAGTGATGATAAGACCAGCAGCCTCCCCGGGAATCAGTGGTGAAGTGAGCGCAGGTCTGAGGTCATCACACCGTCATCTGCCCCGTGTTCACGATATCAGCATGAATCCACACAGCAGCTCGTTAATACATCGATAATAAGTTTGAAATAAATCCTAATGAGCGACGAATAAATAACTAAAACCTGTTTTGTCCTAATATTTTATTATTCACATTTCTCATAAAGCTTTCACATCGTACGGTTCCCCGACAGCAGCCGTTCCCGACACGTCATGACCGCGCTTTGCTGTGCTCGTACACAGCTGTGACGTCACTCTGGGAAATAAGATGTTTCTGGGCTTTTTATAGCCTTTAGGAAGGTTTTACAAATGTGAAACTCCATGAATTAAAAATATAGAATATAAAGATCTATACATGCCTGTGTCCATGTCTCCAGGTGTCCTGTGGACACTTTTACAGGCGTCTCTTTTACTATTGTGCTCAATGGGAAAATTGCTTTTTGGGCTGCATGAGTATTTGTTGTTGCAGTAGCTTCCTTAGGCCCACCCACAAACAAAAGACCACGGCACAAAGAACGTGAAAGTGTATTTTCAAACAATAAAATACAATACTTTTGAATGATTAAATCAATATTTTTTGCTTCTTGAAATTGTTGTTTGAAAATCTAATTCAATATAAATCGGTTTTGTGTCAGTGTTTAAACCAAACTACAGTACAACAGGGTATGTTCGGACAAGTATATATTTCGTCTTTTACGGCCAGAAGCAGAGGTGTTGGAATACTTATTAGACATACTCTGCCCTTTAAAGTGGTGAAATGCCTTAAAGATAAAAAAAAACAAGTCCTAAAACGCCAGCAAGTCCTAAAATGCCAGCAAGTCCTAAAACGCCAGCAAGTCCTAAAACGCCAGCAAGTCCCAAAACGTCAGCACGTCCTAAAACGCCATCAAGTCCCAAAACGCCATCAAGTCCCGAAACGCCAGCAAGTCCTAAAACACCAGCAAGTCCCAAAACGTCAGCACGTCCTTAAACGCCAGCAAGTCCTAAAACGCCATCAAGTCCCAAAACGCCAGCAAGTCCTAAAACGCCATCAAGGCCTTAAAACACCATCAAGTCCTAAAACGCCATCAAGTCCCAAAACGCCAGCACGTCCCAAAACGCCAGCAAGTCCTAAAACGCCATCAAGTCCCAAAACGCCAGCAAGTCCTAAAATGCCATCAAGTCCCAAAACGCCAGCAAGTCCCAAAACGCCAGCACGTCCCAAAACGCCAGCAAGTCCCAAAACGCCAGCAAGTCCTAAAACGCCATCAAGTCCCAAAACGCCAGCAAGTCCTAAAATGCCATCAAGTCCCAAAACGCCGGCAAGTCCCAAAACGTCAGCACGTCCTAAAACGCCAGCAAGTCCTAAAACGCCAGCAAGTCCCAAAACGCCAGCAAGTCCCAAAACGTCAGCACGTCCCAAAACGCCAGCAAGTCCTAAAACGCCAGCAAGTCCTAAAACGCCATCAAGTAAACATGTTACACCAGAAAAACAACATGCACAGGATCCACTATCAATGCACAGCCAGTTTTTTAAGCATCAATATTAATATGAGAGCAGTCGCTGTGACTCTGACATTTAGTTCCTTTGTGTTTATCACTAATTCCAAAAACAAACAACCAAAATAATATATTTGTTCAGATTTATACATCATAAATTGATGCCTTGATTGCGCACTTTCCTTCTTTTTCGTTGCTGATGCATTTGCCACTATTCTTCAGGAAGAAGGCGTCAGAGACATTTGTATATTAATGTGTGGGTGGAACAGGGGCGTGGTCTGTTACTCATTCATCTCTGCTCAGTTTCACGTTTGATGGGAGGTATAAAGAAAAGATGCACAGGACTCGGCGTACGCACGGTTTTATAAATCTGAGAATTTCTTTGCGTACGTACTTTTCAAATTTTGTGAGTGCGCCGTCTTTCAGTATGAAAGCTGCGCACTCTTTTATACATGAGGCCCCTGAACTTCCTGTCCCAGCGCCAGAACTAGACGGCTGGGACAAAGCTGATCTTCTCGAAGCTCATGTCTGTCACCTTTTCTTCCAGCTGAGTCTGAAGAATAGTTTGGAATTTATAACATCAGCACAACATCAATGATGTCTTCATCATAAATTATGAATCTGACATCAGCAGTAGTACCATGTAGAGCTGCTACCACAATAGTGTGCTGCTGAAGGATTTGTGTGGATAGTAGTTAATTAGCCTTTATTGATTGATTGTGCCCTTTTTGTGCAGATTTTATTACTGACAACTAATGAAAATCCCAAATTCAGTAAAATTTTTCATTAGTTGTCAGTAATAATTATCAAAATTAAAAGAAATAAACATTTGAAATATATCAGTCTGTGTGTAATGAATGAATATAATATACAAGTTTCACTTTTTGAATGGAAGTACTGACATAAATCAATTTTTTGATGATATTCTAATTATATGACCTGCACCTGTATATAACCGCTCCCTCTTCCTTTGTCTGTGTGAGTTTGTCTTTGTCCGTCACCTAGTTACTCTTTTTTTGAGCGCTCCTCGCCGTCACGTCCTGTTATCACTGGATTTATTTGCACATGTTTGCTTCAGAGACTCTGTCTGAACTTTCAGTGGATTTTTCTGCACTCTTTGTCCAGTCCCACGTTGATCCCGCGCCTGCGTTTCTCACGCATATTTGAGGATCTCCCTTCCTGTGTCCCTTGTTGTTTTTCCAGTGTGAGAATGAAGACTGTTTCTTACCACCGTACTGCATCTGGGTCCAGTCCTGTTCGTGACATGGTGCTCCAATGTGGTTATTAATTGATTATTTAATCAATTTTGAACAATTGAATACTTTATTTCCAATAATTGAATCAAACTTAATAATTAAATCATTATTTAAAAAAAACAAACAAACAAAAAACATATTGTGTAAATTGTGTGTATATACCGTACATGCATACAGACAGAGAGATAGGTGGCTGTGGGTGGTTTTGTTCAGGATGGCCTGAAGTTCTGCCCGCTGAGTGAAATAATTGTCATTTCAGATGACTAAGTTAAAAAAATGTTTTAAAGTGGCCTGGATACAACATTTGTTATTGCTGAATATCTCTTGTAAATGATGTGGTTAACAACTTTACAGCCATTAAAGTGTGTACAATACTTATTCAACACCTCAGTTGACTTTCTGGTTTAGTACAAAAACAGGACAGGAAATGTCATGTCATAGATGGGTACAGATGATCTTTGACTTTGGCCATGACTTGATAACATGGTTCCAGCAGGACTGGGTGGAGGTCTAATTGTAATCTCTAAGATTTGATTTAGTCTCCTATGCAGTTGTGTGGCCCTTGGACCACAATGTGCAGCTATTTCCTTAAAGGGGGCCTTCTGAAACTTCTCCATCACTTGTCTCCTCCACTCCCTGTCCTGCTCCTCCATATCCACATTGCCCACAATGACATTTTTCAAGGCTTTGAATGTGATCTCCTCTGTCACTCTCCTCTCTTCTTTCTCTGGACTATTTCTAGACTGTAACTCCACCTGTGAGACAGTTTCACCAATGGACAGATGATCATCATCTGTGTACTGAGGAATGAAAGGTATAGAAAGTCTCTCTGTGTTATAACCACCACCCCCAAGGACTTCAGAGATTTTTGACTGGAGAAATAAAACATCCCCTTCCACATTCTCCAGTGAGGCAGGCAGCTTGGGGTTGTCCGTGAAGACACCCTCGGGTAAAAGGTGAGGGCTATTTACCTGTCTGACCTTAATAACCTTGTGTATATACTTGCAAAAGGCTGGAATAGTGGTGAGCTGGCAAATAAGGTTGAAGTAAGCGGCAGTCAGGGAATGAATAGCACAGCGATTGTAAATAGGCAGATCCTCGTCAGTTGACAGTGCCAGGTCCTGCAATGCAACTGTCAGGCGAACGAGGTCCAGAACCACCTCTGGATTTGCCAGCTCCACACTCAAAATGGCAAACAAAGCAAAAAGGTTCTCGTAATGCTGCCTACCATTGCTCTGCTCCTTGCACGCCAAGTAGATGTGTTGGTAAAGCTGCTGGCCGTGACCTTTCATGAATAAGTTATCTTGTCTGGAACACTTGACCACTTTGATCTTGAGCACAGATATGTCCAGGATGCTGCTCATGCTGAGGAGCTTGGACCTGTTGTCATGCCAATCCATGAGACTAATAAGTATTTGCAGTGCCAACAGTTGTACCTCTGGATCCTTGGTGAGAGACACGGACAGCAGTGGCTCCAGGTAAGAGCTTAGCTGGGTTTTCAGCATGTTGGTGGTATGGAAACTTGCTGTCACCTGGACTAAGGACTTAAGTAACATGACTTGAATCATCCTGGTACCCTCAGGCCCTGAGCCTGTGGATGGCACGGCTGTGTGAATACCAGGGATTTTGCCCATAATGAAGAGCATGACTTCTGACCTCTGGTAAGCTGGCAGAGGGTTGGCAAATGAACTGATGGTACGGATGACAGCCTCCTGCAGCTGCCTCTCCTCGTGAGCGTTGGTGATCTCAGATCCGATGTTGATACTGCCATCATATGAACCTGTCAACTCATAGTCAACACTCAAATGAAGCTGCTGCACCAAAGTGTTGAAAATCTCCAACACTGTGAGACCAACAGAGCAGCTGGCTGCGATGGCAGCTGCCTCCAGCAAGACCTCTATGATTCCAGTTCGCACTGTGGCTGAGTTCTTGCTGTTAGCAGCCAGGTGACCAAGAAGCTGCTGGATGACCAAGTGAGAGTGCTGAGATCGGATGGAGTACATAATGATTTTGAAGCAATGCACTGCAAAGGTTGTCCCCTCCCATAGAGAATGGTTATCTAAGTGCATTAGCACGGGTGTGATGACATTCTTGATTTTGCCATAGGCAGCTCGTCTCAGAAGCTCCCTAAAGCAGCACTCTGTCAACTCCACCAAGCCACTCTTTTCTTTCTCTGACATCCGCAGCAGCGAAGGGGAGTGGTTCTGTGTGCATTCTCCACTCTGCAAGTTGAAAAGTAGAGAGGGGACAATCTTGTCCATGAGCTAAGGGTCCCAGATATTGGCCTGTAGGTCGTCATTCACCGTCTTCCTCACTACTCCATTTAGACCCTTGATACCTGCCATGCGAATCTTGAAGCAGATGTCGGGGTCCTCGTCGCTAGAGTGGCACATGTCACTGAAACGTGACACAAAAAAATGGTAACAGCGGTGGTAGGAGGGGTTGTCCTCTTGTATGTTGGCAAACTTCACAAACGAATTGGTTCCTAGGATCTGTAGGCTAGGTTTGTCCGACTCTAGCACCTCACGCACCATCTTCAGGAAACTCTCCACAAACAGGTTGATGCTCTGAGAGCGACAGGCCATCAGCAGCTGGTCCAGCGCTTCCATTGCTATGCACACATACCTGTATCTTTGTCGAGCCACATCCTTTGACATTCTCTTAGACAGGTAAGCGCCAATACAGTCAAGCTCTTCTGGAACCGATAAGGCATAGAATGTCAGCTTCTCCATGTTGGCTTTTACTAGCCCATTCTTTTGGTTTGCTGGAAAGATGTTGTCTACCAATCGCTTGTACAGAGGACTGAGTGCTCCACAACAATCACCGATCAAGAAAGATATGATTCTTTGCAGTAACATGGTTGTGAAATTCGTTCTTTTTTAAGTAAGACTAGAAGAGAGCAGTAATGCAACTGCGTGAGTTCCAACCTAGTGGAGCACTAGAGGTTATCTTGTAATGTAAGAACTCCTTCCAGGTGACATGGAACACTAGAGAAGTCTTTGAAGAGGAGCTTTGATGCTGGCACATAATAAACATGATGGATGTTACTTTGACATGCAGATGGTCTCTGCCAGTTTGGACTTCCCGGGACAATTAAAATGCTTTTTTCATGTAGTATATTCAAAGGACAACAGGCTGACCTGGGGCGCTCAAGTTTTTCCCTATAATCAGTTTTTAATATTGAGAAGAATTGTCATCTTGCCATTAAGGCACTTTTCTTTCTTTTGAAGGAGTTTTGAATGCAACAAAGAAGGACGAGATGATGAGACTGAGAACTTTGAACAGTGATTGCGAACTTCAGAACTTTGAACAGTGGAGGGCAGCATTACACCTCTCAGTGTACAGTCAGAAATTATTAGAGCAAGAAGTCTTTGATCTTCTGAAAAGCAACGTAATAAAGAAGAGCTTTCCTACTAAAATGGGAATTACATGGTTTTTCCACCTGGTTCCTGTTTATAAATGTTGGTGTGTTTTTGGCATGAAATGAACTGTATTATTATGGGGAAGGAACACCATATTTCTGTATCTGTAATATTTGTTAGCTAATTAGTGTTAAATACTTTCCAGATATAATAACTATAATTAACTGTCAGGAGTAACACAAGGTGAAGGGTCTTGCCCTTAACCCACAAACCCACAACCTTTGAGTTGTCTCTGATTGGTTGATTTTGTGGCACATTGGTAACGCTGTGCCAAGTTGAGTGCGCGCTCGGGTAAAGATGAGCGTGCACAGAAGGTTGAGATTTGAGATGTGAGAGGACATATGAGTAAAGTTGATTAAACTGTTCAAATTAATATTTGCAAACATGCAAATACATGTATTAAGCTTTCAAAATATATTTGTCTGTGCTCAAAATCTCACATTGTTCCTTCATGAATGTGGCCTGTGAAAGAAATTCTGGAGTCATCAGTGTTCAGTGAATCATATCTTTACTTCATGTATAAAGGAGAGACCCTGTCACCAAGAAGGTCTAAATGTTCTCTCCCGTTTCTCAAGAAAGCTTTACCATTTATACAGAAACATCAAAGTAAAACAAGACACCAGACCTAACGTTTGTGACCCCATTAGATCTAATGTTTACGACGACTAACAGATACCATTATGTGCAACCCTTACGTTGACCCTTCCTTATCATACAATTTCCCCAGCCTTCATTCACGGCTTGACTGTTAGTAGATAGTTATCTTAACCACTAAAGGAAACAGAAAGAAAGATATTTATTGACTAGCACAGTTTCTTTATTTCTAAATGTTATTTTAATGGGACCGGACTTAAATCGATTAGTGTTTAAACTAATAACAGGGTTTGAACAATGTGAGATTCCCATGAACTGACCTGTGCCGTTTGAACATAAACAAAGAGAATGTGAGAGATTTGTACTTGTGTTAGGAATCTCAGTTGGTTCGGCATAAGTGGAATTTGAAGGGAAAGATTGTGGAACCATGTTCTCACAAAACCAATCTACACAAGATAAATACATATTTGCCTGATATGTTGTATGACTATAGACTTTATTTCTCGCCGTATACCATGCATGGTGAGAAGCCTTACACGATTTCCGACTTGTAGTGTCCATGTGGGGACAATCAGCGTAATATTGCACTAAACTAATGACAGGATCTAAACAAGGACAATAAGGCCCAGTAAGAATCTCATAAGGAGATAATCCAGTCGTTTTATGTGGGCGTCCTCTTATGAACATGAGAGCAGGGGTAGAATTTCAACCTATGGCAACTTTGTTTCAGCAATTAATTTTTCTTAATTTTATCTTCAGGGTCTGATTAGCTCTTTCTACCGCACCTCCACTAGCTGGATGATACGCACAGTGTGTTTTTAGGTTGATCTGAAGGCTTTCTGATAGACTTTGAATGACACTATTCACAAAATGAGAACCATTGTCGCTAGTCAATTTGGACGGCAAACCCCAACGTGGTATTACTTCCTTCAAGAATGATTTTGCCACTGAAATAGCCGTTGTATGCCTACATGGGAAACATTCAATCCACTTTGAAAATATGTCAACAATTACAAGGCAGTACATGTACCCCTTGCATGGAGTGAGCTCAATAAAGTCCATCATCAAATGTTCGAAAGGACCTTGAGGTTTCGGATGTGCAGATAGAGACATTTGCACACCTCTGCCAACATTGTTAGTGGCACAAATTACAAATTTTTTACAAAAGTCTTCAGCAAATGTTGAAAACCCTGGCGCATACCTTAGTTTATTTACAATATCTAACATCCCTCCTTTTGACGCATGGTCAGGACCATGGGTCAACTTAGCTAGAAAAGGGAATATGTTCTCCGGGGATTCAGGGGACGTGAGACTGTTTCTGACACAGTGTGAGCTGCACTTCGAACTACAGCCATCAGCTTTTCCGACAGACTGGTCTAAGGTGGCGTTCATAATCTCCCACCTGCCCAAACCCCACAGCTCACTTCCTATTTCCCACTCCACTTATTATGACCTCACCAATGTACCGCCTTGCTATCACGACCTCGCCGAGGTTTTCTGCAAGGCGAAAGCCACCTCCTTGCCTCCTCATCGTCTTTACGATTGTGCCATAGACTTGCTACCAGGCAGCACCCCCCCAGGGTCAAGTTATATTCCCTTTCGGCCCCAGAGCGTAGAGCCATGGAGGACTATGTTAGGGATTCCCTGGCCGCTGGTCTCATCCGTCCCTCTTCTCTTCTTTGTGGAGAAGAAGGATAAGACCCTCCTGCCCTGCATAGACTATCGTGGTCTCAATGCTGTAACTATCAAGAACAGGTACCCCCTCCCCCTCATCTCCACGGCCTTTGAACTGTTGGAGGGGGCTAAGGTGTTCACTAAACTAGACCTACGTAATGCCTACCATCTTGTCAGGATCAAAGAGGGGGACGAGTGGAAGACTGCTTTCAACACTCCCACCGGACATTATGAGTATCTGGTTATGCCTTTTGGTTTAACAAATGCACCAGCGGTTTTTCAGGACTTGGTTAACGATGTCCTTCGTGATATGCTTAATATTTTTGTCTTTGTGTACCTAGATGACATCCTGATCTTTTCCCCCGATGGTGTGTCCGAGCTGTGCTTCAGCGGTTCCTCCAGAACCAGCTGTTTGTGAAAGCAGAGAAATGTGAGTTCCACAAGCCCTCGGTCTCGTTCCTTAGGTTCGTGCTTGCTGAGGGGGAGGTCAGGATGGACCCTGAGAAGGTTTCGGCAGTGGCAGATTGGGCCACTCCCACCTCACGTAAAGAGGTTCAGAGGTTTCTGGGGTTTGCTAATTTTTATAGAAAATGTATTCGTAACTACAGCAGCATTGCCTCACCCCTGCACGAACTTTCCTCCCCACACAGACCATTCGTCTGGAGCCATGAGTGCGAAACTGCATTTAAGAGCCTTAAGAGGAGCTTCACCTCCGCCCCTGTCCTCATCCTCCCGGACCCCAGCCAGCAGTTTGTGGTAGAGGTAGACGCCTCAGACGTTGGTATTGGAGCGATCCTCTCCCAATTTTGCTCCAAAGATGGTAAACTACACCCTTGTGCCTTCTTGTCCAAGAAACTCACTTCTGCTGAACAAAATTATGATATTGGTAACCGCGAGCTGCTGGCAGTTAAGGTGGCCCTGGAGGAGTGGAGACACTGGCTGGAGGGAGCCTCCCAGCCCTTTCAGGTCTGGACCGATCATAAGAATCTGGAGTACCTCAAATCAGCTAAGAGGCTAAACGCTAGGCAAGCTAGATGGGCAATTTTCTTCAGCCGCTTTAACTTTACCCTCTCATATCGACCAGGTTCCAAAAATCTCAAGCCTGACTCCCTGTCCCGTAAATTCACCAGTGACCAAATTAATCCTGAACCCAAGAAAATCCTTCCCACGACATGTTTCATATCAGTTCTTTCATGGGAGATAGAGGGTAAGGTTAGGGCGGCAGCCAAAGATGTCACTGTCCCTCCTGATTGTCCTGTGGACAAGCTTTTTGTGATCTGGGCTCTCAGGGGGGAAGTGATCCATTGGGCTCACACAAACAAGACTGTCTGTCATCCGGGTATAAAGAAAACCTTGTTTGTTGTACAGCAACGTTTTTGGTGGCCTAAGATGGTCTCAGTGGTCACTGATTATGTCAATGACTGCTCTGTTTGTGCAACTAACAAAGCTTCTCATCAGAGACCATCAGGAGAACTCAGGCCCTTGCCAATCCCTCAACGCCCCTGGTCCCATATTTCCATGGACTTCGTCACAGGACTCCCACCTTCCAATGGTAACACTGTGGTTTTGACGGTGGTGGACAGAATCTCCAAAATGGTTCACTTTATTCCCCTGCAAAAGCTTCCCTCCGCCAAAGAAACGGCGGAGGTCATGTTGAATAACATTTTTAGGATACATGGTTTCCCTATGGACATTGTTTCAGACAGATGACCCCAATTCGTCTCACATTTCTGGAAGGAGTTCTGCAGTCATCTTGGGGCCACAGCCAGCTTCTCATCAGGCTTCCACCCACAGACAAACGGCCAATCGGAGCGCCTAAACCAGGAGTTGGAGACTGGCCTCCGCATCACCGCCTCCCAGGACCCCGAAACCTGGTCCCAAAAACTGGTTTGGGTCAAATTGGCACACAACTCACTCCCCTGTTCATCCACTGGTCTGTCCCATTCCACATTGTTCACGGCTACCAACCATCTCTCTTCCCCTCCACAGACTCTGAGTCCTCTGTGCCCTCCGCATTGGCCTTGGTGAGACGCTGCAGGAGAACCTGGGAGCGGGCCCGCCAGAACCTCCTTCGGCAGTCCAAATCCTACAAGGCTGCCGCAGATCGCAAGAGGACCCCTGCCCCACACTATCACAGCGGCCAAAGAGTGTGGTTATCAACCAAGAACCTGCCTCTTCGGGTGGAGTCCAAGAAGCTCACGCCCAGGTTTGTCGGCCCGTTTCACATCGCCATGGTGATCAACCCTGTCACTGTCCAGCTCAAACTACCAAGGTCAATGCAGGTCCACCCCACCTTCCACGTTAAACCCGTCAAGATCAGTCCTCTCCATGGACGACAATAACCTGATAAGCCCAAAAAGGACATCATTTGTTTTTTTGTACGTGGTTTATGAACTTCCAATATTGCTTGAATGCGGTCAGGACCCAATTTACGACCTTCTGGAGTGATTATATGGCCAAGATACCGCACTGATTTTGAGACAAGCTGCAGCTTGTCTTTTGACACCTTGTGACCATTCTCTGCCAGAAAACAAAGTAGAGACACTGTATCTTTTCTACAATACTCCCTTGTGGGTGAACATACAAGAAGGTCGTCGACGTACTGTACACGTGTACTTGTGATAGATGGATTATCTTTAATAAGTGGTCATAAAAGATCATAATAAGAGGTCATAAAAGATCATAAATCAAGAGCGTTCATCTGTTAGTTTAGCCTCAGGAAAGACGATCGGTGATCGATTACTTTTGCCTGCTAAGGCCGGAAGGGGGAGCGCTCCGCACGATGCCTCATTCTCGGTGAAGCTGCCGGAGAGGAAACATCGTCGGAGTCATGTCGTATGTTTAAATCCCCTTGTCCAGGTATGAGAAGTGACATTTGTGTGTTTAAGTACTGAATAACTTAGTTTTGGAATTCTAGTTGTGTTTTGGGTGTTTTGGGAAGCTGTGCCTTCATGTTTGTGTTTTGGTCGGGTTTGCCAGTCTAAAGTGACATCTAGTGGCCAGAGATGAGAGGTTCTCGTGATGCTTGCATGCACATATAGTTTAATAAAAGAGTTATTATATTAGTTTTATAGAGTTTTATATAGATGAATTAGTGTTTAGATAATGTTTTGTTTATTATTTAAGGAACTGTTTTTGTGAATGTCCAACTTGCTGTATTATTGTAATGTTTTTTATGTAAGTATTTTGTGTACTTAATTGTAAATATTTAAGAAATAAAACTGAGATTCTCGGTGAAGCTGCCGGAGAGGAAACATCGTCGGAGTCATGTCGTATGTTTAAATCCCCTTGTCCAGGCTGTAACATACTCCCACATGGTGGTTGCCAATGTGACAGGTTTTCTGCTACAATCAATGCAAACAAAGTGGGACTGGAGGAGAAACCCTGTGGCATTCGCGTCCATGTATACCTTTTACCATTAAAAGTGTTGCCTGGTTGGCCAAGCGTCAAAAGACAGGGACACCAAAAAGGATGCTGTAGATGGCTGAATTTATTTTCTGTTTAGCAGCACAAAAAAATGGTCGTCCGGAGAGAAAAAAAAAAAATGAAAACAAAAGACTCCAAAACAATAAGTGATGAATCAATAACGAAATTCGTTCATCACAAAAAAGAGAACATTCAAAATCAACCAGTACGTGTGACGTTAACCTCTGCGCAGGTGTTGTCCCCAGCTCTGTAGAGCTCACTCTTCCCTACCCCCTCTTTAGCAGAGGAATATATATTCTGTGGCCAAGACCATTACAAATAAAAATCAATTATCTTCATGATAATCCCCCCAGCTAACAAATCAACCCCAAACATGCACAATACTGATCCTACCTAATTTCAACCAGTTTACTACCAAAAATAACATCAATAAATATTCTATATGATAGTGGACACATTATAATTCCCCAAACACCCCTCCAGTCCTTCTTCACTTGGCGTGCACTTCTCTGTGACGCACCGCGCCCCACCTTTAAATGTTCGTCACTCTTTGCGTCAGGTCTTTTGCCAGCGGTCCGGAACCAACGCCACTACATGCCGATGAGTTTTGTTTTAACAGCTAACACGAATCCTCGTTTAGACTGAAAGTCCCTCCCGACGTTCAGTTGGCCACTCTGAACGCCCGGCTCCCAATCCGTGTTGCTGCGGCATCCCGTTGCCAGGACACCAAACTCTCCACAGCAGGACCGCTGTCCCTCACCACCCCAGCGTTTCCCTGCTTAGAGCGCCTAAGTGACTCCGTGCAACAAGGTAACGGGCAGCCGCACCGTTACACTTCCCCCCTCCCCTCCAGGTGAAGCATGTCACCCTAGGGACGGAGAAGCCTCATAACTGGGCCCCATCATTGTGTGCCCCCTCATCCTCCGGGATGCGGGACAGGAAGTCTGCTACTCTATTTGCAGCCCCTGGACAGTAGTGCACTGTGAAATTATATGGCTGAAGAGACAGGTACCACCTTGTGACCCGGGAATTGGTATCCCGCATCCTCTCTAGCCACTGCAGTGCTCTGTGGTCAGTCTCCAACAGAAATGATCTGCCCAAGAGGTAGTACCGTAGCGAGTCAATCGCCCACTTGATCGCCAGACACTCCAACTCCACTGCAGAATACCGCCTCTCTCGTGGAAACAGCTTCCTGCTGATGAATGCTACTGGCCTCCGGTTTCCGTCCACCTCTTGCAGCAGAACGGCTCCCAGGCCCACTCCCGAAGCGTCGGTCTGCACGATAAAGGGTTTTTCAAAATCTGGGCTAAGCAGAACAGAGTCACCACAGACCGCCCCTTTCAGGTCCTGGAAGGCTCGCTCGCATTCCTCCGTCCAGACCAATCTCTTTGGAACTGCATCCCTGGTGAGATGTGAAAGGGGAGCAGACCTCGCAGAAAAGTTAGGTATAAACCTGCGGTACCATCCCACTACATCGTCCAGGTAAGCAGCTGAGAACTCGTGGGCACCTGCCAACACCCGGTCCATCAGCCTCTGGAAAGTAGCTGGCGCCCCCTGGAGCCCAAACAGCATCAAGTCGTCTATGCGGGGCATAGGGTATGGGTCCACCTTGCTGAGAGCGTTCACCTGACGAAAGTCTATGCAGAACCGGATGATGCCATCTTTTTTTTGAACCAGCACCACCGGACTGCACCAGTCACTGGAGGAGGGTTCTACGACCCCCATCGACAGCATGATGTCTAGCTCCTCCCTCAAGGCAGCCACCAAACGCTCTGGCACCCTATAACTCCTGCACTGAGGGGAAGCCCCTTCCTGAAAGACAATGTCATGTTCTGTAGCTACTGCCCACCCAGGCTTCTCCTGGAACAAGGAGGGATTTAGCATTTCTTTCATATGCTCCTGTTGACGTTGCTCCAGGTGGGAAATATCCAGAGTCTGGGGAGTTGCCTTGACTGGGAAAAACTGCTCATCCGGTTCCTCCACCGCACGGACAAAAAGTTGAGTCTCTACCTTGTCTCTGGTGTGAAATTCCTTCAGAAGGTTAATAGGAAAAACCTGCTTCTTCCTTCTCCTCTCTGGCATATAGATCTCATACGTGACTGCCCCCATCTTCTTCACCACCTCATAAGGGCCATGCCACTTAGCCAGGAGTTTGTTGTCATCAGTAGGGAGAAGAAGCAGCACCTTTTGACCCGGAGTAAATGTCCTCTCCCTCGCCTTTTTGTCATACCAGGTTTGCTGTTTCTTCTGTGCTCTTTCCATGTTCTCCTGCGCCAAGGATGTCATCTTCTCAAGCCTCCTCCTCATCTGAATGACGTACAGCACCACATGCCGCTCGTCATCTTTCGATCTCTCCCACAGCTCCTTCACCGACCATAAAGGAGCTCAAAGGGTGAGAAACCAGTCGAAGCTTGTGGCACCTCCCTGTATGCAAACAGGAGGTAGGGCAGCCACTCATCCCAGTCTTTTCCTGTCTGTGAAACAAAGCGGCGGAGCATGGTTTTCAGGGTGCGATTGAATCTTTCCACCAGCCTGTCTGTCTGAGCTGACACTCTGGGCATGAGCGAACAGTCAACCACATCTGTATACATGTTGGGCAAACTGAAACGCCTACCAATTCTAGCCAGTGTCTTGTATTTTCCCAGGTGTCCTGACCATGGGATGGAGTGGGCTAGGCTCATCACCTTTTCCCTCATGGGACCTGGCACCACTAACGTCTCACATGCACCCTTCACTTGATACAGTATATCTTGTTTCAGAATGTACCTCTCCTCTTCTAAGAGGCTTGTGTTCCGACTTGTCACTCCCTCACTTCCTTCTGCTTTTTTGAACCAGGGCTCCAGGGTCTTGTCCTGTCTCTGCAACTCAACTATGTCAGTTGGTATTTCCGTTTGTTCTGTGGACTCTGGCCTCAGCCATACTTCTCTGCTGTAGGGTAACTCCTAATATCTCCATGCACACAGCACACCTTTACCGGGGCCTGAGGCCTACACTCCTCCTCAGAGACCAGACTTTCATGGATCAGGGTTTGTGAGCTACCCGTATCCACTAATGCCTGCACACATTCCCCATTAATAAGAACTTGGACCAAATGTCCCGTGTTCTTCAGTGTCTGCTGTGCATGTGGTGCGTGTGGCCTAGGTGCATAACAGATGGCAGTGTTCTGGGTATTTCTGGCTTGACAGTTTGGTTTAGTGTGTCCCCTCTCCCCACAATGGTAACACTTAACCTCCTGTCTAGTTCTATCTAGCCGTCTGTTAAAAGTAGGTCTATCCTGTACCTGACCACGACTCTCGCCGCCCCCATCAGACTTATTTCTACTCCACTGGATGGTGCTGGGAAAAAAGTAAAAGCAAACCAGAACTGTGAATCAGGGTGAACAGGGATACTGAAATACGCGTTTGCTAAGTCTATTACGGAAAACCAACAAGACTCTGATGGAACCTGTGACATTAGTGTTGTAACATTTGGCACAGTTGGGGCTGGGTGTTGCACAGCATCATTAATGGCTCTGAGATCCTGAACTGGTCTACACCCCCCATTAGGTTTTTTGACAGGCAGAATGGGGGAGTTGCATGGTGAATGAGGACATTCCACGATGGCACCTTGTTTTATGAGAGACTGAATGACAGGATCTATGCCTTCAACAGATTCTGGACTAAGTGGATATTGTCTTTTACAAGGTCTGAAAACAGATTTTGGCTGAACAGTAACAGGAATTGCACCTTTTATATTTCCAAAATCAAATTTACTTTTTGCCCACAATTTGTCAGGTACTGTTGAAACCAATGCTTCCTCTTCAGTGGTTAAAGTGTAACTTCATTCGTATATGTGTCGATCTTTTGATCAACTGCTACTCTAATGTTCACAGGATAAGATGTGATCTTCATTGATGGGGAGTAACAACTATCATTTGATCTTGTTATGACCCCAGGGTCGTGACTGCTTTTTCACTGTGTGTATGTGTCTGCATTTGAGTGTGAGACGGGTTGCAGGTGTGCATGTTTTGAGTGACTGACCTGTGTGAGTGAGTCAGGTGGATCCTGGGAGCTGATTGGTCCTGCCCGGAAGGAATCTGAATAAGAGGCCTGAACATCCCAGCTGCAGGGGACTTCCTCAAACCACTCACAGCCAGACTGCCAGTAGACGTGTTGTGCTTGATTTAAATAAACCTTTAAAATGGTTTGCTTTGACTTGTTGCTGGTGGTTTCTTGGGAGTTGAGAAGAGGGGGTCTCATTATGCATGTTGTGATCAGGTTTTCCCCTAGGCCTGGTCGTAACAATCTGGTTTGCCAGTCTGACACCTAAAGCTGCTTTAACCCAAGGTCCCATTTCTGTCCATGCGACATTTGATTTTTTTGTCAATGGATTGTGAGGGACAGACCCAGGTTTTCAAAACAAGGTTAACTGAGGTTTCGACAGATTTACTGACGCAGCTGCGAACTCTAAACCCACAAAAACTGTATCTATACCTATTACATCATTATCCCCTCCCACATCCCAAGTATCTTCATAGTTGTAATCTTTAGTTTTTGGTGAGAAATGTGACACACACTGCAAATGCTCAGGTGTCTCTGTAACCTGTGGTATCATGGACAACAGTTCATCTATATCCCTAGAATTTAGAAGGTCCCAAGAATATTCGTAATCACTCGCAGGAACACAGACAGGATATAGACCAGCTGTGGCACATGTTACTTTGATTCCTGTAGAATCACAATGTACATCAATGCCTAAAATGGAGACGGTCTCGGTTACCACACAGGAATTACACCTGACCTCGATATTCAACCACACAGGAATTATAATATATCTCGACAGCCTACCACAAAGGAATTACAACTGTCTACCTAGGTTTCACCCATGTACACCAGAAATGATTCAAAAACACTGTACTCACTTTTTTAAAAAGATGGAGTGTCCGCTGGTCAGCGCCCGTTCCTGACGCCAGGCGGATTCCTGTCCTCCTTGGTGGAGCGGAAATTTTCCTTACCGGTAGTAACCTTCAGTCAGAACTCAGGCCCTGAGCATTGGAGCGTCCATCCCATCCTTGTCGCCAAAATGTGAAAGAAATTCTGGAGTCATCAGTGTTCAGTAAATCATATCTTTACTTCATGCATAAACGAGAGACCCTGTCACCAAGAAGGTCTAAATGTTCTCTCTCTTTCCCCAGAAAGCTTTACCATTTATACAGAAACATCAAAGTAAAACAAGAACAGACACCAGACCTAACGTTTATGACCCCATTAGATCTAATGTTTACGACGACTAACAGATACCATTATGTGCAACCCTTACCTTGACCCTTCCTTATCATACTGTTTCCCCAGCCTTCATTCACAGCTTGACTGTTAGTCAGTAACACTCCATAGCGCACACGCACACCACTGCGCATCAATAGGCTACTGCATCGTTACCACCACATCTTGTGTTATGTCACTCAGCAAACGCAATTCACAAGCCACTATATGACACAAAACAAGTTTCCACATAAGCATGGGCGTCAGATACGCGGGGAACACGTCCACGGCACTATTTATGATCAACAGTTTTGTCCTCACCACTTCTAAAAAATGTTATACATTCATCATTAACACTCGAACTACCGTAAATGACGTACCTCTTCGGTGTAGGTCTTCCTCTTGAAATAATTTCCTTCTTTTCTCCAAACGATCGCCGTGAAAAGGGCACACGAAGGAGATCAGAAACATGATGGATCGGTGGCGTTAATGCAGTGATCATAGCTTACTTCAAAACCCGCCAAAGGTTCAAACGTCGTTGATGACAACAGCGGGGGCTAGCGCCAAACACATCGCTGGGCCTGGGGCGTTCTGTCACTATGCATCAAATTTTGATTGGCTGACGACACACGTCAGTCAAAGTTATAACCAAATAAGAAATGGCAGCTTCAACGAAAGGCCAGCAATACCACTATAGCAGGTCCACGGAGCTATGATGCGTTTAATGACATCCAGGAAAATCCAGCTCAGCTTCACAGCTGTTAACTCTGCTCAGCTGTTTTTCTATTCCTTCACAGTCAATAATACACTATTGTAGGTCGTGTGACTTGTTAATTACACCAACAGTGGAACAACTTTTAATCCAGAAGAAACGTTTATTTTGTTTGATTTGTCACATTTACATTTCAAAATGAATTTGCTGCTTCCAGCTGCAACACGTCCCTCCTCCATCGTGTATTGGATAAGATTTGCTGCTGGTGTGCAAAGAATTGTGGGATAAATTCCTTCACTCAGCAGCCACTGAGAGGCTCCTCCCACAGGCGGAGCCATATTGGCTACCAAGTATCAACAAGAACAGTTTCCTCTTCATGTAGAAAGTCTGTTGTTGACCTTTGTGTTGACCTGTGTGTTGACCTCTGCCCTCTCGTTTTCAGCAGTGAAGAAGAGACGCGTGAATGACGACCTTGTGATGTA
The DNA here is from genome assembly GCF_958295425.1 of Solea solea. Lineage (NCBI taxonomy): Eukaryota > Metazoa > Chordata > Actinopteri > Pleuronectiformes > Soleidae > Solea > Solea solea. Next base: position 28,605,605 of record NC_081139.1, read on the forward strand.
ACAGCACAGAGACGGTGAGACGGTGAGACGTGTCTTCTGCTCACAGACTGAAAACCAGACCTGTTTCACGTCAGACGCTGCAGCAAAGCATCATGGGACTTTTCCTCTGGAGCCCACAGATGCTGTGACGTCGTTTAGAGAATGACAAAAAAGGGTCACATAGGGTCACGTATTTCCCAACATGCCCCCGCCCGCTGGAGCCACGCCTCCTGTTGTCTTGTCTTCTGATGTACTTGCAACCGTGTGTTCATGTTTCTGTGTCGTTAATGTTTGTTTTTATCCATGATGTTGATGATGAAGATGATGAAGATGCAGTCATGTAACACTTCCAGGACTCATGTTTCTTGTTGTGATGCGGTGTCATTTGTGTTCTGCTGAGTCATGTGACACCTGACCTCTGGTCTGGAGGCAACGCCACGACTAAATCCAAATTAAGTCCATCATAATGAGTCCATCATTCGCAGCTGTTTTGTCGTAAACAGATGTTGTCACTGAATGCTGTTGAATGACCTTTAACCTTTGGTCTTTCTATGTTTCATCAGTTGTTTTTGTATCTTGTTTTGACCTGATGATGATCACATGACTCCTGGAGCTTCTCATGTTGTGGAAGGGTTCAAAAACTTTATTGACAAATAAACCTGACAATGACGACGACCTCAGTAACAACGACACACTTCTGGGGTTTTAGTTTATATTTGTAATTTTTTTTAATAGAATAATTGGCTATAGAATAAATTCCCAGAAAATATAGAAGGAAAACTTCCTTAAAAAGGGAAGTATATCCATGTTCCAGGTGTTCCAGGTTGTTGGTCACTGCATGTCTGATGTGTTTGATGGTCAGCTGACAGAATATGACTTTGATCTGTTTCTTATTTTCCCAGAGAAAAATATAAAACTCTATATTTAAAATGGGTTGTGATATAAAAACAGAAGCATGTATGTTTTCTACCGTTTGTATTTTCATGTCGCTGCTTCACTGCTGATGTTGTGGGACAAATGTTTCCATCTTCTGTGCTGTGGTCTTTTTTACTTGTGTCTCAAATACCAAAAGAAAACCTTTTGGTATTTGTGTCTTTTTCACTCAACGGCCTTGACTGATATTTAATTATTGATCTCTTCCTCTTCATGATGAAGCATCGGTGGATTTGTACATGATCATCTTTTGCCTGACAAGAAAAAAAGTCTTTTTTCTTCGTTTGCTTGACTGAGTTCCAACTTTGAAATTGGAATAAAATAAAACAGAGGAAAAGTGAGCTGCATGTCTGATTTCACGGAATATTATCAATAAAATTTAACATGGAGTCCCTGAACGCACCACGCAGGTAACTCTCACCTGCTTCTGTTTTTTTTCTAAGCCTCTCTCTCATTTATTATAAAACTGAAACATAAATCACTGTGTTTAACAATGACAACAATGACTTAGGGCAGCTGTCACTAAACAAACTTCATTTATTCTACGTATCGATATCTATCTATCCATCCATCCATCTTTCTGGTAAGTGTGCTAGTTAATTCAATTCAATTCAATTCAGTTTTATTTGTATAGCGCCAAATCATAACATACATTATCTCAAGGCACTGTACATAGACAACATCAAGGAGAGCAGAGAAACACAACAGTTCACACAATGGGGGACAGCGGAGAGGTGGGGGACAGAAAGGGGGGAGACAAGGAGCAGATACACAACAACTGTATCATGTTACAAGTTTATACAGTCAATGATATCAACTTTTTAATTATAGCACAATAATAATGGTGATGATATATATGATATGGATAGCCTCGAAAACTGGATCTTGATCCCGCAACCTGCAAGATGAGAATACAGAGAGAGAGAGAGGGAAGGAAGGAAAGACACAAACTATGGAGAGAAAGAGACAAGGTTAATGACATATAAAAAGTCATATTCATACCCTGAGTGTGACAGAGTGAATGTGCGTGCAAATCCCCCAGCAGTCTAGGTCTATAGCAGCAGAACTAAGAGATGGTCCAGGTTTCCCTGAACCAGCTTTAACTATAAGCTTTATCAAAAAGGAAAGTTTTAAGTCTAACTTTAAATACAGAGAGAGGCTCCGCCTCCCGAACTATCATTGGGAGCTGGTTCCACAGGAGAGGAGGAGCCTGGTAACTGAAGGCTCTGCCTCCCATTCTGCTCTTACAGACTCTGAGAACCACAAGTAAACCTGTATTTTGTGACCTAAGTGGTCTATTAGGGTGATAAGGTAAGACTAGGTCTTTCAGGTATGAAGGGGCCTGACCATTAAGTGCTTTGTACGTGAGGAGGAGGATTTTAAATTGAATTCTAAACTGTACGGGGAGCCAGTGTAGAGAAGCTAACACTGGAGTTATATGGTCTCTCTTTCTAGTTCCTGTCAGAACTCGTGCTGCAGCATTTTGAATTAACTGAAGGGTTCTAACAGACTTGTTGGAACATCCTTATAATAAGGAGCTACAGTAATCTAATCTAGATGTAACAAAAGCATGAACTAGTTTTTCAGCATCCTGTAAAGACACAATGTTTCTAATTTTCATAATGTTCCGTAGGTGGAAGAAGGCTGTTCTGGAAATGAGTTTTATGTGTGAATCAAATGACATTTCCTGGTCAAAAGTAACTCCAAGGTTCCTCACAGTGGAACTGGAAGCCAAGGTGATGTCATCTAAAGTGACAATGTGATCAGAAAGTTTTTCTCTGAGGTGTTTAGGGCCGAGTATAAAAGTTTAAAAGTAGAAAGTTACAGGTCATCCAGGACTTAATGTCTCTAAGACATTCCTGGAGTTGAACAACCTGATTTATTTCATCCGGCCTCATTGATAAATATAGCTGTGTGTCATCTGCATAACAATGAAAGTGTATGTTGTGCTTTCTAATAATGTTCACTAGAGGAAGCATATTTAAGGTAAAAAGTATAGGCCCAAGCACTGAGCCTTGTGGAACTCCACAATTAACTGTTGTCTGTAGTGAGGTTTTATCATTAACATGAACAAACTGTTCATGAAAAATCAAAATATGATCTAAAAACAAAAGCCTTAGCTAACTTTTTCTTTTGTTTTTTAGCTTGTTTGATTTGTCTGTATTTTATCATGCAAAGGTTTCTCTTCTGCGTTCTTCCTGTGCACCTGCTCCTTTGAAAGGTTTAAAAAAAGATGTGAGCCGTGTTGTTTCTACATTATTTTGTTAAATAAATCATTAAAAAAACATTCAAAAAGAACTCCATAGGAATGAACAGAGGCAAAGGGGCGGAGCTCTATCCAGTTGTTCTAATACATCCATGGTATCAACATGTTTGCCTGTTTGTTTTGTCGTGTTACTCGCACTTCACATGTCTGCCACACGGTGGCGGTGGTGCGCGGGTTTTCTGCTGTTTTGACCCACTGACAGTGATAGTTGTTGAGCAGACGCTGGAGCCAAGTGAATCAAAATAGGACGCAGAGTTAATTCAAATGTAATGTTTCTGAAGCATCTTTGCTCACTTATTTCAAACCAACGATGTTCAAACACCAATAATTGCACTTTTCTTCTCACCTATAGTTGCTACCAATGATTACAAGTGTTATAAACACCTTTTGTTCATTAAAGCCTTTAATCCCAGTTAAATTGAAGGGATTTATTGATTGAATTTTCCTCTTATTTCAATGATATTTAATTTATTATGTTGGATGTTTTTTGTCTGATACTATTTTACACCTTAGAGTAGTATGTGTTCAATTCACTGTTATCGTTATATTAAAATCCTTCTTAGATTGAAATTACATTCATATAACGATCAGAAAATATTCAAATCAATTCAGGCCAGAAAACCCGCAGACTTATGATCATACTGTTAGGAACAATAAATGTAAATAATAAGGCTTTCCAGTTTGAGTCTTGCTTCCTTGGACCTGTGGCTCTGAAGCTGAGTTATCTCGCTGATGAGACAAAATGATATAACAAAATAATGAAGTCATTAATGACACTCACATACATTTTGGGATATAAACTGTTGTGAAAACTGGATTAACAGTTTCCTAAATGATCAGTTTACCTGGAGTCAAACTCAGTTCCACGTGTGTCCACGTCTTAGATAGATAGATAGATTGTTGCGGCTTCCAAACACAAACCTTATAGCCGCTGAGAGTATATGAGGTTTGGGTCCTCAGGTACGTAGATTTATGACGCGCTATAGTAGATTATGATAAAGATACGCTGAGATCCAAATATGCTTAGGTGCATTTATTGTAACAAAACAGCACAGAGCTATCACAGCGCAGCAAGGATGGATAAACGTAAAATGAGACTGGCGGATTAAACAGGAAAAAAGGGTGATAAATGAATGAATGAGTAGCGGTAGCGGTCAACAAAAATTACGGCTACTCCCAACCCTGACTCTCTCTCTCTCTCTGCGTCACCGGTGAGTGCCCACCTTTACGCACACACACTTCCGCACCGTGCACACGCCCACTCCCAGGTGAACCACGCCCTCTGCAACACACACACACTCTCTAACACACCGTGCTGCTCATCTTCAGCCTGTATGTCTCTTACACACCAGCCCCTAATTATTAGGTCTCACATAATAATTCACATTTCAAAACACAATAGGAGACATAATAAATCATCATATCAATTTCAACGATAATGCAAAAATGTCTAATAAATTGCTCAAGTCCATGAAGTCATTACAACGAATATTCCTTCTTCTGGTCGTCATGACCGATTAGTGCAAAGTCCATCTGACGTCCGAAAACACAAAGTCCATATAGAGGTCAGCAACATCCTCATGCTGCCTCCTCCTTCTCCAGCAACAAACACACCTTGGATATGGGTCTGTCCAAGCAACTGGTTCTTGTCTTAATCCGAATTTGACGCACAAATCCCTTGCGATCTGGAAAAGTTTGCAAGACACGTCCCATAATCCAAGAATTACGAGGTGCAGTACTGTCCATTAGCAAAACTAGATCTCCTGCGACAAGGTTTCTCTGGACTCCAGTCCATCTCTGTCGTTCCTGTAACAGAGGCAGGTACTCCTTTGTCCAGCGCTTCCAGAACAGATCAGATATGTACTGGACTTGTCTCCATCTTCTCTGTGCGTACAGGTCTGCTGCTTGGAACTCTCCAGGTGGTAATGAAGGCTGGTTTTTAAGCAGTAACAGATGGTTCGGCGTCAGTGCTTCCAGGTCGTTAGGATCTGTGGAGGCCTTGGTGATGGGCCTGCTGTTAATAATGGCTTCCACTTCGCAAAGAACTGTGTGGAGTCCCTCCTCATCCAAGCGTTGTACTTTGAGAGTGGAGTTCAGGACTTTCCTCACCGATCTAATAAGCCTTTCCCACACTCCTCCATGATGTGATCCAGCAGGGGGGTTGAACGTCCACTTAATGCCCTTTTGAAGTAACACATCATGCACCTGTGCCTGGTTCCACTGCGCAATCGTTGTTTTTAGCTCACGTTCTGCACCCACAAAATTTGTCCCATTATCAGAGCGCAGCTCGCGGACCTGTCCTCTTCTGGCTATAAAACGCCTTAGTGCATTTATGAAGGAGTCAGTGTCCAGAGAAGGTGCCACCTCGATGTGAATAGCTCTCAATACAAGACAGGTAAATAGGACACCATACCTCTTCACTGTACTCCTCCTGCTCCTCACTTCGATGGGTCCAAAATAATCAACCCCTACACATGTGAATGGAGGTTCATCAGGCTTGAGTCGGTCTGTGGGCAAGTCTGCCATCTGCTGGCAAACTGGAGTGGCATTAAGTCTTCTGCAGATGGTGCACTTGGACAGAACTCTCCTAATGGCAGTACTTGCTCCTGTCATCCAGTATTTCTCCCTGAGCTTGGACAACATGTGGTTGCGGCCGCTGTGTCCTACCTCTTGATGTATATTTCTCAGCAGCAGGGTAGAAATATGAAGGTCTTTTGCCAGAATGATAGGATGCTTAGACTCCAAAGGCAGTGCTGCTTTGCTAAGCCGTCCTCCCACACGCAAGACTCCATCCTCCAGCCTTGGACACAATTTGTGCAGGTGACTATTTTTCTTGACATTTTGTCCCTTTTCCAGACACGAGAGCTCCTCAAAAAACTTTCTCTTCTGGCAAAACTGAATTATGGCCAGCTCAGCCTTGTCAATGTCCTCCACTGTAGGAGCTCCCAGAACAGCTGCACCTTTAAATGTGCACCTTTCCTGCTCCATCATTCTCTGTTGCTGCATTCTCTCTTCACTCTGATTGGCTATTAGCCTTTTTCTCTTCCTGATACAGGACGACAACCATTCCTTGTATTTCAGCCACCACGCCACAGCTTTCTTTAATCGGATCCACGAGGAATAATGATGGATCAGGTGAGTAGTGGGATCCTCTTCAGCTTGTACAGCATTGACAACAGCAGTTTTCTTCACCTCTGGATCGTCCTGGGGGAGATGACTCACAGGCTCAGGGTTCACAGGCCATTCTGTTTCAGGTTGGCAAAGAAACGGAGGTCCTGTTAACCAGAGTCTGTCCTTCAGAAATGCCTCCACTTTGAGCCCTCTGGATGCTGCGTCTGCTGGATTTAAAGCTGTATCCACGTACCTCCACTGAGCGGGGTGAGATGATTTCAGGATCTCCGAAACACGATTGGCAACAAACACCTTAAATCTGGAGCTTTCGTTGTTAATGTATTTCAGCACAGAAGCACTATCAGTCCAAAACACAGATTCCTGAAGACTCATGTGTAGTTCTTTCTTCCACAGGACATCCATGCGACTGGCCATTGTTGCAGCAATCAGTTCCATTCTTGGAATTGTAACTGTCTTCAGTGGAGCAACACAAGCCTTTCCCATAATGAAAGCACTGTGCATTTGGAGGTGCTCATTCTGTAACAGCAGGTAAGTGACTGTACCATAGCCTTCCTCAGAAGCATCGCAGAAATGGTGTAGTTGTGCAGTAATAACATCTCCAAACTCCAGAGGTTTTAGACATCTGGGCAACTCAAAGTTGTCCAGTAGGTGGAGCCCTTGCACCCACTTAAGCCACTCTTTGGAGACAGTCTCTGGTATGGGATCATCCCAACCAACTCCTCTTCTGCACAAATCCCTCAAGATCCTTTTTGCTGTCAGAACAAGGGGACTTAACATGCCCAGAGGGTCATAAATGGAGCTTACAGTAGAAAGGATGCCTCTGCGGTTGAGTGGTCTGTCCTTCCATACAATTTTGAATTTAAAATTGTCTGACTTGATACACCATTCTACACCCAGCACTCTTTCAATGGGCACAAACTCCCGGTCCAGGTCCAACTGCTCCATGCCTTTAGCTCTGCGGGGCCCTGGGATGGTCTTGAGCACTTCAGATCTGTTACTGTGCCACTTGGTCAAACAGAATCCCCCTTTAGCGCACAGAGACATGAGCTCATGACAGAGGATCAGTGCCTCCTCCTCTGTTGCAACTGCCACCAAACAATCGTCCACATAAAAGCAGTGCTGCAGCTTGTCCACTGTCTCCTCCTTATGCTCATGTCCAAAATCCTCTGCACATTTCCTGAGGGAAAAGTTGGCGCAGCTAGGGGAGGATGTAGCTCCGAAAAGATGTACCTTCATCCTGTATTCACATGGTGCTTGGTTCAAGTCTCCTTGTGACCACCAGAGGAATCGCAGCAGATCAGCATCATCTGGGGGCACTTGCACCTGGTGAAACATAGCTTCTATGTCAGCCATTATGACCACAGGTTCCCTCCTGAACCTGGTCACAACTCCAATCAGTGAGCTGGTTAGATCGGGCCCTTGCAACAGCTCTTCATTCAGAGATTGTCCTTTGTAACTGGCACCACAATCAAAAACAACTCTGAGCTTTCCCTTTGTCGGGTGGTAGACACCATGGTGCGGTATGTACCAGACCCTGCCATCACTTCTTTCCAGCTCTGCATCAGGAACCTTTTCAGCATAACCTTTACCAAGTAGATCGTTAATAAAGGTGTTATACTCCCTGTAAAACACTGGATCCCTCTGGAGCCTCCTCTTCAGATGGTTTTGACGCTGTTCCACCACTTTCCTGTTATTTGGCATGCTGACGTTTGGATTTTTCAAAGGCAGGGCGACCTGGTAGTGACCATTGACATGTTTGGCTGACTTTGTGACCATGTCCATGAACCTCAGGTCTTCCCTGGACAGACCCACTTGTTCCTCCACAGCAGATTCTGGAAAGTCCATCTTAAATTGCTGTTGCCACAGTTCATCCAAATTTACAATGGACACACGGTTCACAGTTACTGGCTGCTCACAGTAATTGGCCTCTCCACCGTTTCCTGTCAGTGGTCCATTTACCGTCCAGCCCAGCGCCGTCCTTATAGCGTAGGGTCCATTGTGCTCACTGCGGATAACTTCCAGCGGTTCCATGGCTCGTGGAACATTCGTTCCAATCAGCAACTCAATTCCAGCCTCAATCTGTGGTAAGGAGATGTGTTTTAAATATGGCCACCTTGTCAGATCCTTATTTGTGGGTATGTTTGCTTTGTGGACTGGCATTGACAACTGAGTATATGCTTTTGGCAACTCAATGAAGCTGTCATCTTCAAGTGCTGCCACCTCCAGCTCTGGCACAATGTAGCTACTGACCACCTTCTCCTGCCCCATGGTCCTGAGAAGAATGTTGGCTCTCTTCCCAGACAAATTGAGCTTCTGCTTCAGACTCTCAGTACAGAACACCGCAGTACTTCCCTGGTCCAAAAAGGCGTATGTGAGAATGATTTTATTGCCCTTCTTCGCCTTCACTTGGATCGGCACGATAGGAAGCTTGCAATCCATCTCACCAGCCCCTGTAAGCCCACTGGAAACCAAGGTGTCGTCCACTGTAACCTGGATGCTTCTCTCAGCTGGTTCTGCCGTTGCCACACTATCCTTATGGAGCACAGTTGGATGTCTTAGGCCACACTTCGAGCAGGAAATCTTCCTTTGGCAATTTTTGCTTATGTGTCCTATACACAGGCAGCGAAAACAAGCACCATTTTCCTTCAGGAAGTCAATTTTCTCTTTGTGTGCCATTTTTTCCAACCGCGCACACACATCCAATGTGTGTCCTCCAGTGCAGCAGGGACAGATCTTCTTGGCTGGTGGTTTTATGTATGTAGCTTTCACAGGTTGAGCTGTTCTCTCCACACGATTCACTGTGGTAGCGAAGCTGGTTCCTCTGATGCTGGAGCGAGGGGGAGGTTTGTGTTTCATTTGTTTAGTTGTTATAACAGTGTCCTGAATGTTTCCAAACACAGGGTCTGTCAAGATTTTTACCTGTTTTTCAACAAAGTTGGCAATATCCACAAACCTTGCTCTCCTATTGTACCTTTCCTGCAGGTCACATGCGTCGCACCTCCAGCGGTCTCGGAGTTTGTACGGCAGTTTTTTAATGATTTCCACCATGTTTGTGGGTGTGTCCAGATCACTTAAATACTGCACATCCTCCAAAGCGTTGCAGCATCCACGCAGAAAGAGGCCGTACTCCTGGAGGGCTTTCACATCTTCTGTTTTAATAGTGGGCCATGACAAAGCTCTCTCCATGTATGCTGCTGCCACCTTTTGCTCATTGCCATAGTGCTCTTTCAATAGAGCCTTTGCCTTCACATATCCTCTACTCGACTCAATGTGCTGACAGCTCCTCACTAGTCCCTTTGCATGCCCTTTGGTGTATTGTTCAAGGAAGTAGAGTCTGTCACAGTTGTTACTGGTGTTTCGCTCAACTCCATTTTCAAATGCTTTAATAAACGAATGGTATTTGAGTGGGTTACCATCGAAAATGGGAATTTCCCTTTTTGGGAGTGCTGAGAGGCATTGTTGTTGCATCAAGAGTGTTGAAATTTCATTTTGTTTTCTCATTATGTCCAGCACACTGTCATTTTGTGATGCATCAGTTTGTGTAACATTGGTCACAGGATCTTCAGGAATGGTTAGATAACGTTGGAGCATGTAAGAAGGACCTGGGAGATGTTTTATGTCAGATAAGTGAGTGACTTTAGGCTTCACAACTGTCTGTGTGGTTTCAATTGCGTTGGATTTTAGTTTAACTGGCAGTGATGGGACAAATTCCATAGCATTGTTGTTAAGTTGTTGTTTTGAGCATGTCTTTTCATAGTATGAGTTCATCCCATCTGAAACCTTTGACTTTGATTTACTGCCAACACTGCTTTGTGATTTTATAACACTTAGTTTTGCCATTTCCTCAGCGATTTCATTCTCCAGTAAAAGCTGTTCTCTTCTTTTGTGTAGCTTTAACTCCTCTTCATCCAATGCATGTTTTTCCTTTAATGCCTTTTGTTTTATTGCCAAAATTGCAAGATTTGTTTCAGTTTTTAAGCGAGCAGATGAGCGTGAAGCCAAGGATGAGGAATGATGTGAGCGTGATTTCTTGGTTGCATTTGAGATGCTGTCACAGGGCTGTAGTTCATCCTGAGGATCTTGTCCAGTGGAAACAGATACTGGAGGGTCAGCAACAGACAAATCCTTACTTTTTTCGACAGGAATTTGTTCTGCATAATTTATTTCCTTTGTTGGTTGCTCAGAAGTATTTGTCTGTAGTGGTAATTCATTTGAGTTTTCATGCGGATTTTCCTTTATCCATTTTTCCACTTGTTCCTTGAACGCATCACTGTAATCCATAATGCTAGAAAACCACTCTTTTTGTTTTTTATGTTCATCATCAGGAAGAAGTTGCAATACTTCGTTGTGCAGGTCAGTGGCCTTTTTACACAGTGCATTCAAGTTATTCAGTTGTGAGGGGATTTCAGTTACATTTTCTTTTGATTTCATGTGCGTTTTTATTTGCGGAATAAGCTCTTTGATTTTATTAACGGCACTTTTGCGCTCATGCTGCAACCGTTCGATTTTATTTTCCATTGCTTTGGCCGTCAGTTTGATTTCCCTCTTTTCACGTTCCATGTTTGAACATTCAGCATCAGCGTTTATTTGACTCATTTTCGTTAGATTGTATTTTTGTATGAAGCAACACAATCACATTTCATTCAAGAGCGTATTCAAATCCATCCATAGACATGGTATTTAAATTCATTGACAGAGCGGATTCGATCCAAGCATTTCAACAAGCAGTAGGTCTTTAGACAACATCAGCCGCCACATGCCACAAAGTCCCGACATCACAATCCATAAAAGCACGGAGAATATGCGCCACCATCAATGCGCCAATGCAACCAGCGTATCCATTTAATACATTGTCCTCATTTGACTCAATGCATTCCAATCGAAGCGGATTCCTTAATCCACAAACATTAACAGGTTCAGGCCTACCTGTTCCCAGGTAAATGTTTGGCGTGGTGTGGCACTTAGCTGTGGCTCCTTTGTTCTCGGGCTAGTCGGTGCGGGACGACTTGGTTCTTTGATGCGGCTTGATGATTTTCATTAAACGCCAAGCCATTTTTTGTTGACAAAATGTTGCGGCTTCCAAACACAAACCTTATAGCCGCTGAGAGTATATGAGGTTTGGGTCCTCAGGTACGTAGATTTATGACGCGCTATAGTAGATTATGATAAAGATACGCTGAGATCCAAATATGCTTAGGTGCATTTATTGTAACAAAACAGCACAGAGCTATCACAGCGCAGCAAGGATGGATAAACGTAAAATGAGACTGGCGGATTAAACAGGAAAAAAGGGTGATAAATGAATGAATGAGTAGCGGTAGCGGTCAACAAAAATTACGGCTACTCCCAACCCTGACTCTCTCTCTCTCTCTGCGTCACCGGTGAGTGCCCACCTTTACGCACACACACTTCCGCACCGTGCACACGCCCACTCCCAGGTGAACCACGCCCTCTGCAACACACACACACTCTCTAACACACCGTGCTGCTCATCTTCAGCCTGTATGTCTCTTACATAGATAGATAGATAGATAGATAGATAGATACTTTATTGATCCCGAAGGAAATTGAAGAGCTGCAGGGACATCGATCAATGATTAAGATTTAAGATTGTGTTGGACAGTAACCATGTGTTAAAAGGAGACATATGCAGTCATTTAAAACATGTAGTCTACAAATCAGTGTCAGTGTCTGATACCTCACCTCTGTATGATTGAAGGCACAGGATCGAAACGACGTTGAAATAACTTTTCCAATCGGCATTTATATATTTTAGCAGTTTGGCTATAACATTGCATAGTTTACAAAGTGACATTAATTATTCACAAATTTCACAGAAAGTACATTTCTGTGTTCATAAAAGTCAACACGAGTATTTATTCTTCTCTATTCCTGTCGCACACCGGGATAAAAGTTTCTTGTCAACAAGTGTCTATGAAATACGCGTGTGTAAATAAAGTTTCAATAAAAGTAGACGTTATCACGTTGTTAAACGTCATCACGTTTCAGACGCAGTCTCTTCTGTGACCCAATCAGAGTGTCGTGTAGTGTGAGGGGTGTGTCGTAGAGTGTGAGGGGGTGTGTCGTTGAGTGGTCTGCGGGTCTGCAGCTGGACCTAGAAAGTGAAAGTAACTGTAACTTTGCTTCAGTCGCCATTTTAACTGCGCAGCACGAAGACAGACTGGTGAGTGTTGACGTGATTATGATGATAATATATGATGATATATGATGATATATGATGATTTAGTGCGTGTGAGTGAAGTACCTTAAAATGATACTTGAGTAAAAGTCTTAAAGTTTGACATTTACTCTACTTGAGTATCAAAAATCATTTCTGATATAAAATGTAGTCAAAGTTGCTAGAAATAACAAAGTAAAGTACAAATACGTGGAATGTGTACTTAAGTACAGTCATGAAGTATATGTACTGCTTAATCCTGACAGATTAGAATGGAAACTTCCAGCCTGTCATAACTCCAGTCAGTCGTCTTTTGTTTTTCCTAAATGTGACGTCATGTTTTCATCTTTATGTCAATTCTACTCAAGCGTCCAAACCGAAACATAAAGTCCCTTCAAACGCGAACACAATGTTAAATGAGATTAAATGAACGATTGTAAATGATCATTTGGATTAAAAGTGAAATAATAATGTCATATATTCGTATTTTGATCAAAATAATGACTTGATTTCGTAGGTTTAAGTACTATAAGTACTATAAGTACTATAAGTGCTTAATGCACTAAAATCGGATTAAGTGCTTTTACTGTGAACTTTTGGAGTAATCCAGGGTCAAAGTTGACTTGAACAAAACTGAGGTTATTCTTTTTTTGAAGTGGTATCAAATCCACATTTACGATTTAAATGTAATTGTACTTAGTACTTGATGAACAAATATGCAGTTAATAAGTAATCCAGGATCTAATTTGACCAGTGCTCTCAAAACTGAGCTCATCAGCTGACTTGAATGCAGACAACAGCCCTTCAGTCACATACAGAGTAGCCTAGCACCATCTACTGGCACAAATATGTAAGTGACATGAACAGCAGGTTTCATAAAACACCTTCTCTGACAGAAAACTCCTGATGTGTTACAGTTTTCTCTCGTGTGATCACTGGACTGAACACAGATCCACATCAGACGTCCTCCAGGAAACATGAAGGAGATTTTCCACTCAAACTGAGAGGTAACTCTTTAAAGTGCTTTCAATATGATGCTTTCAGTGGAGCAGTGATAAGTCAGTGAGGAGCTCATTTGCACAAACTCATGACAACAACAAAGAGAAGACGTGCTTTTTATATATGAGGTTTACACTTTACACTATAAAACAAGTTATTCTCTGTAAATCTGTATATTGGGACGGTTTATTCAATTGAATTTTATTTGTATAGCGCCAAATCATAACATACAGTACATGATCTCAGGTCTGTACATCGACAACATCAAGGAGAGCAGAGAAACACAATAGTTCACACAATGAGCAAACACTAGGCATCAGTGGAGAGAAAAAACTCCCTCTTAACAGAAGAAGAAATCTCTGACAGAACCAGACTCAGAGATGTGCGGTCATCTGCCTCGACTGGTTGGGGTGAAAGGAAAATGGGGGACAGAAAGGGGGGAGAAACGGCCAAGAGGGAGATGAGGTAGAGACACACATCTTCTCCATTTCTGCATCAGTAAATCTGTGATCAACCTGTGTGTGTGTGTCTGTGTGTGTGTGTGTGTGTGTGTGTGTGTCTCAGAATGACTGAAGTCCAGCAGATGAGTGGTTGTGTGGAGGAAGACAAGGACAGAGCAGAGTCTCCAGGACCCAGCGGTCTGTCTGTGAAGAGTGACTGTTCTATGGGAACACCTTTAACCTTCAGTCATGAACCTGGAGCCTCAGAGACAAAGTAAGAGACTCATGCACTGACAACAAGAGAACATCACACTCTCACTCTTGTGCACTCTAAATGCTGACTGTACCTGTAGAGCAGTGGTCCTCAACCCCCGGGTCGCGGACCGGTACCAGTCCGTGGGTCAATTGGTACCGGGCTGCAGAGAAAGAATACATAACTTCCATTATTTCCGTTTTATTTATTATCAGATTGTGAACCATTCTCTCGCCACATCTGTCTATGACTCACTCTTGACACATGTCAACATGCTTGCCTCGGTCACATGTCACGGTCGAAGAAGAAGATCAACTGCTGGAGATGGCAAAATGACGGCGGCATTAAAAGTATGTTTGAGACAATAACTTTGCCGGTGTTGTGGATTAAAGTCATGACAGAAAACCCTGAGATCACCACAACAGCAACATCCTATCTGTGTGAAGCAGGGTGAGCGGGTGCTGCTGCTGCTGCTGCTGCTGCTGTTGACGAAGCACCCGTCTCCTGGCTCGCGTCATCTGGGTCCTCCGTTACCGCTGCTGCGCAATGAACAGACGGGACTTCACATTTGTCCTTTGGTCAGCGGCAGCATCCGCAACTGGTTGATGGACTCGGCCATTTTTCCCCCAGCCGGTCTGTGCAGTATCGTTGGTGCGATGTTACGAGGACGCTGCTAATAACACACATACACAGTGGATTCACACACACTATTTAAAAAAGACCAGTTTTTATGCTGGTCGTATCATTTTTTTTTTTTTTTTTTTTTTTATATATTTATTTATTTATTTATTTTTGTATTAAAGGCCGGTCCTGAAAATATTGTCTGACATTAAACCGGTCCGCGGCCCGGGGGTTGAGGACCGCTGCTGTAGAGGATCAGTCTTTACACAAAGATCAGCGACCACAGGCTGTAAACCTGAAATCATTCCCTTCACTCCAGACTCTGGAGGTCACACTGACACTGAGGCTGCTTTGTGATCAAAGTGTCTAAACAAAGACCATCATCAGTGATCATGTGATGTTTGTGTTTGCAGAGGTCAGAACCAGAGACAGAGAGCAGAGTCTCCAGGACCCAGCGGTCTGTCTGTGAAGAGTGATGAGTCTATGGACAAACCTTTAAAGTTCAGTCGTGAACCTGGAGCCTCAGAGACAAAGTAAGAGACACTTTGTCCTGTGAAGAAGTCACAACCAAACCTGTGTCCTCACAAAGACAGTATCACACACACACACACACACACACACACACAGCTGTTTTACCGTCATAAAAACTTTTATCCTGAGAAAACTTGTAACAATGCACTGACAACAAGACAACAACAGACTTTGTTGTGCGCTAAACACAAATGCAAAAAACACCAGAAACGAGTGGAAAACTCAACTAGAAGTGAGTGAAAAAGTCACTAGAAAGATTCATGTGATTGGTTCTACAACTACATCAAAGTCATTTGTCATCAGCTGTGAGTTTTTAAACCAGCTGCAGTTGTCCTTGGGTCACATGACTCACTGCACGTCATCATGATGACATCCATTGTATTGATCTTTGTCTAAATGTTGAGAAATAGCAGGCTTGATCATATTGACCATAACTCTTTGGAAACACTGTATTTCCTGTACTTGTTTGTGTTGTTTTCAGCCGGACATGAGAGCTTCAGCACAGGAATGATAATAGAACGCTTCCATAGCTCTGGAACAACAGGATTCTCTGTCAGTTTTTCAAAGATTGCACAGAAAGCATCATGAAGTTCAGGAGAGCAGTTTTTTAGCACAGAGGCTGAGAAACCATCAGGTCCTGTAGATTTCTGACTACCGTCATGTCTAAATGCTGACTGTACCTGTAGAGCAGGGCCGTCACACTCTAATGACCTGGGGGCCAATGAGCGTCTATTCTGGTCAAGAGGGGGCCGGACTACGGAACATAGAGTCGTCAAAAAACAAGTGTTCAGTAGCACGAGCTTCAAGTTAAAACACAATCTTGCATCATGATATCACACGTATACTTTGTGATACTGTTTATGATGCAAAATCAATCTGTTCATATCAAATACACATTTATTTCAAATGACGCAAATAATAACGTGGATGTCGGCAGAGCAAGGTCATACAGCGGCGACACGTGGCGAACACAGATCAGCACGAACTTAAAGGAAAAGAAAGAAGACGCTCTTCTCCATCACTCTGCTCCACGCTCATGAACTGCAATCAGACGCAGCTTTGATTGGACACGCTCAGTATCACAGGTGGCTCGTCACTTTCACACATGAAGTTTGCCCAACATCAATAAACAATCAATACAAATAAACAAAGAATAACTGAGGGCACAGTTCAACAGTGGACAACTGTAATGAAACCATCAAACTAGGACTGATGATGGGGAGTCAGGGAGTGCAGCAGTTCCCTGACCTCACTTTTGAATCCACCAAACCTTTTGACAACTTTTCACCTTTCATGATAATAATAATAATAATAATGATAATAATACATATTATAATGATAATAATAATAATGATGATAACAACAATAATAATAATAACACTGATGATAATAATAATAACAATAATAATAATAATGACATAATAATAATAAGAAGAAGGATAACAATGGTTTCATCACACAAATTTGTGCCAGGAGCCGTTTCAGCCACTGCCATTCGTGGCTCGGTCCCTAACAAGCTTATTTATATATGTAATTGAATGTTGTATGTCATAAATTTAATAATGTGATCATTATGAGCGAATGTCTTATTATTACTGTTCTAAAAACATATATTCTATCACCTCACTGGCAGCTGTGCCTCAGCTACACACTGTGTTTAAAACAAGGTGAGGTCGTGGGCCATATTTGTATTATAACATGATATTTCAGTGGGGGGACCGCATGTAATCAATTGAGGGGCCACATATGGCCCGCAGGCCGCCAGTTTGGCACCTGTGCTGTAGAGGATCATTCTTTACACAAAGATCAGCGACCACAGGCTGTAAACCTGAAATCTGTTTGTGATCAAAGTGTCTAAACAAAGACCATCATCAGTGATCATGTGATGTTTGTGTTTGCAGAGGTCAGAACCAGAGACAGAGAGCAGAGTCTCCAGGACCCAGCGGTCTGTCTGTGAAGAGTGATGAGTCTATGGACACACCTTTAACCTTCAGTCATGAACCTGGAGCCTCAGAGACAAAGTAAGAGACTCAATAAATAATGCTCTCAAATCAATATGATATGCTCTTGAATTAAGATAAGAAATAACCTCCATCTGTTGGAGGGAAACGTCCAAACTTCAGAGCAGCTCTGAAAGCAGCTTCACATCAACAGCTCATTTCTTTTATTTGTGGTTCAAATTGAATTTGACTGGACTTTTGTGAAGGAAGAAGAACTAAATGTGTGTGTGAGCAACAGACTGAACTGAACTGATTCAGAATCTGATGAAACGGATCAATGAGTCAAACCATTGACGAGTCAGAGAGAGTGTGAGGATGAGCCTCAGGGTTAGACCTTTACAACAGTCCATCAGAACCACTGTGAGACAAAGCTGTAAGGATGTCTTCACAGAGACATGTCCACCTGTCCCTGACGTGTCAGTGATAAAGAAATGTCTCCACAGACACATGTCCACCTGTCCCCGACATGTTAGTGATAAAGAAATGTCTTCACAGACACATGTCCTCCTGTCCCTGACGTGTCAGTGATAAAGAAATGTCTTCACAGAGACATGTCCACCTGTCCCCGACGTGTCAGTGATAAAGAAATGTCTCCACAGACACATGTCCACCTGTCCCTGACGTGTCAGTGATAAAGAAATGTCTCCACAGACACATGTCCACCTGTCCCCGACATGTTAGTGATAAAGAAATGTCTTCACAGACACATGTCCTCCTGTCCCTGACGTGTCAGTGATAAAGAAATGTCTTCACAGAGACATGTCCACCTGTCCCAGACGTGTCAGTGATAAAGAAATGTCTCCACAGACACATGTCCACCTGTCCCCGACGTGTTAGTGATAAAGAAATGTCTCCACAGACACATGTCCACCTGTCCCCGACATGTCAGTGATAAAGAAATGTCTCCACAGAGACATGTCCACCTGTCCCTGACGTGTCAGTAATAAACAAATGCCTTCACAGAGACATGCCCACCTGTCCCTGACATGTCAGTGATAAAGAAATGTCTCCACAGACACATGTCCACCTGTCCCCGACGTGTCAGTGATAAAGAAATGTCTCCACAGACACGTCCACCTGTCCCCGACGTGTCAGTGATAAAGAAATGTCTCCACAGACACATGTCCACCTGTCCCCGACGTGTCAGTGATAAAGAAATGTCTTCACAGAGACAAGTTTGCTGTTTCTGTGGACGAGCAGACGTCCCGCTGTCCTCTGTGTCAGGACGTCCTGAAGGATCCAGTCTCCACCAGCTGCGGTCACTGGTTCTGCAGACGCTGCATCTCCTCATACTGGGACCAGTCTGGTCCACCAGGAGACTCCTGCTGTCCCCAGTGTGGAAAAAGACCCAGGACAGGACGTGGACCACAGAGCATCTTTGGTAAGACTCATAAGGAGAGCAGCTCCCATCAGCACTAGCAGACTTTAGAAATGGAAAAACAGGAGAAAACAGTTTAAAAGTTAAAAATGTGACTCATGTTAACTCCATGATGGAGTTTAACTCTCTGCTGCCCCCTGCAGGTTGAAGAAATGAAGGTTTCCCTTCATTTTGCTGCTTTTCTCTCATGATTGTTCTCTTGTATGCAGATGATACTCTTTCCTTCACAATCATCACAGTTCTTCTAGAATGAGTCAGTCTTTCAGAATAAAGTTATTCAAGTCATTACAGTGAAAATGTAGTTTTTCATTTGACAACAAACAACATAAAACAACAACGTCACAGAAAAACATGACACTGATGAAAATAATCCTCAGCTGCTCACATTCTTTGTCTCTTGTCTTTCAGCATATGTTGGTCTGCAGGAGGTTCTAGATGAACATAAGATCAGTCTGAGGAGGAGATTTGAACACGTGACTGAAGGAACTGAAGGAACAGGAAGTAGAACCCTCCTGAACAGGATCTTCACTGACCTCTACATCACAGAGGGACAGAGTGAAGAGGTCAATACTCAACATGAGGTGATGCAGCTGGAGATGACCTCCAAGAAGAAGACGGTCCAGGATACTCCCATCAAGTGCTGCGACATCTTTAAAGCCTTACCTGACCAGCAGGGGAGCATCAGAGTCGTCCTGACCAACGGCGTCGCTGGCGTTGGAAAAACCTTCTCGGTGCAGAAGTTCACTCTGGACTGGGCCGAGGGTTTGGAAAACCAGGATGTGAATCTGCTGATTATGCTCTCATTCAGGGAGCTGAACCTGATCAGAGATCAGCAGCACAGTCTTCTCACGCTGCTCCATGTTTTCCATCCAACATTAGAGAAGGTCAGAGCAGAGGAGCTCGCTGTCTGTAAACCTTTGTTCATCTTTGACGGCCTGGATGAAAGCAGACTCTCACTGGACTTCAGCAGCAGGACACAGGTTTCTGACGTCACACACAGGTCATCAGTCAACGTGCTGCTGACCAACCTCATCCAGGGCAATCTGCTTCCCTCGTCTCTCGTCTGGATAACTTCTCGACCTGCAGCGGCCAATCAGATCCCTCCTACATGTGTTGCCAGGGTAACAGAAGTACGAGGCTTCACTGACGACCAGAAGGACGAGTACTTCAGGAAGAGATCCAGAACTGAAGATCTGTCCAGCAGAATCATCTCACACATCAAGACGTCCAGGAGCCTCCACATCATGTGTCAAGTCCCAGTCTTCTGCTGGATCAGTGCTACAGTTCTGGAGCACATGTTGACCACAGAGCAGAGAGGAGAGCTGCCCAAGACCCTGACAGACCTGTACTCACACTTCCTGCTGGTTCAGACCAAGAGGAAGAAGAACAAGTACGATAAAGGACGTGAGACAAGTCCACGGGAGCTGATGGAGGCCGACAGGGACTTTCTTCTGAAGCTGGGGAGGCTGGCCTTTGAACATCTGCAGAAAGGAGACATCATGTTCTACCAAGAAGACCTGGAGCGGTGTGGTCTAAGTGTGACAGAGGCCTCAGTGTACTCAGGAGTTTGTACAGAGATCTTCAGAAGTGAGAGTGTGATCTTCCAGAAATCAGTCTACTGCTTTGTTCATCTGAGCGTTCAGGAGTTTCTGGCTGCAGTCTACATGTTCCACTGTTTCACCAACAGGAAGACAGAGGTACTGCAGGACTTCCTCAGAAAAAAAGTTGATGATGATGATGATGATGATGGTGGTGATGATGATGATGATGATGATGATGATGAAGATGATGATGATGGTTACACTTCTCTGGATGTGTTCCTGAAAGCAGCCATGAAGAAATCCCTTCAAAGTGAAAATGGTCGCCTGGACCTGTTTGTTCGCTTCCTTCATGGACTCTGTCTGGAGTCCAACCACAGACTCTTAGGAGTTCTGCTGGGTCAGACTCAGAACAGTCCAGAAATCATCCAGAGGGTTACTGAGAACCTGAAGAAGATGAACACAGAGAACATCTCACCTGATAGAAGCATCAACATCTTCCACTGTCTGACAGAGATGAACGACCAATCAGTGCATCAGGAGATCCAAGAGTTCATGAAGTCAGAGAACAGAGAACAGAAACTCTCTGAGATCCACTGCTCAGCTCTGGCCTACATGCTGCAGATGTCTGAGGAGGATCTGGATGAGTTGGACCTGAGCAAGTACAGAACATCATACCAGGGGAAACAGAGACTGATTCCAGCTGTGAGGAACTGCAGAAAGGCTGTGTGAGTTCAGACATGATCAATAACATCATCAGTCAGTGATGATTCATGGTTTGGTTTATCAAATACACACAGAAGTCAGTTCTTTTTACATTTTACATGTCATTTAGCAGACGCTTTTATCCAAAGCGACTTACAATAAGTGCATTTAAACATTTTGGTACAAATAAGAGCTAGTTCTTCTCATTCTTCTCATTTGTTTCTGGAGATGTTTTAAATGATGAAAGTGAAGATTTGTCAGCTGGTTGTGATTCTTGTTTTGAACTGAATGAAAACACCAAATCACAACATTCTCTCAAGTCTCTGTTCATGATAAGACAGAAAGACAAGAGAAACCAACAGTTCACACAATGAACAAACACTAGGGGGCAGTGGAGAGAAAATCTGTGACAGAACCAGACTCAAACATGTGCAGCATCTGCCTCGACCGATTGTGGTGAAAGGACAAAATGGAGGACAGAGGAGAGGAGGGGGAGAGAAAGTGAAAGAGGGAGGTGAGGTAGAGACAGAAGAGAGAGACCAGGAGCAGAAATATAACAGTTGTGTCAGCTTCTAAGTTTAAACAGGACTTATGACATTTTTATACAACTACAATGTTATTGATGTTCTATTAATGAGACATAAACATTAGACTGATATCAACTTTAATTATAGTCAGTCAGCATCTACCGCTTTATCCTCTGCCAGAGGGTCGCGGGGGGTAATGTGCCAATCTCAGCTACATCGGGCGATAGGCGGGGTACACCCTGGACAGTTCACCAGTCCATCGCAGGGCAACATACAGAGACAGACAAACAACCATTCACTCTCACACTCACTCCTATGGTCAATTTAGAGTGTCCAATTTACCTAATCCCCACATTGCATGTTTTTGGACTGTGGGAGGAAGCCGGAGAACCCGGAGATAACCCACACACACACGGGGAGAACATGCAAACTCCATGCAGAAAGGCCCTTGTACCAACCGGGGCTCGAACCCGGGTCTTCTTGCTGCAAGGCGAGAGTGCTAACCACTACACCACCGTGTGGCCCACTTTAATTATAGTATCATGTTAATAATAATAACAATACTACTGGTTTCAAGCAGCAACTTTGGAACTAAAGTCTAATTTTTCATTCTTTATTCAGGTTGAGTGGCTGCAATTTGACAAAGATCAGCTGTTCTTCTCTGGTCTCAGCTCTGAAGTCTAACCCCTCAAACCTGAGAGACCTGGACCTGAGTCAGAACTATATGCAGGATTCAGGAGTGAAGCTGCTGTGTTCTGGACTGGAGAGTCCACATTGCAGACTGGAGACTCTGTGGTGAGTTCACTGACTCTCTGTTACTGTTGTAAATGTCAGATGTTTAATCCACAACTGAAAGTCATTCATGTTGTCACATGAGTTGAATCAGTGATGGTTGTTCCATGTTTCCACTTTTTCTTCCCTCAGATGTAGAATCAGGATCTTTTCACAGCTGACGTGTTTTTTGTTTTCTAAAGTGTTTCAGTCGCTGTAGTTTTCACGTCAGTCGCAGCTTTGACCTTTTCTGACTGAACTTGATGTTTCCACTTTCTCCTCTGACACGTTCACATGTAGCCAATCAGAATGAGTGTTGTTGATGATGTCACAGCTGTGACTGTTTACAAACAAACAGGAGCTTCCTCTCGTCTTCAAATCAGCTGTGTCTCAGTTCATAAGGCTGGATCCTCCAAGTGTGGACTCATGGTCCAGATGTTGTCAACATGTGTCACAGCACCGTGACGTGGGCGTGTCCCAACTGTCACATGACTCGTCATCTGGTGTATGTTTGGCGGACGACCGTGTCCCAGAATTCTTTGCAGCAATAAAGGTGGTGGTAATGCACCTTTAAGCTGGTTTACTAAACACAGATGAATCAAAGAATCAAATCAAGTGTAAACTATAGAATTGTAAAGATGTTGAGAAGAAGTGTGATTCAGGACTTTGAAGTGTAGAGGGCAGTATTGAACCTCTCAGTGTACAGCCTGCACACAGACTCCACCTGTTTCTGCTTCTTATCATTGATTCATTTCATTGAGTTGAACTTGATGTGAAAAGTGAGGCTGTGTTGAAATTCACCTGTGACTTCTTTGTCATTTTGCTGCTGTTTCTTTGCGTCAAACGTCTTTATTCTTCACGTTCACTTGAACTGAACCTTCACACACTCGTGTGTCTCACAGTCACATGACTCATGCTTTCTAAATACACTGTAGAAAATGTTCAGATACATTTTCATCCTCACAGCTGATATTTGACTCACACATTAAAATTCACCTGCTGAACAAAACACTTTTATTCTTTATTCAGGTTGAGGGGCTGCAGTTTGACAGAGATCAGCTGTTCTTCTCTGGTCTCAGCTCTGAAGTCCAACCCCTCACACCTGAGAGACCTGAACCTGAGTCAGAACCAGCTGCAGGATTCAGGAGTGAAGCTGCTGTGTTCTGGACTGGAGAGTCCACATTGTAGACTGGAGACTCTGGGGTGAGTTCACTGACTGAAGCTGCTGTTGTTTTTTTAAACTTTCATTTCATTTACATTAAACTCATTTTATTCACTGATGAATAAAATAAACTTCTTACACACACACACACACACACACACAAAGTAGTTGTCTAAAGCAGTGGTTCTCGTGGACACTCTCCCGGGGGGGCGCGAGTAGGCTACAGGATGGGAAGGAAAACAAATAAAAAATCCCCAAAATTCCCCCCATGTCTAAATGCAAGTGGTTGGATTATTATAACAAACAAATAAATCATCCTCATGGCGACATTTTGGTACCAGGTACTATTTTTAGTACCTGCTCCTGCGAGGTTCCAAGCACTAAGCAGGTACTATGCGATGATTGGTCAGACTGCAGGCCGCTGACTGGCCAGAGTCCCGTCACAGGGACTGGTGTAAAGTCACTAGTCACTCGGGTGTGTGTGTGTGTGTGTGTGTGTCGCGTATAAAACAAAGTCACCGCAGTTTCACTCAGCCCTGCAGTGATGACTCCGCCCACATTAAGTAGGTACTTTTTTGTAGTTGAAATGCAAGAATTACCCCAAGAATTGAGGATCTTTGCAAGGCAAAGCAGGCTCAGGTCTCACATGAACATCGCCTGCAAGCTTCTGTAAAAAATGCAGATGATATTCCTACTATTAGACCTCGTAATAATAACAATAATAAAGCATAAATTCATATCAAAGGTCTGGTGCCAATTCCCAATTATACCAATAGCCTAGTAATGATAATAGGCCTACTGATGATGATGATGGTGATGATAATACTAATAATAATAATAATAATAATAGTGTGGGCCTAAAAAGAATTACCTAGCCTAGGGCTGTCTATCTATCTATCTATCTATCTATCTATCTATCTATCTATCTATCCATCTATCCATCTATCCATCCATCCAAAGGATGTGTTACAACCCCAGGGTCGTGACTGCTTTTCCCTGTGTGTATGTGTCTGCATGTGAGTGTGAGAAGGGTTGCAGGTGTGCAAGTTTTGAGTGATTGACCTGTGTGAGTGAGTCTAGGTGGATCCTGGGAGCTGATTGGTCCTGCCCGGAAGGAACCTGAATAAGAGGCCTGAACATCCCAGCTGCAGGGAACTTCCTCAAACCGCTCATAGCCAGACTGCCAGCAGACATGATGTGCTTGATTTTAATAAACCTGTAAAATGGTTTGTTTGACTTGTTGCTGGTGCTTTCTTGGGAGTTGAGAAGAGGGAGTCTCATTATGCATGTTGTGATCAGGTTTTCCCCTAGGCCTGGTCATAACAGGTGGTGTAGTGGGGGTGGCGCCAGGAAGGGGAGGGGGGGCCCCAACTGCAATGAACCAGCTTTGGGGGGGCCCAGCTTGCAAAAGGTTGAAAACCCCTGGTCTAAAGTCTCATCTTTTATTCTTTATTCAGGTTGTGGGGCTGCAGTTTGACAGAGATCAGCTGTTCTTCTCTGGTCTCAGCTCTGAAGTCCAACCCCTCACACCTGAGAGACCTGGACCTGAGTGGGAACCAGCTGCAGGATTCAGGAGTGAAGCTGCTGTATTCTGGACTGGAGAGTCCACATTGTAGACTGGAGACTCTGGGGTGAGTTCACTGACTGAAGCTGCTGTTGTTTTTTTTTAAACTTTCATTTCATTTACATTAAACTCATTTTAGTCACTGATGAATAAAATAAACTTCTTAAACACAAACACACACACAGACAAGCGCACACACACATTGTTCTAAAGTTTCACGTTTTATTCTTTATTCAGGTTGTGGGACTGCAGTTTGACAGAGATCAGCTGTTCTTCTCTGGTCTCAGCTCTGAAGTCCAACCCCTCACACATGAGAAAACTGGACCTAAGCTGGAACCAGCTGCAGGATTCAGGAGTGAAGCTGCTGTGTTCTGGACTGGAGGGTCCACATTGTAGACTGGAGACTCTGGAGTGAGTTCACTGACTGAAGCTGCTGTTTTTTTAAACTTTCATTTCATTTACATTAAACTTGTTTTATTCACTGATGACACACACACACACACACACACACAGTCACACACACACACACACACAGTCACGCACACAGTCACACACACACACACACACACAGTGTCACACACACATACGCGTTTTTAGTTCCCTGTGAGGCCCACTGTCTGGGTGATTGCTGGTGGGACCCACCCTTTCTGAGTGGTCTAGAGACTTGGTTTTAACTGCTAAATTTTTTTTAAATTTCTGTGAGGATGAAAATGACTTAAATCATCAAACACTCTCACATAAATTTTAATCCTGAATTTTGGTTCCTATGGGGACCAGTCATGGGTCCCCATGGGGCTTCCAAACCCCAACCCCACCCATATTATCTCTATATTATGTCTGTAAGCCTCAAATAGGCAGAGAAAAGATGCTTCTGGCCTTCAATGATCAACACTGATACAACTAGAAAGAAATCAGACCCCTGGCTCGATGCGTTTATTAATTATTACAAAAAACTACACCTGAGCGACTGACCTTTGACCTTTACGAAGGGCGCACAAGTCCGAAACTCAGCACCCTGGATCAGCCGTAGTTCCTGATACACATACTTAAAAATCAGACCCCTGGCTCAATGCCTTCAAGAATGATTACAAAAAACTGAGGGTGAAGGCCGAATAACACAGATCATCCCCAAACCGCTGACCTTTGACCTTTCTGAAGGTCGCACTGGTCTGAAACTCTGCACCCTGGACAAGCGTTTGTCCTTGATACACATACTGACATTTCAGACCCCTGGCTCGATGCGTTCATGAATTATTACAAAAAACTACACCCGAACGGCTGACCTTTGACCTTTACGAAGGGCGCACAAGTCCGAAACTCGGCACCCTGGATCAGCCTTAGTTCCTGATACACATACTGACATTTCAGATCCCTGGCTCGATGCGTTGATTAATTATTACAAAAAACTACACCCGAACAGGTGACCTTTGACCTTTACGAAGGGCGCACAAGTCCGAAACTCGACACCCTGGATCAGCCGTAGTTCCTGATACACATACTTAAAAATCAGACCCCTGGCTCAATGCCTTCATTAATTATTACAAAAAACTACACCCGAACGGCTGACCTTTGACCTTTACGAAGGTTTATTACAAAAAGAAAGAGACTGCTTTCAAAGTAAGTTATAGTGTTTATAACTAGTATTAAATTGTCTCCCTTATAGATTTTGGACATAATAATTTGATAATATTGAAGTCTGATCACTTAAATGTACATTCATCTTCATAAAATATTAAGTTTTTTGACATACACACTTACACACATGTCAGGAATCGGACCCCACCGGTGCAAACTTACACACTGCAATACCATTTGTGACCACTGGGGACCCAATCCCACACACACTCTGTCATGAAAACCTACTTCATAGGGTCCAAATTTTTTTTTCAAATAAACTGGGCAGGGCCTATCAGGAGGCTGTTTTCTATTGATTGCAATGCTCGTGCCCGTGGGGACCGAGTTTTGGGCCCCACGGGAAAAACTGGGCCCCACCGTGTGTGTGAAGAGTCAGGATGTGGTCCCCATCAGGATAGAAAAACGCACACAGACACACACTCACACACATTGTTCTAAAGTCTCATGTCTTATTCTTTATTCAGGTTGAGGGGCTGCAGTTTGACAGAGATCAGCTGTTCTTCTCTGGCCTCAGCTCTGAAGTCCAACCCCTCACACCTGAGAGAACTGAACCTGAGTCAGAACCAGCTGCAGGATTCAGGAGTGAAGCTGCTGTGTTCTGGACTGGAGAGTCCACATTGTAGACTGGAGACTCTGAAGTGAGTTCACTGACTGAAGCTGCTGTTGTTTTTTTAAACTTTCATTTCATTAACATTAAACTCATTTTATTCACTGATGAATAAAATAAACTCCTTACACACACACACACACACACACACACATACACACACACACACACACACACACACACATTGTTCTAAAGTCTCATGTTTTATTCTTTATTCAGGTTGTTTAGCTGCAGTTTGACACAGATCAGCTGTTCTTCTCTGGTCTCAGCTCTGAAGTCCAACCCCTCACACCTGAGAGACCTGGACCTGAGTCATAACCAGCTGCAGGATTCAGGAGTGAAGCTGCTGTGTGATCTTCAGAAGAGTCCAGACTACAGACTGGAGACTCTGAAGTGAGTAGAGTGTTGTTCTAATCACAGTCAGACAAACATCAGTGTTTCCTCAGTGAAGCTGTGACAGCACAATAGTGACAGACTTCATGATTGGACACAAAGACACAGAGAGACAACAGACGAGCCACGAGCTGCTGCTACTCACAGACTAGAGCTGAGCGCCTCACATGATGAGCGTCCATCAGCTGTTTGTAGTTTGACTTCATCACAGATTATAGATCCACTGTATCATACACTGTAAAAACAGCAGCACATCTTGTTTGGTTAGAAAACGTCAAAGTAGCCACTTTCAGACAGGAACGTCATTTTCCTTCAAACTCTGACAAAAGCATCAAGAAATGAGCAAAATATAAAGAAATGATCTTTATCACAAGCAAAGAAATGAAAGTGAGTCTTCTCTGACTTTAAGAATTGACACCTTGGCAAGGGAGAACCCAAAAGCACGACAACGAGGCAGGAAAACGCAGATTACTAAGTCCAAAAGCAGGAATTCAGTCACAAACAGGCAAACACATCAGAACAAGAAGACTAACTAGAAATGCTGGAGCAAAAAACCAACACAAGACCATCTGAAAATGGGCTGCTATATAATCACTGAGGGACTAATGAGCCAATGGAAAACCAGGTGAGGGAAATGAGTTGATTGCATGGAAGAAAGATGACAGGAGAACTAGTGACAAGACATGGAAACAAATGAAAAAGACATGAAACAAACTAAGAGTTAGTGTAAGTACGTAAGTACAGAGAGAGTGAATTTGACCTTTGTGTTTTAAACACAGCAGTAGTGAAGCAGGAGCAGCAGGGATTTCATTCAAACTGTTGTTTGTTACTGTTTATTAAAGCTTACATGAAGTTGTCATTCTCTTCTTTTAAGACAATGTTAGAGTTAGTTTTCTTCACTTTTTCTGTCAAAAATGAGGACAATTTCCCAGAAAGTAGACTTCATTGACCTTTTTTTAAAAGTCTTCCACAAACACCTTCAAGTGTAAACCACATAAAACCACGAGAAAGTCATTTACATTCACATTATATCAAATAACATGAAGAGGCTGCAGACACAGACATGATAGTGACTCTGCTGTAAACATGAACACTGGAGTGACAAACCCCGCCCCTTTCTGTTGGACCTCAGGTTAAAGCTCCGCCTCCAAGACTCTGTAACATGAGTCAAAATCAAAGTTCTCTCTGGTTTAAGGTTTATAGACAAATTCTGCATGAACAGAATATAAACACAACTTTTTCCTGAAGAAATATGCAAATGAGTGACGAGTATCGTCACCGTGTGTGTGTGTGTGTGTGTGTGAGAGGCAACATGAAACAGTGGCAACAACAATTCAATCAAAAAACCAAATGTCCCTGAAATATATCTACTAACAAATACTTTCCATCAAAGTACACAGAGTACGCATTTAAGGCCACAGCTGAACATGTGACCTTGACTTCCATGTCAACAGAGATGAACATAAAGAAACAGCAACCCCTGCTGGTGAGGAGTAGTTCCTGCAGCACTATAGATGCACTATATGGACAAAAGTATTTGAATTGACGTGTTTCAATGGGGCTTTGGACTCTCGGCCTCTTCTCTCAGTGAAGGACAATCTGAAGTTCAGCAGACGCAGACATTTCTACTCCAACATGACTGTGTCCCAGTGGACAAAGCAACCACTATAAAGACATGAGCCCTGACCTTTAACCCCATCCAGCACCTTTGGGATGAACTGGAACAGAGATTAAGAGCCAGACCTTGTGGTCCAGCATCAGTGTGTGACCTCATCAATGCTCGACACAATGAATGGACACTAATTCTCACAGAAACACTTCAAAGTGTTGAGCAAAGTCTTCTAAGAAGAGTTGAAGCTGTTAAAGCTGCAAAACTCCATATGAAAATACTGTCAATGTATTTGAATACTTCATAATAGTCCAAATACTTCTGTTGATTTGTTTTCACACAACTCCAAACAACCAGTGTTTGGTGAATGAGTGAATGTGAGCTGTTGTAACATGTGATGTTATTATTCCACATCTGAGCTGCATCACTGACTCTGACTCTGACTCTCTGTCGTCTTCTCTCAACAGGTTGTGAACGTGATGAATGTGTGTGTGTGTGCGTGTGTGTGTGTGTGTGTGTGAGAGTGTGAGTGTGTGTGTGTGTGAGAGTGTGTGTGTTTGTGTGTGTGTGCGTGCGTGCGTGCGTGTGTGTGTGTGTGTGTGTGTGTGACGCTGCTTCAACAGATCTGTGACAGAACTCCAACGATGATGGTGTGATTTTTCAGTCCTAACGTCCTGAACCTGTGACGAGCTGTTTCAACATTTAACATAATGTGTCTTTAATCCAAGAGTATTCATCTACAATGTTAATAATATCCATAACCTTTATTCCATTATGTATATTACATATCTAACAGTTTAACCCTGACCAGTCAACATGTGTTTCCTTTTCATTTCCATCAGTTAAATGTATCTATGTTGTCTACAGATGAGTTTTAAAAAATGCTTTTTAAATATTTGACAGAATAATTGCTTCAATATTCAAAAACTCTAAACTCCAGCTCATGAGAGCTAATGAAAATAATGCCTGGTTCACAGTATGTGGAGCTAAAGAGAGTGTTTGTTTTAAATCAGTGGAATGTTCCTTTGTTTACTTCAAACCTTAAAACAGAGAATGTTGATCTCTTTGTAAAATGATGGTTTATCATTATTGTCTGGTCCTTACAACAATAATGAGGCGTGTGTGGGGGGGGGGGGGGCCTTGAGATTTATAGAATGACTCAGCTCTTATGAAACTAAGACACTGATCCTGGTTTGGGTTTTTCCAGACAGAAATGGTCCTAACAGGGTAACAAATACAAGAACACACACATATTCTTGTACAGCAGTGGTCACCAACGTGGTGCCCGCGGGCTCATTTCACTTCACCTCACTTGCATGTATCCATATGATCACTGAGTAAAATGTCTTTGATATTGTTTATAAAACTGTGATAATCGTTAGTCAGCACTGAAATGAATGTGTATGCAACTGAATGCATAATATTCATCATTTAAATGGTCATTAAATGTATGAAATGTTAATATGGTAGCCCTCCATATTATTCTCTACCCTTCAGGTAGCTCTGGGTCTCAAAAAGGTTGGTGACCCCTGTTGTACAGTGTTCTTCTTGAGGACACCCAGAGACATCATTTTATGTCAAAAAGAAAAATGGAAGTTAAAGGAATACTTCACTGATTAGCATGTAGCTTTGTATCGCTAGAATAGCAGTAGTATTTGTTCTCCCTCAGTTTTCCACTGAGTTGTAAAAAAAGCAGCGTGGGGCAAACTTGGACCCATAGGGGGACGAGACTTCATTCCCAGAATGTAAACACGGTGTCCGCCATCTTTGCTAACGGTTATGCTAACTGGCTCTTGCTCTGCAGAGTAAACTGAGAACGACAATGATCGAATGTAGTTTTCAAACTGATATGGCTGCGAGGGAAAAAAACCTGCATTTCAGTGAAAACTAGAAGACGGCGGGTGGCGGCGAGCTGTGGTTATTACGACAGGGTTAACACAACCCTAACCCATCTGAAACAAAGCCAAAACACATGAACACAAACATGAAACGGCGCAAAACCAAAAACACACAAATCCCAAAGCAACTGCAGGAGAGAAAACCTGCATTCAATAACAGAAGTGCTCCGGGCCTGTGGGGGGCGCTGTCGTGCAGCTCTACGACCAGCTGTTCTGACTACATCATTCTTTACATACTGTTGAACGAGAGGATCAAAGTTCTCCTGCTGTAACCCCGCAGTAGTTCGTGACTCGTGGTAAAGCCGCCGTCATGTGACCGTGCTCGACCAATAAAGGAGCCGCTTTTTGTAAAGAAAAGAATCAAATGTCAGAAAACAGTAACGACGACGAGGAAAATACTCAGTCCTTAAAGAAAGTGATGTGTAAGAATTATAAACGCTGTATTTCATCATAGACAATCCTGTCGTTTTGTTACGATCTAAACATGTAAATCTTACAATATATGACACTGTGTTTATATATATGCCAAACAAGTTTCTGACTTCCTGGTTTATTTCCGGGTTGTGCGGCCCATAGAGCATGTGCAGTAGTGTTACTCCCATAATGCCTTTCATCTATGTGAACGACTTGCTCGGCGCGTCCATGAACAGTGAAAGGCATGATGGGAGTACGCTACTGACGTGCACAAGCGGATTTCATGAAGACCTATGGCACGTTTGCGTCCGGCTTTAAACCATGGATTTGTAAATGAAAACCAACGATAGTGAATACAGTAAAGTGAAAAGTATAATTACGTCATTACAGTTAAAATGATCAATTTAATGGTTCATTTAATTGACAGTGAATATTAGTTTATATGTGTTGTTACAAGAATGATGTTGTTTTCTTCCATTCACTGATAAACTGTATGATAATCACTGTCACATGACTCAGGGGTTATATATATTATTGTCCAAGAAAATAAGTACTTTTAAAAAAAAACAATTTGATTGAATATTAACCATGAATATGATTTTTGGTCTCATTGCTATGCTTTGTATTTTGGTTTAAATTTGAAAGTTCAAATTTTTGTATAGGTGGTTTACAAATAAAGCTAACTTATCTTTATAATTACAATTTATGGTAAATATAATAATCATAAAATATTAAAACAGTCAGGCCAGAAAACCTGCAGACTCACAATCATATTATTAGGAACAATAACAATGTGTTAAACGTGGTTTAAAACTCCAGATTTTTTCACTCAACATTTTACTTCAACTCTAATTCATGTGTTCATCACATTTATCACTAACTTTATGAACAGATAGTGATGATAAGACCAGCAGCCTCCCCGGGAATCAGTGGTGAAGTGAGCGCAGGCCTGAGGTCATCACACCGTCATCTGCCCCGTGTTCACGATATCAGCATGAATCCACACAGCAGCTCGTTAATACATCGATAATAAGTTTGAAATAAATCCTAATGAGCAACGAATAAATAACTAAAACCTGTTTTGTCCTAATATTTTATTATTCACATTTCTCATAAAGCTTTCACATCGTACGGTTCCCCGACAGCAGCCGTTCCCGACACGTCATGACCGCGCTTTGCTGTGCTCGTACACAGCTGTGACGTCACTCTGGGAAATAAGATGTTTCTGGGCTTTTTATAGCCTTTAGGAAGGTTTTACAAATGTGAAACTCCATGAATTAAAAATATAGAATATAAAGATCTATACATGCCTGTGTCCATGTCTCCAGGTGTCCTGTGGACACTTTTACAGGCGTCTCTTTTACTATTGTGCTCAATGGGAAAATTGCTTTTTGGGCTGCATGAGTATTTGTTGTTGCAGTAGCTTCCTTAGGCCCACCCACAAACAAAAGACCACGGCACAAAGAACGTGAAAGTGTATTTTCAAACAATAAAATACAATATTTTTGAATGATTAAATCAATATTTTTTGCTTCTTGAAATTGTTGTTTGAAAATCTAATTCAATATAAATCGGTTTTGTGTCAGTGTTTAAACCAAACTACAGTACAACAGGGTATGTTCGGACAAGTATATTTTTCGTCTTTTACGGCCAGAAGCAGAGGTGTTGGAATACTTATTAGACATACTCTGCCCTTTAAAGTGGTGAAATGCCTTAAAGATAAAAAAAACAAGTCCTAAAACGCCAGCAAGTCCTAAAACGCCATCAAGTCCCAAAACGCCAGCACGTCCCAAAACACCAGCAAGTCCTAAAACGCCATCAAGTCCCAAAATGCCAGCAAGTCCTAAAATGCCATCAAGTCCCAAAACGCCAGCAAGTCCTAAAACGCCAGCAAGTCCCAAAACGTCAGCACGTCCCAAAACGTCAGCACGTCCTAAAACGCCAGGAAGTCCTAAAACGCCATCAAGTCCCAAAACGCCAGCAAGTCCTAAAATACCAGCAAGTCCCAAAACGTCAGCACGTCCTAAAACGCCAGCAAGTCCTAAAACGCCAGCAAGTCCTAAAACGCCATCAAGTCCCAAAACGCCAGCACGTCCCAAAACGCCAGCAAGTCCTAAAACGCCAGCACGTCCCAAAACGCCAGCAAGTCCTAAAACGCCAGCAAGTCCTAAAACGCCATCAAGTCCCAAAACGTCAGCATGTCCTAAAACGCCAGCAAGTCCTAAAACGCCATCAAGTAAACATGTTACACCAGAAAAACAACATGCACAGGATCAACTATCAATGCACAGCCAGTTTTTTAGCATCAATATTAATATGAGAGCAGTCGCTTTGACTCTGACATTTAGTTCCTTTGTCTTTATCACTAATTCCAAAAACAAACGACCAAAATAATATATTTGTTCAGATTTATACATCATAAATTGATGCCTTGATTGCGCACTTTCCTTCTTTTTCGTTGCTGATGCATTTGCCACTATTCTTCAGGAAGAAGGCGTCAGAGACATTTGTATATTAATGTGTGGGTGGAACAGGGGCGTGGTCTGTTACTCATTCATCTCTGCTCAGTTTCACGTTTGATGGGAGGTATAAAGAAAAGATGCACAGGACTCGGCGTACGCACGGTTTTATAAATCTGAGAATTTCTTTGCGTAAGTACTTTTCAAATTTTGTGAGTACGCCGTCTTTCAGTATGAAAGCTGCGCACTCTTTTATACATGAAGCCCCTGAACTTCCTGTCCCAGCGCCAGAACTAGACGGCTGGGACAAAGCTGATCTTCTCGAAGCTCATGCTCGTGTCTGTCACCTTTTCTTCCAGCTGAGTCTGAAGAATAGTTTGGAATTTATAACATCAGCACAACATCAATGATGTCTTCATCATAGATTATGAATCTGACATCAGCAGTAGTACCATGTAGAGCTGCTACCACAATAGTGTGCTGCTGAAGGATTTGTGTGGATAGTAGTTAATTAGCCTTTATTGATTGATTGTGCCCTTTTTGTGCAGATTTTATTACTGACAACTAATGAAAATCCCAAATTCAGTTAAATTTTTCATTAGTTGTCAGTAATAATCATCAAAATTAAAAGAAATAAACATTTGAAATATATCAGTCTGTGTGTAATGAATGAATATAATATACAAGTTTCACTTTTTGAATGGAAGTACTGACATAAATCAATTTTTTGATGATATTCTAATTATATAACCTGCACCTGTATATAACCGCTCCCTCTTCCTTTGTCTGTGTGAGTTTGTCTTTGTCCGTCACCTAGTTACTCTTTTTTTGAGCGCTCCTCGCCGTCACGTCCTGTTATCACTGGATTTATTTGCACATGTTTGCTTCGGAGACTCTGTCTGAACTTTCAGTGGATTTTTCTGCACTCTTTGTCCAGTCCCACGTTGATCCCGCGCCTGCGTTTCTCACGCATATTTGAGGATCTCCCTTCCTGTGTCCCTTGTTGTTTTTCCAGTGTGAGAATGAAGACTGTTTCTTACCACCGTACTGCATCTGGGTCCAGTCCTGTTCGTGACATGGTGCTCCAATGTGGTTATTAATTGATTATTTAATCAATTTTGAACAATTGAATACTTTATTTCCAATAATTGAATGAAACTTAATAATTAAATCATTATTTAAAAAAAACAAACAAACAAAAAACATATTGTGTAAATTGTGTGTATATACCGTACATGCATACAGACAGAGAGATAGGTGGCTGTGGGTGGTTTTGTTCAGGATGGCCTGAAGTTCTGCCCGCTGAGTGAAATAATTGTCATTTCAGATGACTAAGTTAAAAAAATGTTTTAAAGTGGCCTGTATACAACATTTGTTATTGCTGAATATCTCTTGTAAATGATGTGGTTAACAACTTTACAGCCATTAAAGTGTGTACAATACTTATTCAACACCTCAGTTGACTTTCTGGTTTAGTACAAAAACAGGTCAGGAAATGTCATGTCATAGATGGGTACAGATGATCTTTGACTTTGGCCATGACTTGATAACATGGTTCCAGCAGGACTGGGTGGAGGTCTAATTGTAATCTCTAAGATTTGATTTAGTCTCCTATGCAGTTGTGTGGCCCTTGGACCACAATGTGCAGCTATTTCCTTAAAGGGGGCCTTCTGAAACTTCTCCATCACTTGTCTCCTCCACTCCCTGCCCTGCTCCTCCATATCCACACTGCCCACAATGACATTTTTCAAGGCTTTGAATGTGATCTCCTCTGTCACTCTCCTCTCTTCTTTCTCTGGACTATTTCTAGACTGTAACTCCACCTGTGAGACAGTTTCACCAATGGACAGATGATCATCATCTGTGTACTGAGGAATGAAAGGTATATAAAGTCTCTCTGTGTTATAACCACCACCCCCAAGGACTTCAGAGATTTTTGACTGGAGAAATAAAACATCCCCTTCCACATTCTCCAGTGAGGCAGGCAGCTTGGGGTTGTCCGTGAAGACACCCTCGGGTAAAAGGTGAGGGCTATTTACCTGTCTGACCTTAATAACCTTGTGTATATACTTGCAAAAGGCTGGAATAGTGGTGAGCTGGCAAATAAGGTTGAAGTAAGCGGCAGTCAGGGAATGAATAGCACAGCGATTGTAAATGGGCAGATCCTCGTCAGTTGACAGTGCCAGGTCCTGCAATGCAACTGTCAGGCGAACGAGGTCCAGAACCACCTCTGGATTTGCCAGCTCCACACTCAAAATGGCAAACAAAGCAAAAAGGTTCTCGTAATGCTGCCTACCATTGCTCTGCTCCTTGCACGCCAAGTAGATGTGTTGGTAAAGCTGCTGGCCGTGACCTTTCATGAATAAGTTATCTTGTCTGGAACACTTGACCACTTTGATCTTGAGCACAGATATGTCCAGGATGCTGCTCATGCTGAGGAGCTTGGACCTGTTGTCATGCCAATCCATGAGACTAATAAGTATTTGCAGTGCCAACAGTTGTACCTCTGGATCCTTGGTGAGAGACACGGACAGCAGTGGCTCCAGGTAAGAGCTTAGCTGGGTTTTCAGCATGTTGGTGGTATGGAAACTTGCTGTCACCTGGACTAAGGACTTAAGTAACATGACTTGAATCATCCTGGTACCCTCAGGCCCTGAGCCTGTGGATGGCACGGCTGTGTGAATACCAGGGATTTTGCCCATAATGAAGAGCATGACTTCTGACCTCTGGTAAGCTGGCAGAGTGTTGGCAAATGAACTGATGGTACGGATGACAGCCTCCTGCAGCTGCCTCTCCTCGTGAGCGTTGGTGATCTCAGATCCGATGTTGATACTGCCATCATATGAACCTGTCAACTCATAGTCAACACTCAAATGAAGCTGCTGCACCAAAGTGTTGAAAATCTCCAACACTGTGAGACCAACAGAGCAGCTGGCTGCGATGGCAGCTGCCTCCAGCAAGACCTCTATGATTCCAGCTCGCACTGTGGCTGAGTTCTTGCTGTTAGCAGCCAGGTGACCAAGAAGCTGCTGGATGACCAAGTGAGAGTGCTGAGATCGGATGGAGTACATAATGATTTTGAAGCAATGCACTGCAAAGGTTGTCCCCTCCCATAGAGAATGGTTATCTAAGTGCATTAGCACGGGTGTGATGACATTCTTGATTTTGCCATAGGCAGCTCGTCTCAGAAGCTCCCTAAAGCAGCACTCTGTCAACTCCACCAAGCCACTCTTTTCTTTCTCTGACATCCGCAGCAGCGAAGGGGAGTGGTTCTGTGTGCATTCTCCACTCTGCAAGTTGAAAAGTAGAGAGGGGACAATCTTGTCCATGAGCTCAGGGTCCCAGATATTGGCCTGTAGGTCGTCATTCACCGTCTTCCTCACTACTCCATTTAGACCCTTGATACCTGCCATGCGAATCTTGAAGCAGATGTCGGGGTCCTCGTCGCTAGAGTGGCACATGTCACTGAAACGTGACACAAAAAAATGGTAACAGCGGTGGTAGGAGGGGTTGTCCTCTTGTATGTTGGCAAACTTCACAAACGAATTGGTTCCTAGGATCTGTAGGCTAGGTTTGTCCGACTCTAGCACCTCACGCACCATCTTCAGGAAACTCTCCACAAACAGGTTGATGCTCTGAGAGCGACAGGCCATCAGCAGCTGGTCCAGCGCTTCCATTGCTATGCACACATACCTGTATCTTTGTCGAGCCACATCCTTTGACATTCTCTTAGACAGGTAAGCGCCAATACAGTCAAGCTCTTCTGGAACCGATAAGGCATAGAATGTCAGCTTCTCCATGTTGGCTTTTACAAGCCCATTCTTTTGGTTTGCTGGAAAGATGTTGTCTACCAATCGCTTGTACAGAGGACTGAGTGCTCCACAACAATCACTGATAAAGAAAGATATGATTCTTTGCAGTGACATGGTTCTGATATTCGTTCTTTTTAAGTAAGACGAGAAGAGAGCAGTAATGCAACCGTGTGAGTTCCAACTGATGTGGAGCACTAGAGGTTATCTTGTAATGTAAGAACTCCTTCCAGGTGACATGGAACACTAGAGAAGTCTTTGAAGAGGAGCTTTGATGCTGGCAAATAATAAACATGATGGATGTTACTTTGACATGCAGATGGTCTCTGCCAGTTTGGACTTCCCGGGACAATAAAAATGCTTTTTTCATGTAGTATATTCAAAGGACAACAGGCTGACCTGGGGCGCTCAAGTTTTTCCCTATAATCAGTTTTTAATATTGAGAAGAATTGTCATCTTGCCATTAAGGCACTTTTCTTTCTTTTGAAGGTGTTTTGAATGCAACAAAGAAGGACGAGAAGATGAGACTGAGAACTTTGAACAGTGATTGCGAACTTCAGAACTTTGAACAGTGGAGGGCAGCATTACACCTCTCAGTGCACAGTCTGCTGGAAATGATTAGAGCAAGAAGTCTTTGATCTTCTGAAAAGCAACGTAATAAAGAAGAGCTTTCCTACTAAAATGGGAATTACATGGTTTTTCCACCTGGTTCCTGTTTATAAATGTTGGTGTGTTTTTGGCATGAAATGAACTGTATTATTATGGGGAAGGAACACCATATTTCTGTATCTGTAATATTTGTTAGCTAATTAGTGTTAAATACTTTCCAGATATAATAACTATAATTAAGTGTCAGGAGCAACACAAGGTGAAGGGTCTTGCCCTTAACCCACAAACCCACAACCTTTGAGTTGAAATGAGGGTCTAACTTTGTGCTGCTGTTTTTGATAAAAGGGCCCAGTTGCATGATGGTCATTTTTCCTCAGTAAGTTTACTCTATCATGACTGTATCTGCACTTTAGAGAGGAGAGGTCAAAGGGTGATCAGAACCATGATCCACGGCAGAGGAGCTGTTCAGTGTCACTGTCACTGTGCTGAAATCATTCTGGTCACTTTTTCAACAATCTATAAATGTGCCAGTGTCACACGTCATGATCCAATGACACACAGAATAATGTGTGTAATGACTCATTTACTGTCCCTGATTGTGTTTTGGAAACAATGAAAATTGAGACATTTTAATTAACAAATGTCACTCACTACAACTAATAATCACACAAATTATGAACAACATAAAACAACAGTGACTGTGATTTTTAGTTGTAGTGAGTGACATTTGTTAATTCAAATCACTCGATTTTCTTGATGTGCTTTTGATATTCATTGATCTAGATTGATTCAAGTTGCACAATTCATATTATTAAGTTATATTGTTTATTCACTTAAACGCTCTGTGTCTTTTGTGCACGTATGCTGTGACAAACGGGGTTCAGAGAGCCAGTGCACAAATCTACTCCTTCAAAATTGTTTTATTGGGATATTAGGATTGCGTAGACTGATTTTAAACACATACCGTAGATTGATTGTCTTTTCTCGTTTTCGGGGTGGTGCCCCGATTTACAAAATTAACAATTACTTTTCAAAAATATTTAAGAAATAAACAACTATTAAACATAATTATTTAATTATTTTTAACAATCAAATGATTGCCCATAACTGTTGTTCCCCAACAATAACATATATTTTGCACAGGTAGGTGGAACCACCTCCAGCTGCAGGGTCATCAGCTGGCAGCCACCTGCCAGCTTCGCTACGAATTGAATATCGTAGCACAACTACATGTTAGCTCCTCCCGCTAACCTGAAGCTGCTGCAACTACTAGTTAGTAACCATGGCAACTACTGATTGAACTACTGAAGTAGAAAAGATTCACATTTAAGAAGCTGAATGTCGTGTTATGGAAGCGTTGTGATTGGAGACAATACAGCCAGTCTAAATTTATAAAGTCCCTGATTTAGGACCTCAAGTGGGAGCCGAACATCAGCTCTCTCATCAAAAAAGCCCAGCAGAGGATGTACTTCTT
This sequence comes from Solea solea, assembly GCF_958295425.1. Taxonomy (NCBI): domain Eukaryota; kingdom Metazoa; phylum Chordata; class Actinopteri; order Pleuronectiformes; family Soleidae; genus Solea; species Solea solea. The sequence continues at coordinate 28,645,489 of NC_081139.1, forward strand.
GCGGCAGCTGAAGAAATTCAACCTGCCAAAGACAATGATGGTGCACTTCTACTCCTCCATCATTGAGTCCATCCTCACCTCCTCCATCACCATTTGGTACGCTGCTGCCACGGCCAAGGACAAGGGCAGACTGCAGCGTGTCATTCGGTCTGCAGAGAAGGTGATTGGCTGCAATCTTCCATCTCTCCAGGACCTGTTCGCCTCCAGAACTCTGAGGCGTGCAGGAAAGATTATGGCTGATCCCTCCCACCCTGGACAGAAACTTTTTGAGTCACTCCCCTCTGGCAGGAGGCTGCGGTCCATCAGGACCAGAACCTCACGCCACAAGAACAGTTTTTTCCCGTCTGCTACTAGCCTTATCAACAAGGCCCGGAGCCCCCCCCCCCGACACTCTGACTCCTCACACTCCTCCTCTGCCTCTACATGTCACATTATCATTACATCCGTTTTATGCGTTACATTAACGTCATTACTGTGAACTTTGCACCTGGTGAATATTTCACTGTTACTCACTTCTGCCCAGCTGTACTGCTCTTTACTGCTCTTTCTGTCACTCCGGCAGCTTGCCCCGCCCCCTCCTCTGCCGGCCTGATTACTCACACCTGCAGACAATCAAGCCATGTGCACCTTAAAAACTCTCTGCTTCTTTGTTTCAGTGCCAGTGTGTCATCGCCAATGCCTGATTACCCGAGCTCCTCGTCACAGCCACAGCATTCTCAAGTTTCTGATCCTCTTTGTGAACGACGTTTTATTTGTAAGTTTTTCTTATCACAGCCTGATAGCTGACTCCTTAGTTCAGATTTATAGCCCTTTTATTTTTCCTCCTTGGGAGAGATTTTTTGTTGGTTAATTTTCACAGCCTCTTTAGGAATTCCAATCATTAGGATTGTGACTTACCTTTAACTATTTAGATCCAATCATTTAGATTGCGTTTTGATTTCATTCTTAGTTAGTTAAGGATCGCCAATCATTAGGATTGTGCTTAGAGATTGTTTTCTTTTGAAGTGCTTAGAGCCTTGTTTTTCCTCCGTTTGGAGAGTTTTCTGTTTAAGTTTTTAGGATAACCATAGTCTAAGTTAGTTTCCTCTTCGGAGTGATTTTTTGTTCCACGTTCATAGTTCCGCAACGTCTCTCTTGTAGAGCGTTGCGCTCGCAAATTGCTGTAGGTTTTCATAGCCACGCTGTTGTTTTTCCTCAGCAAAGAGGACCTGCCTTGAGATTTGTTAAGAGTGTCAATAAAGACTATTAAAAGATCTCTGCGTCTGAGTCCTCGCTGTTCCGTCTTGTCAGTACACACTGGCCAGTATGGACTCAGCAGAGACCAGACAGTGGCTGGAAGCCCTCAGCGCCCAGGAAGCCCGTCTCTCCAGGCAGGGTCAGTTCCAGACCACCATGGCGGAGCATCTGGGCCAGCTTACGACCCAGGTGCGGAACCTGACCGATCTCCTGCATTCCACGACCAGCCCGCTCACAGCACCGAAGCCTCCGGTGTCTGTGGCAACGTCGACGCAGGCTACCTCCTTCGCCGGATCCGGGGTGACACTCGCGCCCCCAGAGCGCTTTTCAGGCGAATCAGGACTCTGCCAAGCCTTCATAACTGAATGCTCCATGCACTTTGAACTTTATGCCCCGACCTTTACCTCGGACAGATCCAAGGTCGCCTTCATGATCTCTCATCTGTCGGGCAGAGCGAGAGCATGGGCTATGGCCGAGTGGGGACGAGACTCGCCCCTCTGCGGTTCACTCATAGACTTTCAGGCAGCCTTACGGCAGACGTTCGACCCGGTCTCCACGGCCCAGGAAAAGGCAAGAGAGCTGAGCGGACTGAAACAGGGGAGTCGATCAGTCTGTGACTACGCTGTTCAGTTCCGTACCTTAGCGGCGGAGAGCGGGTGGAACGCGACGGCGCTTTACGACATCTTCCTGAAGGGGCTGGCGAAACCGATCCAGGAGCAGCTGGTACCGCTGGACCTGCCGACAAGCCTGGACGCCCTAATTGCTCTGGCCATACGGACCGACAACAGACTCCACGAGCTCAGGCAGCGCGACGACCGACCACGCTCCGCAATGCCAACTGGGCTGGCGCCCCACCGATCACCTCCCGAGCAGCCTCGATACCCCAGGGAGGGAGTGGGAGAGCCCATGGAGCTGGGACGGACGAGACTGACAGCCGAGGAGCGACGACGACGGCGGCAGGAGGGTCGGTGCTTTTACTGCGGGGGGTCAGGTCATCTCGTCGTCGCCTGCCCAGCTAAAAGATCAACAGTGGTGAGTCAGTTTACGGTTTCTGGCCCGGAACCGCGAAAACTCACACCTGTCGTCATCATCAAGCACCACACCACCAGCTATGATCTGGAAGCACTCATAGACTCAGGAGCTGATGAAAGCCTCATGAACTGGGATTTGGCAGCAAAAATAGGGCTTAAAACCCAGACCCTGGCCAGGCCTATCAAAGCCAGTGCCCTTAACGGCAAAGAACTTTTTGTAATAACTCACGCCACAGAAGCTCTCGAACTATGCATAGGGGGGCACACTGAAGCCATGAACTTTTACCTATTTAAATCCCCATCCCAAACATTGATCCTAGGGCTGTCGTGGTTATGTAGGCATAACCCCCAGGTGGATTGGAGATCAGGGACCATCATGGGATGGGGGGAGAACTGTAAAGACCACCAGAGCAAGACCCAGACTCAGGGTGGGGATGTGACATATATTAACCATGTCTCTGTTCCCCCTGCCGCAGATCCTGAGACCCCAGACCTGAGCACAGTACCTCCCTGCTACCACCACCTTCAGGAGGTTTTTAGCAAGTCCAGAGCCATGTCACTTCCCCCTCACAGACCCTATGACTGCGCCATAGACCTGATTCCCGGCTCCACCATTCCAAAGGGACGCCTATATTCTATTTCTGGCCCAGAGAGAGCAGCCATGACGGAGTATATAGAAACCTCACTCAAGGCGGGTCTCATCCGTCCCTCCTCATCAGCTGCAGGGGCCGGGTTCTTTTTTGTGGGCAAGAAGGACGGGTCTCTAAGACCTTGTATAGATTACAGCCCTTTAAACGCCATAACCATCAAGAACCGCTATCCCCTGCCCCTCATGTCCTCCGTTTTTGATCAGCTACAGCAGGCCAGGGTGTTTACAAAATTGGACTTACGTAACGCCTACCACCTAGTCAGAATCAGGGAGGGGGACGAGTGGAAGACAGGTTTTAACACCCCCGTAGGGCACTATGAATATCTGGTCATGCCCTTCGGACTCACTAATGCCCCCGCTGTATTTCAAGCCATGATAAATGACGTCCTTAGGGACTTCCTCGACCATTTCGTTTATGTTTATTTAGATGACATTTTAATCTTCTCCCCTGACCTAGACACCCACAGAGAACATGTAACTAAAGTTCTCAAGAGACTATTAGACAACAAACTCTATGTTAAGGCTGAAAAAAGTCAGTTTCATGCCGACATCATCTCCTTCCTGGGCTTCATTATAGCCCCTGGAAGAGTGCAGATGGACCCGGCTAAAGTTAGCGCTGTGGCTGAGTGGCCCACGCCTGATAGCCGCAAGAAAGTTCAGCAATTCCTCGGATTTGCTAACTTCTACAGGCGGTTTATCAGAAGCTTTAGCGCAATAGCTGCTCCGTTGCACGCACTTACCTCCCCACAGGTGAAGTTCCACTGGTCTCCGGCAGCAGAGGAGGCGTTCCAGACCCTCAAACGGCGATTCACCACGGCACCCATACTGACCATGCCAGACCCCCGTCGACAGTTCGTGGTGGAGGTAGATGCATCCAACGAGGGGATCGGGGCGGTCCTCTCACAGCGGTCCGAGCAAGATGGGAAGATGCACCCATGCGCCTTTCTGTCACGACGACTGTCCAGGGCAGAGCGCAACTATGACGTTGGCAACCGGGAGCTGCTGGCGGTCAAGGTTGCTTTGGAGGAATGGCGCCACTGGTTGGAGGGCGCCGAGCTTCCTTTCATCGTCTGGACAGATCACAAAAACCTCGAATACATCCGTAAAGCCAAGAGACTCAATTCTCGCCAGGCCAGGTGGTCACTCTTTTTTAACCGCTTCTCTTTTTCGCTCTCTTACAGGCCGGGGTCCCGCAATGTCAAGCCCGACGCCCTGTCCCGGATCTACGACCCCGAGCCTGTTGCCAAGGAACCAGAACCTATCCTTCCACTGAACTGTGTGGTTGGAGCGGTGACATGGCAAATAGAGAACGAGCAAGCCAACGGTGAGGCTCCGCCACCTAGTGGGTGCCCTGAGAACAGACTTTTCGTTCCAGTCAGGTTGTGCCCACAGGTGATACATTGGGCCCACACCTCGCTGCTTACCTGCCACCCGGGAGTCCGACGGACTATGTTTGCCATCGCCCGGAGGTTCTGGTGGCCAGCCATGGAACCAGACGTCAAGGAGTACGTCGAGGCCTGTCCTGTCTGCGCCAGGAATAAGTCCTCCACCAGGTCACGCATGGGTCTTCTGCAACCGCTCCCCATCCCCTCCAGACCGTGGGCAGAAATATCCATGGACTTCGTCACGGGGCTCCCGGTCTCCCAAGGTAACACCACCGTCCTCACGGTGGTGGATAGATTCTCCAAAATGGTCAGATTCATAGCCTTGCCAAAATTACCTACAGCCAAAGAAACTGCTGAAATTATGATTAACCACGTCTTCAGGATTCATGGATTCCCCAAGAACATTGTTTCAGACCGGGGGCCCCAGTTCGTATCACGGTTCTGGAGGGAGTTTTGCCGGCTCATCGGAGCCACAGCCAGCCTGACCTCCGGATACCATCCGGAGGCTAACGGCCAGACGGAGCGCCTGAACCAACAGCTGGAGACCGGCCTCCGATGCCTCGTGTCACAGAACCCCTCATCCTGGAGTAAACACCTGGTCTGGGTAGAATATGTGCACAATTCATTGCCCACCTCAGCCACAGGTATGACACCCTTCAAATGTGTCCATGGTTATGAGCCCCCTGTTTTTACCGACCAGGAACCTGAAGTCTCGGTGCCCTCTGCCCACGCCATGGTTCGCCGCTGCCGCCGCATCTGGGCAGCCGCCCGGCAGGTGTTGGTCCGCCAGGGGGATCGGGTCAAAAAAGCTGCAGATCGTAGGAGACGACCCGCCCCCGCCTACCAGCCAGGGCAGAAAGTGTGGCTGTCTGCCAGAAACCTCCACCTGCGGGTCCCCTCCCAGAAGCTGGCACCGCGGTTTGTGGGGCCATTCCCAGTCTCCAAGATCATCGGCCCCGCAGCAGTTCGCCTGCGCCTGCCCCGGTCCCTCCGAGTCCACCCCACGTTCCATGTCAGCCAGGTCAAGCCGGCCAAGGAGAGCTCCATGGTCCCACCCTCCCCGGCCCCTCCTTCTCCAGAAGTGATAGACGGCGGTCCAGTCTACAAGGTCAAGCGGCTGCTTGCGGTCCGAAGCAGGGGCAGGGGCAGGCAGTACCTGGTGGACTGGGAGGGATACGGGCCAGAGGAGAGACAGTGGGTCCCGTCCCGGTTCATCTTGGACCCTAGCCTCATTAAAGACTTCCACCAAGACCATCCTGAGCAGCCTGGGCTGTCAGGAGTCGGCCCTTGAAGAGAGGGTACTGTCACTCTGGCAGCTTGCCCCGCCCCCTCCTCTGCCGGCCTGCCGGCCTGATTACTCACACCTGCAGACAATCAAGCCATGTGCACCTTAAAAACTCTCTGCTTCTTTGTTTCAGTGCCAGTGTGTCATCGCCAATGCCTGATTACCCGAGCTCCTCGTCACAGCCACAACATTCTCAAGTTTCTGATCCTCTTTGTGAACGACGTTTTATTTGTAAGTTTTTCTTATCACAGCCTGATAGCTGACTCCTTAGTTCAGATTTATAGCCCTTTTATTTTTCCTCCTTGGGAGAGATTTTTTGTTGGTTAATTTTCACAGCCTCTTTAGGAATTCCAATCATTAGGATTGTGACTTACCTTTAACTATTTAGATCCAATCATTTAGATTGCGTTTTGATTTCATTCTTAGTTAGTTAAGGATCGCCAATCATTAGGATTGTGCTTAGAGATTGTTTTCTTTTGAAGTGCTTAGAGCCTTGTTTTTCCTCCGTTTGGAGAGTTTTCTGTTTAAGTTTTTAGGATAACCATAGTCTAAGTTAGTTTCCTCTTCGGAGTGATTTTTTGTTCCACGTTCATAGTTCCGCAACGTCTCTCTTGTAGAGCGTTGCGCTCGCAAATTGCTGTAGGTTTTCATAGCCACGCTGTTGTTTTTCCTCAGCAAAGAGGACCTGCCTTGAGATTTGTTAAGAGTGTCAATAAAGACTATTAAAAGATCTCTGCGTCTGAGTCCTCGCTGTTCCGTCTTGTCACTTTCCGTAGTGCTCTTTTTCATCTTTTTAAAAAAAAAACCAACAAAAACATTTATATACTGTGTATATATACGTATGCTGTTCACTTAACTTTCTAAAATGTTGTATGCTTGTTATGCACCAATGACACCAGAACAAATTCCTTGTATGTGCAAATCGTACTTGGCAATAAAGCTCTTCTGATTCTGATTCTGATTCTGATTGGTTGATTTTGTGGCACATTTGTAACGCTGTGCCAAGTTGAGTGCGCGCTCGGGTAAAGATGAGCGAGCACTCGGGTAAAGATGAGCGCGTGCACAGAAGGTTGAGATTTGAGATGTGAGAGGACATATGAGTAAAATTGATTAAACTGTTAAAATTAATATTTGCAAACATTCAAATATGTATTAAGCTTGCAAAATATATTTGTCTGTGCTCAAAATCTCACATTGTTCCTTCATGAATGTGGCCTGTGAAAGAAATTCTGGAGTCATCAGTGTTCAGTGAATCATATCTTTACTTCATGCATAAAGGAGAGACCCTGTCACCAAGAAGGTATAAATGTTCTCTCCCGTTTCTCAAGAAAGCTTTACCATTTATACAGAAACATCAAAGTCAAACAAGAACAGACACCAGACCTAACGTTTATGACCCCATTAGATCTAATGTTTACGACGACTAACAGATACCATTATGTGCAACCCTTACGTTGACCCTCCCTTATCATACAGTTTCCCCAGCCTTCATTCACAGCTTGACTGTTAGTAGATAGTTATCTTAACCACTACAGGAAACAGAAAGAAAACTGGTTATTTCCCACATTTCCTCCCTTTTGACACAAAGTGTCAACATATTTTTTGGGAAATCACATGGTCTCGTTAACTAACTTATTCTATGACTACACACTGCAAACATATTAGTATGAGTTAACTATTCACTCTCAGAATACCAAATACCAAAAAAAACCAAACAAACAAAAGAAACAAAAAACAAAAAACAAAAAGTAAACCAAAACAATTCTATTCACATTATCTCTTCATCTGAATCACTCTCACTATACGGGTTACCTGGGGCCCATTCTGAAATGTGACACACATTTGATTCACAATCCTTACTTTGTTCACAAGGTACTTTCACATACAATGGTGTTCTGTCACCTCCAAGTACTCCCCCTATCCACCTATACACAAACACTCGCATACAAGTGAGTGCACAAGTACAACAAAAAGTTATACCAAACACAATTAGCACACGGATACACACATGAACAATCATTGCACCCCAGGGACCAAATTGTTCGTTCAACCATTTATTGAAACTAAAACTTGCTGATTCAGAGGGACCAAATGAATCACGGATCTTCTCCAGTGCTGTAATCACACTAGTGATGTTATCTGAGTTATCAGGGATTACTGTAACACATAAGATAAGATAAGATAGCTTTATTTATCTCACAGTGGAGAGAAAACGGCGTTACAGCAGATCAACAATAGATAAAAAACAAACAAACAATATACAAGTAAGTAATGCAAGTAGGAAATTATTTACATATATATATATATATATATATAAATATAAGTATAAATATAAATATACATATGTAATAAGGTGCAGTTTCTCTCTGTGGTAAAAATGTACAATGAGTGTAAACATGGCGTTATGGCGTTATGGCAGACCAAAAATGAAATGTGATAACAACAGGGACATAAACATCGTTATAATATTTATACACTGTTGTTGTAGAGTCGTACTGCAGTTGGAATGAATGACATGCGGAGGCACTCTGTCCTGCACTTAGGGTGTATCAGTCACTGAAGGAGCTGCATAAGGACCCAACAGTCTTGTGTAGAGGGTGTGAGGTGTTGTCCTGTTGAGGGTGAGGGCCCTCCTCTCATGGATGACCTGAATGGAGTCCAAAGGACAGCCACAGACCGTGCCGGCTTTCTTTATGATTCGGTTTAGTCTGTTTTTGTCCCGCACAGAACACCCCCCTCCCCAACACACCACAGCAAACAGGGCTACTGACAGTGTCATAGAATGTCCTCAGTAGTTTCCTGCACACCCCAAAGGAACGCAGTCTCCGCAGGAGATACAAACGGCACTGACCCCTCTTGTAGAGTGAGTGTTGTCAGACCAGTCCAGTTTGTTGTTTAGGTGAACACCCAGGTACTTGTATGTCCTCACCCTCTCGATATCCAGTCCCTGGATGTTCACCAGTGCAGTGATTTTGGGTTTCCTGCTGAAGTCGACCACCATTTCCTTCCTCTTGCTGGTGTTCACTTGAAGGTGATTTAGCTCGCACCAGCTGACAAAGTCCATGATGGTCTGCCTATACTCCAGATTGCCCCCCCCCGACACACGCCCCACGATAGCGGTGTCGTCTGAGAACTTTTGGAGGTGGCAACTGTCTGTGGAGTACCTGAAGTCCGAGGTGTACAGGGTGAAGAGGAAGGGGGAGAGCACTGTGCCTTGGGGGGCTCCCGTACTGCTGACCACCATGTCGGACACACAGTCCTGCAGCCTCACAAATTGGGGTCTATCTGTGAGGTAATTGATGATCCATGCAACCAGCCGGTCGCTGACACCTGCTCTCTCCATCTTCACCCTGAGTAGTGATGGTTGTATGGTATTAAAGGCACTGGAAAAGTCGAAGAAAGTAATCCTCACGCTGTTTCCAGTGCCCTCCAGGTGGGACAGCGATCTCTGCAGTAGGTAGATGATGGCATCATCCACCCCGATGCAAGGCTGGTAAGCAAACTGCAGAGGGTCCATGCTTGGGCTCACCAGAGGGCGGAGGTGATTGAGGATTATCCTCTCCAGTGCCTTCATCAGGTGTGATGTCAGGGCCACAGGTCTGAAGTGGTTGAGCTCCTTGGGGTGCGATATCTTGGGGATGGGGACCACACAAGAAGTCTTCCACAACGTGGGGACATTCTCCAGACTCAGACTCATGTTGAATAGGTAGCAGACGACCTTGCAGAGCTGGTCTGCACAGTCCCTGAGGAGTCTGGGGCTGATGCCATCAGGACCTGTGGCTTTCCTTGGGTTTATTTTCCTCAGCTGCACTCTCACCTCCTCCACCGTGATAGTGAAGGGAGGAGTGGGGGGTAGCAGAGATGGAGGTGATGGTGAGGGTCCAGAGGTGTTGGTGACGGGGAGGGGGGAGGGGGAGGGGGACAGGAAGACAAGGGGAGCTGGGTGTTTGCAGGTCAGTGCACAGGCCGGAGTGGGAGGGGGTGTGAGCGGTGTAGAATCTATTGAAGAACAGATTCAGGTTGTTGGCCCAGTCTCTGTCTTCAGGAGCAGGGTCTCTCGTCCTGACCTTGCTCTGCCCCGACATGGCTTTAAGTCCCCTCCAGACCTCCTTGGCGTTGCTCTGCTGCAGGTGGTCTTCCATCTGCTTCCTGTAGTTGGCCTTGCACTCCCTGGTCTTCCTTCTCAGGTCCCTCTGAACTCTCCTCAGTTCCCCTCGGTCTCCAGATCTGAAGGCTCTCCTCTTTTCCAGCAGCAGAGCTCTCATTTCTGAACTCATGCTAACTGCTAATAGCTCAATGTCCCTTGTACACCGCTGCTCCTTCACGTGAATGTGTCCAGGGTGGCACCACTTGTTGTTGACAAACATCGCCAATCCCCCACCCTTCTTCTTACCACTCTCCCGTGTGTCTCTGTCGGCTCTCACGAGTTCAAAACAATCCAGCTGTACCAGTGAGTCCGGGGTGAGATCAGTCAGCCAGGTCTCCGTGAAATGAATGAGACTGCACTCACAGTACTCCCACTGTAGCCTCGTTAGCGCCGCCAGCTCTTCCGACTTGTTCTGAAGCGACCGCACGTTCCCCATGACAACAGATGGAAGGCATGGTTTGTGCCGTCTTCTCCTTTCACGACGCTTAACTCCGGCTCTGCATCCCCTCCGTCTCCTCCGAAGTTCTGCGGGGATGTCCAGTCTCTCCTCGGGTGTTAGCCTAGCGTTGCTAGGCGCTAACAGCTGATCCCGGGTGTAAACAACAGCACCGTGTCTGAGCGTGTTCGCCGACACGGAGTTTAAAGGTCCGCCAAAACATTGTGAAAACAATAACAATAGTCTCACCAGCGTCACGTCCAGGGTTGGACGTACACCAGATCGACTACTGAACATAAATAAACAATAAAAAAGCACTAGAAGTGCCCATAGTTCACTTCTAGTCAGAAGAAAGTACGGAGCTGCTGCAACAGGCTGCCACTCAGGCGGCGCCATCCTAGAATGCGCCGCCTGAGTGACAGGTGACATGAGTCACCTGTTAAATTTAAAGTCAGACAAAGACCTCCAGTTTTTGCCAAAATATAATCAAGAGCCATTTCGTGTTTTAACAGAGTTAACCTATGGGATTTGTCATTTGCCGCTAAATATTGGAAGCCTTTTATAGTTTCATTAGCAAGACCAGACATTGAATATGTAATATTGTCAATATGGTCAGCCAGAAATGTAACACCATACCAAGGCAATAATCCAATACCCCATTTTTCTCCTAATGAAATACGCCAATGATATGATGAGAGGGTGGAAAACTGTGCCATCTCTCGTTTATGAACGTGCATAGGGTTTGAATTTTGATTCAGAGTTATTGGGAGTATTGCTAAATTAGCAATAGTTAAGTTAACAAAATAACAACACCCAGACCATTCTGGTGGTAAAAACAAGAATGCCTCATTACCACAAAGCCAATAAAAATTTCCAATAGGAGGTATACCTTTATGTGCAGGAGCATGAAGATATTTATTGACTAGCACAGTTTCTTTATTTCTAAATGTTATTTTAATGTGACCGGACTTAAATCGATTAGTGTTTAAACTAACAACAGGGTTTGAACAATGTGAGATTCCCATGAACTGACCTGTGCTGTTTGAACATAAACAAACAGAATGTGAGAGATTTGTACTCTTGTTAGGAACCTCAGTTGGTGGAATTTGAAGGGAAAGATTGTGGAACCATGTTCTCACAAAACCAATCTACACAAGATAAATACATAATTGCCTGATATGTCGTATGACTATAGACTTTCTTTCTCGCTGTATACCATGCATGGTGAGAAGCCTTACACGATTTCCGACTTGTAGTGTCCATGTGGGGACAATCAGCGTAATATTGCACTAAACTAATGACAGGATCTAAACAAGGACAATGTCTCACCTCCAGCTGGAACAAAGAATGCCAGTTAGCTGGAGGACTGTGAACAATTAGTACAGTAGTGTTTGAGCCGTACGCCTTGTTTTTCATCCATCCGATGAAAGAATACCAACAATTTTTTTGGTTAGAATTATCGAGCAATTCATTTGCGTTGAAATTGCACGGTTTTCAATTAGTGTGTTCAAAAAGTTGTCTTTTTTTCTGACTAATTCTTCTGCGACAGTGAGTTTTTTATCCTTTTTTTCTGGGATCTCTTGATCCTGCATGGGTGACACACCCACGCCACTTCTGCCCTCAGTGTCTTTGTGCTCCCTCGATGTTGGCAGTCTTTCTTCATTCCTCGGTGGAAGAATAGGTGTCAAAGTATCAGTGTAAATGACGTCAGTTCGACTGGTGAATGTGAGTGAATCAGTAGTATGTGTGGTTGTTGATGTATATGCTGACTTTTGAAGTCCATTTGTCGCAGGCTATCATTTTTCTGATGTCCAGGCCATTGGACTGCCACGCCTGTGGTGATAATCCCAATGAAGAAAACTACTAGCAAGGCTTTGCAACATTTTCCTCGATCAATTTCCCGTTGTTGTTGTTCTGTGGGGGGGTCGCATGGATCCAGGTATCCCTTTCAGCTATCCGGACAGCAGTTGGAGTTGTCAGCAGCACTTGGAATGGTTCTGACCACCGGGATGGATGCCAATGCTTCCGTCTGAGATCCTTAACCACTATCCAGTCTCCGGGCCGGATGTGGTGTAGTTCAGCTACTGCAGGGTCAAGAAGGGCTGCTTTCACCTTAGGGAAGATATGTTTGAGAACATGGTTAAGTGCACAACAATATCTTAACATGTCATCATCCATCCCTAACAGAGTTAGCCTGTTTTTAGGATAAGGAGTATTCGTCATTCGAATAGGACGCCCAGTAAGAATCTCATAAGGAGATAATCCAGTCGTTTTATGTGGGCGTCCTCTCATGAACATGAGAGCGAGGGGTAGAATTTCAACCCATGGCAACTTTGTATCAGCCATTAATTTTGTTAATTTTATCTTCAGGGTCTGATTAGCTCTTTCTACCGCACCTCCACTAGCTGGATGATACGCACAGTGTGTTTTTCGGTTGATCTGAAGGCTTTCTGATAGACTTTGAATGACACTATTCACAAAATGAGAACCATTGTCGCTAGTCAATTTGGACGGCAAACCCCAACTAGGTATTCCTTCCTTCAAGAGTGATTTTGCCACTGAAATGGCCGTTGCATGCCAAAATGGGAAACATTCAATCCATTTTGAAAACATGTCAACAATTACAAGGCAGTACTTGTACCCCTTGCATGGAGTGAGCTCAATAAAGTCCATCATTAAATGTTCGAAAAGACCTTGAGGTTTCGGATGTGCAGATAGAGACATTTGCACACCTCTGCCAACGTTGTTAGTGGCACAAATTACGAATTTTTTACAAAAGTCTTCAGCAAATGTTCAAAACCCTGGCGCATACCATAGTTTATTTACAATATCTAAAATCCCTCCTTTTGACGCATGGTCAGGACCATGGGTCAACTTAGCTAAAAAAGGGAATATAGATTTTGGAAGAACTGGAAGACCATTTATGTCTACGCAGACTTCAGATGGACCAGTGTGGGCTCTGCATTTGCATACTGCTAAAGAGACAGGCAGGAGTAATGCAGATAAAAGGTTGAGGATGAGCGGTCTGTGAGCAATCGGTTTTCCTGTAGACGTAAAGAAACCACAGTTTTTCCACAAAGTGAGAAAGTTATGGCATACATTGGAAGCATATTGTGAATCTGTGTATACTGTAATATTCTGTTCCGCTCCTAGGATGAAAGCACGGGTTAATGCAAATAACTCTGCTGCCTGAGTTTGGAACGTTAGGCGTGTACTGAAGCATTTACCGCTTTCAGGTCCTGGACAAAGCGCCACTCAGGATTTCCGGGTCCGTCTTATGCCTTCTGAACTGGGAAAATGGGAGTGTTCACTGGTGATGTGTCACAGGGGACAATTACTCCAGCCTGTAACAGAGAATCAAAAACAGGGTTCATGTTCAGACATGTTCAATTCAGTCATAAACACCGTAGGTTGTGAGGACGGTGAATAGAAACAACAAGGTCAGGTGGGACCCATAGGAGTCCAGTCAGTGAGTGTGTTACAATATTTTGTCCACAGGCCTTAGGTTTTGCTAGAGAGATGTGGGTCTGAGTCAGGAACAAAGAAAAGTGGACATTGAGTGTCAGACAGTTAAACTGCAGCCGCACACTTGTCAATAGTCCAATACAGTCTTGTTAAAGTAAATTTGTCGTCATAACCATGGTCGAAGAATTTATTCGCATAGTTACATGCATACATAGGTTGTCCTTCACTAACGTGGGACGTACAATGAATGGTGTTGCTAGTCATGAAGTCGGTGTCTGGTGCATGCACATGGTGTTTCGCACACTCCAACAACATTTTCCCCGCACCTTCATTCATCAGCCACTCATACACATACAAATGGGTGGTGTCATATGTGCACAGGAGATCTGAATCATTCTCCAAATCTGGAGCCTCATCTGAATTTGGAGACTGTGTGGGCTGTGGCAAGCCCCTTCTCACAGCTTTCATTCCCTCAGGAGAAGAGATGATGTTGACCCCGAGCTGGAGCAGCAGGTCTCTTCCCATAAGGTTAACTGGACAATTAGGGGATAAAAGTAAAGAAAATTTTTATTTCATAAATGGATTGTTATGCTCACATGACAAGGGCAACGTGAAATACTCCTTAACTGTTGTCCCTGTGGCCCCCAGTGCATATATGAACCGTTGTCCCATCTTAGCCTCAGGAAAATCTGCTTCTGTAATAACAGATCTTGTGGCTACTGAGTCTACCAAAAATGTTATTTTCTTACAGCCAACCTTCAGTGTAAGTTGCGGCAGGTTAAAAAAAGATTTTGATGTCATAAATGCATATGCTCCCACTACAGATGTTTGGGTTTGTGTTTCTAGTTTATCAATTGCCTGCAGGACTTGTGTACATTGTTCAGGAGTGAGTTTCTGATGTGTGTGTGTGTTTTCACTTCCCTCTGGCATTGTGTGAGGCCTTTCAGTTGGAGGCATTACACAGGAAACCCGCGCAGCAGAGGGGAAGGTTTGGTTTCAGTCGGCTTTGGTTTCAGTCGGCTTTGAAATGTTTTACTTCATATGCATGCCCTCTTCCTCTGCCCTGGCCTCCACGTCCTCGCTGGGGTCTCCCAGCTCGCACTTTGGGATGAGGACAGTCCTGTGACCAGTGTCCTTTCTCTCCACAGTTAAAACACACGTCATTAGGCACTCGTGGTGGGCCTTGTGGATTCGATGGGGTGCGTAAGAAATTTCATCTGCCCCGCTGCATGGTTCTTCCAGTCCCACAAACGGTGGTTTCCCTGTTGATTGGAACAGGCGCAGTGATGCCTGATGTAAGTCTCTCTCTGTTTTCTCCTTCCGCTTCTTTTTGGATTCATTTAACAGCCCTTCAGCATGGACTGCGTGGCGAACAATCTCTGGGAACCTAGCACGGTTCCATCCTCTCCTCCCCCAGAGATGGGAAGGAGTTGACTAAGTGATTCTTTGAGTTCAGTTATTGTCCATGGTCGGAAAACATACGTGTTTTTTTTTCCTCACCAGGTTTGAACCACTTGTTTTTATCCCTTGACTCCTTGTCAGCATGAGCACACTTTGGGTACAATGGGTTGTCATGAGTATGCACATCCTGCATGTGATTTATTATGGATGTCCACTCTGCCTCCTCCTCTGGGCCTGATGTTGTGGACGTTGCACTGTTGTACACATGGTTCTTTATGCCACGCAGCCAAAACACAAATACATTTTATAGAACACTTTTTCATCTACCTATGACCTACTGACAAATATTCATCCACTTCTTAGTGAAATGTAGTTGAAGCAGAGGTGAAAGGGCTCAGATTTTAGCTTCAACTGTCAGAAGACGCCTCGTGTTTGAGACAAATAACCATAAGTTTCGGTGGTCGCTATTTGAACACTTTTTTCTCAATTTGTACAACATACAATACATAGTCATACAAGTATGTTATGAGAAGCCTAGTGATAAAAATGACCACACGTCATAAAACTGTGTCATTTGTAGGCGTCTCAGAAACTTCTGTCCGTAACGATGTAATCCACACCCAAGCCAATGGATTGCAGACTTGGTCGTAGCCCCTCCTTTTCCATGTGGTAGCTACCGCCCACTTCATTGCTCTGTTGAGAGAAAAACAAACACAAAGTAGAAGCAAAAAAATAAAAACATATCTTTATACAAAGTAAAAAGTCACAAGAATAATTCTACACACCTGAACTAGCTGGAGGTCCAAAAAGAAATAGCTCCCACATTTTGCAGAGTGCCCTGAAGTAAACAGAACAATGTGAAAAAAACAAGTGCTTTTTTATGTTTAAAAGTCATTGGTATTGGTAATGCAGCGTTAATTGGAGCTTCCAGTCTATGTCACCTTTCACACGTACCTGTCCAAATGTAGAGAAAACATAGTGTCACAAAAAAAACACAAGGGTAGAGGGAAAATAAATAAAATTAAAGCTGCGACCTGCAATGTGTGGGCCCTCGCAGCCGCCGCCCCGCCAGCAGTCCGGGTAAGCCCTGGACTCTGTGCTCTGGCCGGGTCACATATCTCTCATGTGAAGTTTAGTGCAGATTGGTATGGCAATGTTACGGGTCACTTCCTGTCTTCCTGTCTTCCTATCTTCGAAGACCTACTTCCTGTGTGCAGGTCATGGCTTGCAGACGTGTTCAGGGCGGGCCCTTAGTCTCACATATCAAGTTTTGAGCAGATTGGTCAATGCGCTGCGAAGTTGAAGGGCACTTACTGTTTCACTCGACCTACTTCCTGTGTGCAGTTAATGTCTTGCAGATGTGTTCAGGGCCTCTGAACACACTTACATATGAAGTTTGGAGCCGATCGGTCAATGTATGTGAGATTTAAAGGGCACTTCCTGTTTTGGGTGACCTACTTCCTGTGTGCAGTTAATGTCTTGCAGACATGTTCAGGGTTGGCCCTTGGTCTCACATATCAAGCTTGGAGCCAATCGGTCAATGTATAGTGTATATACATATACATTTTGATTTGATTTTTGATACTTTATTAATCCCCTTAGGGAAATTATTCTCAGTCTCAGATCGACTGATTATTCTCTGCATTTGACCCATCCTAGAATTAGGAGCAGTAGGCTGCCACACTGAGTAGCGCCCGGGGAGCATTGGGAGTTGGGTACCTTGCTCAGGGGTACCCCAGCCCTTTTTGGCCGGGTGGGGATTTGAACCAGCGACCTTCCGGTTACAAGTCCTTCCGGTTACAAGTCAAGTTCCCTTTCCACTTACGTATGTATATATATATGTATATATATATATATATATATATACATATATATATATGTATATACCTCACGGCCTACTTCAAATAGACGTGAACGCGCACTTACCACAATCAGAATATTGGATTTTTCTTCAGAGTTGGGTCAGGGTTAGATATCTTCACGGTTAGATCCTTCAGAGTTGGGTCAGGGTTAGAGATCTTCACGGTTAGACCATTCAGAGTTGGGTTAGGGTTAGAGATCTACAGGGTTAGACCCTTCAGAGTTGGGTTAGGGTTAGAGATCTACAGGGTTAGACCCTTCAGAGTTGGGTTAGGGTTAGAGATCTTCACAGTTAGATCATTCAGAGTTGGGTCAGGGTTAGACCCTTCAGAGTTGAGTCAGGGTTAGAGATCTTCAGGGTTAGACCCTTCAGAGTTGGGTTAGGGTTAGAGATCTACAGGGTTAGACCCTTCAGAGTTGGGTTAGGGTTAGAGATCTTCACAGTTAGATCATTCAGAGTTGGGTCAGGGTTAGACCCGTCAGAGTTGAGTCAGGGTTAGAGATCTTCAGGGTTAGACCCTTCAGAGTTGGGTTAGGGTTAGAGATCTACCGGGTTAGACCCTTCAGAGTTGAGTCAGGGTTAGAGATCTTCAGGGTTAGACCCTTCAGAGTTGGGTTAGGGTTAGAGATCTACCGGGTTAGACTCTTCAGAGTTGAGTCAGGGTTAGAGATCTTCAGGGTTAGACCCTTCAGAGTTGGGTTAGGGTTAGAGATCCACAGGGTTAGACCCTTCAGATTTGAGTTAGGGTTAGAGATCTACAGGGTTAGACCCTTCAGAGATCTCTACTCCATTTCTGCATCAGTAAATCTGTGCTCGACCTCACGGTCTACTTCAAATAGACGTGAACGCGCACTTACCACAATCAGTTACACACGACTTGACTAAGCCACGCCTTCTCATCCTGGTTTGATGTCCGTGTAACAGACAGAATAAACTTAGTATCGTAGATTAAGACTGGAGGAGCAGCAACCAGAGGCGCGGTCGAGCCGTTAACCCTGACAGGAAGATCACGCTTCCGTAAGAGCTGATAAGGCATGTGATCACCTAACCTTAGGTGACAGTTCTGAGGAAGGCAGAAGATAAACGGCCAAAGTGGTCAGACAAGGTAAAACTTCCCTTTGTGTTTTTTCTTTTGATGTAAAAAAGTGTCTTGTCGCTGTTTTTGTCAGTGTTGGATTATGGAGATCTTTTATGAATGTTTCTGCTCAATGTCTGTGAAAGCTTGATAAGATAAGATCATCCTTTGACACCGTTTATCTACCGTGAGTCCCTGAGGTTTATTATGGACTGTAAAGTATCGACACACTATTGTGAGTTCTACTCTCAGGAGCCTGTTGCACCAAAGTACAATTAAGAAATCCAGGATTCTTAAAAAGCAAGTCTTAATCTGTGATACTAATCTATGATGGAATTTCTTTGATGTAATTTTTGATGACAGTTTTTTCAGTTGGTGGTAGTTGGTAGTTTTATTGTAATTCTTTATTTTAATTTTGCTTTCAGATACTGTGTATTCTCACATTATCTTCATTATGGATAGTTTTGGATAGAATCTGTCACACAGGTGACTGCAGTTAACTTTAGTCTTGTTCAGTCCTGATAAACCTTCACCTTAACAACCACTGATCTTTGTCACTCTGCTCTTACATCATATTATTTGTGGCTGTAAAAGTAAACGCCCTGGTTTACTCTCTGGAGAACAGAGAAACCTTCTACCTTCTTACTCTTCTGTAAAGTTAAAGCACAGTGAGTCGTCCACATGTTGTTCAGGAAATGTTAACTGAGTCTGAGAATGTATGGAATCAGAGGAAACTAAATACAAATGTTTCTATTATAGACTGTGTATTCAAAAGAAAACTCTATTGATTGACTGGAATTTGACACTGGTTTTCTGTTAGTGTGTAAATATTTTTCTTTCTTTTTTTTAAATGAATATGATTTTTTCGTCTTTATTGTGAACTATTTATCATTCCATATCAAAATAAACATTTCTATTTTGATAATCTGAGAAATATAGCCACGAACATCGTTGTTAAGGTCACATCGCTCACCTCTACTGAACTGTAACAAAAAAGTGAGCAAATAATTCAAACAATAAGTTAAGCACTGACATAAAAGTGTGAAATATAAGAACAATAAAAGTGAATGTGTGATATTGAGAGGAAACAACTGAAATATCAATGTGGAAAAAGTGCAGTACAAAAAATTGCAAAGGTTTTAAAAGTCAAAACATACTTCAAAAAAGAAAAGAAAGAATGTCAACAACTCATTGATTGGTTTAGATTTGATATTTATGATGCCACACCTGTGAAATCCCCTCGTTACCACAGCAATGGCTCAGAGGTCGAAATTTATCAAATTCCCTTTATTGAGTTTCTACATGAGTCATCAACTTTTTTTTAATTAATAAAAGACAGAAGTCCTCAAACAAAAACATGAGACACAATAAAGTGACTGAGGCAAAGTAAAATGAACTCGTTTCAAACAGATAATGTTAATAAATGATTTGTGTCAGTGAGAGAAGACAGAAGGCGTTAAAGCAACAAAGTGACGTGAAACTGATTCTATAAAACCACCAATAGACTGACTGCCAAATAGTGAACTGTTCTATAAAACCACCAATAGACTGACTGCCAAATAGTGAACTGTTCTATAAAACCACCAACAGACTGCCTGCCAAATAGTGAACTGTTCTATAATACCACCAACAGACTGACTGCCAAATAGTGAACTGTTCTAGAAAACCACCAACAGACTGACTGCCAAATAGTGAACTGTTCTATAAAACTACCAACAGACTGACTGCCAAATAGTGAACTGTTCTATAAAACAACCAACAGACTGACTGCCAAATAATGAACTGTTCTATCAAATCATCAAAAAAGATAAAAAAGAAGAAGCAAAAAAAAACAATAGTTTACACACTGTGTCTCATAATTGGTTTGCAAGTTGTAAATAAAGTTTGTTGTTAATGACACAAATTGAATTCCATACACACTGAAGCAGCCACTAACACTTTTATTTCCCTAACTGATTCATCGCTGGTTGACTTGTTTTTAACTCATCTGTTATTTGGTTCATAAACTGTTGGAAAATGTTGAAAAATGTTGATCATTGTTTCAAAAACCTTGAAATGAAGACATTTCCAAATGTCTTGTTTGGTCCCCAGACCAGAATGATTCACTGGAACTGATATGACAAAAAAAACAAAAGGGTATATATTATCATAAAGAATCTTTACAGGGCATGTCACATGTTATCAATTGAAGTAAAAATTATTGAACCCACAGTCATCGGTATCATCACTAGGGATGTCCCGATACAACTTTTTCACTTCCGATACGATACCAATATTGCAGCCTTGAGTATTGGCCGATACCGATATTGATCCGATACCATATCAGAACGAATCATACATACTTTAATTACATATTTTGTAGTGTTGAATGTTAGAATAGGCTTGATCAAGCGATATTACTGAAACAGAGAACAATAGTCAGTAACAGTAGGTATGAGAAAAACTGAACCATTTATTATTAACCAATGGTTACATCAATTTTATCCTTCAACATAAGAATATTGGATTTTTTGCCATGTTAATTCCATACAGTCCATGATTAATTTCATCAGGAGGAAAGTACCAAGTGCTAATGGGGGTGTTTTCAGAGCACCTGTGTTTCACAGGTAACAGCGTGTCTTCAGAGAACGCCCTCCTTGTTTTCACTATTTTGGTTTAGCCCAACCCACACAGGGTGAGTGTCTTGTCCTGCAGGTAAACCCAGAGCCCGGAGCCCAGATGTACTTAACTCCGTGTGTGGAGCTTCAGGAAACACAAAGCTCTTGGCATGGCTGCTTTTTTGGGAGGCTGTTGAAAGTCGGCAGGTGGCGCTGGTTTATGAAATAATGTTGTTTTAGCAGCTCACGATGAGTGCTAACTGCTAGCTCATGCTCGCTGTGGGGCTTCGTAGCCTCTGATTTCAGAGGTTAAAGAAAAATGTTTAACCTCTGAAGCAGTAGCACACACACACACACACACTGTTGTTGTGATCATGTGATATACATGCATCCAACACACAGAGCCCACGTGATCACAACAGGTGCTGCTGGATAGAAGAGCTGGAGCGGAATGGACTGTTGTATTGGAGCGCTTGTATCGGAGATTTTAGAGGCAGTCCGATATAATCCGATATGCGTTTTTTGGCTGATATCGGACCAATATCCGTTATCAATATCTCAATGTGCCTCTGTTGGTGTCTCTTGCTGCTCATGACCACCAGAAGGTGGAGTGGCCACTATTCCACTGGAGGTGGATGCTGCTGGAACTGATATGACAAAAAACCGCTGTCCGGATGTGGATGAGGAGCTCGTTCCACCATTTGGGAGCTAGGACAGTGAACAGTCGCGAGTTCCTCTGCGATCCTCTCAGTGAGGGGGCAGCGAGCCGGT
This sequence comes from Solea solea, assembly GCF_958295425.1. Taxonomy (NCBI): domain Eukaryota; kingdom Metazoa; phylum Chordata; class Actinopteri; order Pleuronectiformes; family Soleidae; genus Solea; species Solea solea. Next base: position 28,666,828 of record NC_081139.1, read on the forward strand.
TTGCCGATGCAGAGCGGAGTGGGCGGGCTGGAGTGTAGGTTTTGATCATGTCCTGGATGTAGGTTGGACCTGATCCGTTTGTAGCATGGAACGCAAGCACTAGAGTCTTGAAGCGGATGCGAGCAGCTACAGGAAGCCAGTGAAGGGAGCGGAGGAGCGGTGTAGTGTGGGAGAATTTTGGTAAGTTGAAGACCAGTCGAGCTGCTGCATTCTAGATAAGTTGCAGAGGTCGTATGGCACACGCAGGGAGACCAGCCAGGAGGAAGTTGCAGTAATCCAAGCGTGAGATGACAAGAGCCTGGACCAGAACCTGTGCCGCCTTCTGGGTAAGAAGAGGCCGTATCCTTCTGATGTTGTGCAACATGTATCTGCAAGATCGAGCTGTTGCAGCAATGTTGGCAGTGAGGGAGAGATGGTCGTCAAGTGTCACACCCAGGTTCCTTGCGGTATGAGAAGGAGTTACCGCAGAGTTGTTGAGGGTGATGGTCAGGTCTGTAGTGGGAGAGCCCTTTCCTTGGAGAAAAAGAAACTCAGTCTTGTCAAGATTGAGTTTCAGGTGATGGTCAGACATCCACTGAGAGATGTCGGTCAGACAAGTGGAGATCCGTTCTGCTACATGTGTGTCGGAGCTAGGAAAAGAGAGAATGAGTTGGGTGTCATCGGTGTAGCTGTGATAGGAAAAACCATGAGAGAGAATAACAGAACCAAGAGAGTTGGTATATAGAGAGAAGAGGAGAGGGCCCAAGACAGAACCCTGAGGGACCCCAGTGGCTAGAGGACAGGGTTCCGACACGGATCCTCTCCAGGTTACTCTGTATGTTCGGTTTTGAAGATAGGACGGGAGTAGGGTAAGTGCAGAGCCTGAGACACCTAGTTCTTGAAGGGAAGAAGTAAGGATCTGGTGGTTAACTGTGTCAAACGCTGCAGAAAGGTCCAAGAGGATGAGCACAGAGGAGAGAGAGGCAGCCCTGGCAGTGTGGAGTTGCTCAGTGACAGCAAGAAGTGCAGTTTCGGTCGAGTGACCTGCTTTAAAACCTGACTGAAGAGGATCAAGAAGGTTGTTCCGGTGAAGGTAGGAGGAGAGTTGATTAAAGATAGCACGCTCCAGAGTTTTGGAGAGAAAAGGAAGAAGAGAGACAGGTCTGTAGTTATTTACTTTAGACGGGTCATGGGTGGGTTTTTTAAGGAGGGGGGTTACTCTGGCCTCTTTAAGAGAGTCCGGAAAGCAACCAGATGATAGAGATGTGTTAATGAGGTGGGTGAGGAAAGGAAGAAGATCAGAAGCAATTGACTGAAGAAGGTGAGAGGGGATAGGGTCAAGGGGGCAGGAGGTGGGGCGGGCAGAGGTTATTAGGGAAAGAACTTGATCATGAGATAGAGGGGTGAAAGAGGATAGAGAAGGAGCTGAATTTGTGGTTGGTGGTGAGATCAGGAGGTGGGGTTGAGAAAGAAGAGCGAATGTCATCTACTTTTTTTGTGAAGTAGTTGACAAAGTGAATTGGTAGAAGGGAGGAGGGGGGAGGGGGAGTGGGGGGGGTCAAGGAGGTTAGAGAAGATTGAGAAGAGTTTTTTAGGGTTAGAGAAAGAGGATTGAATTTTAGTCTGATAGAAAGATTGTTTGGCTGCAGAGATAGAGGCAGTGAAGGTGGAGAGAAGAGAATGATAGGAAAGCAGGTCGTCAGGGTGTTTTGATTTCCTCCATTTCCTTTCTGCTGCCCGTATCGTGGCTCTCTCAGCACGCACCGAGTCAGACAACCACGGGGATGGGGAGGACTTACGAACCCGCCGTGAAGTAAGAGGACAGAGAGAGTCAAGAGAGGAGGACAGAGTAGAGAGGAAGGTGTCTGTGGCAGAGTTGGGATGCATGAGGGAGAAGGAGTCAGCTGAAGGAAGTGCTGATAGAACAGTTGAGGAGAGAGATGAGGGAGAGAGAGAGAGTGAATGTTACGACGGACAAGTGCAATATCTGATGAGATGAGATCATCAGATTGGGAGAGTGGGAGAGAGTAGGAAATGAAGAAATGATCAGAGACATGAAGTGGAGTTACCGTGAGGTCGGAGGTGGAGCAGTTTCTGGTGAAGATGAGGTCAAGGTGGTTGCCAGCTTTGTGAGTTGGTGGAGAAGGAGCAAGTGAGAGAGAAAGAGAGGAAAGTAGAAGAAGTAGATCGGATGACTTCTCTGACTGGATGTTGAAGTCACCAAGAAGAACAAGTGGTGGTCCATTTTCTTGGATGTTTGAGAGGAGGACATCTAGTTCCTCCAAGAAGTGTCCCAATGGGCCTGGTGGACGGTAGATGACAACAATGATGAGTTTTACTGAGTGAGTTACAGTTACGGCATGAAATTCAAACGACTGTGAAGAGAAGTGTGGCAGTGGGTAAGGAGTGAAAGTCCAGTTGGGGTTGATGAGCAGACCTGTCCCTCCACCTCTTCCAGTGGATCTGGGTGTGTGGGAGGAGGAGTGGGCGGAGGAGAGAGCCGCATGGGTGGCTGTGTTGGAGGGTGTTATCCAAGTCTCAGTGAGAGCAAGGAAGTCCAGGCATTGCTCAGTAGCAAAGCCAGAGATGAACTCAGTCTTACGAGTAGCTGACTGGCAGTTCCACAGGCCCCCTGCAACAAGGTGTTGGATGTGTGTGGAGCGGGTGGGATAGATAAGTGAGGACAGGTTACGGTGATGCTGTGAGTGATTGTGAGGTTTGTAATATCTATGAGAAGAAACATGGACAGGAATGGAAAAAGGGCACATATGTGAAAGGTAGGAAACAATTGCAACAGTTGACAGGTACTTAGCCTCGTTAGACTCCGGTTTAGACTCCTTTGTCTTTGTCTTCCTGAGTCTTCGACTCCGGTTTAGACTCCTTTGTCTTTGTCTTCCTGAGTCTTCGTCTGAAGAGTCTGCCGCTGAAGCTGCCGCTTCAAAGTGAGTGCTGATTTTGAAAAGACACCTGATTAGGTGCTGATTGGTTACAGCTGCGTTGGCCACTCCCCTGTAGCCAGTGAAACTTCACACCTGGTGATGGTGATGGCTCAATAGAAACTATGTCAAAACAGCAACAATAACAACTTTCTCTTTGACCTAGCAGACAAAATATCAACAACAAACTTTCACCTTAACTAAACAGACAAGTAAAAAAGTCAAGCAACCCAGCTAGATAAGATTAGATACAATAGCAATTAATGAAATAGCAACCAAATAAGAAAGACCTACAGAAGTGATACTTAGTTTAATTCCAGTAATCCTATGAGATACCCAGATAGTCCAAATGCACACTCGGTGCATACACGGTAACTTCACACAGGTTAACGTGAGGTGGGATGATGGGATTGACGTGGGGCCCCTTTAGGGAGGTTTCATACTGAGACGTCATTGCAAATCACGGGGATACAGCTGGTCACTGCACATTTTTGATACATTTCGGTAAAAACAGCCCTCAGGCTCTGAGTCTGGGGGGCCCCCTATCGGCTCGGGACCCCAAGCAGTTGCCTGCCTTGTCTGTTCACAAGCTGCGCATCTGACTGTTATCATTATATTAATATCATTCTTACATTAAAATTATATTAATATAACGATCAGAAAATATTAAAATCAATTCAGGCCAGAAAACCTGCAGACCTATGATCATACTGTTAGGAACAATAACTGTAAATAATAAATTAAAAAATTATTTCTGATATAAAATGTAGTAAAAAGTGCTAGAAATAACAAAGTAAAGTACAAATACGTGGAATTTACAGAGTACAGTAATGAAGTATATGTACTGCTTAATCCTGACAGATTATAATGGAAACTTCCAGCCTGTCATAACTCCAGTCAGTCGTCTTTTGTTTTTCCTAAATGTGAAGTGCGTCATGTTTTCTTCTTTATGTCAATTCTACTCAAGCGTCCAAACGGAAACATAAAGTCCCGTCAAATGCGAACACAATGTTAAATGAGATTAAATTAAAGATTGTAAATGATCATTTTGAATAAAAATGAAATAATAATGTCATATATTCATATTATGATCAAAATAATGACTTGATTTATTAGGTTTAAGTACTATAAGTACTATAAGTGCTTAATGCACTAAAGTCGGATTAAGTGCTTTTACTGTGAACATTTGGAGTAATCCAGGGTCAAAGTTGACTTGAACAAAACTGAGGTTATTCTTTTTTTGAAGTTGTATCAAATCCACATTTTTCATTCGTAGTTTATGATTTAAATGTAATTGTACTTAGTACTTTTTGTCCTTGATGAACAAATATGCAGTTAATAAGTAATCCAGGATCTAATTTGACTTTTGCTCTCAAAACTGAGCTCATCAGCTGACTTGAATGCAGACAACAGCCCTTCAGTCACATACAGAGTAGCCTAGCACCATCTACTGGCACAAATATGTAAGTGACATGAACAGCAGGTTTCATAAAACACCTTCTCTGACAGAAAACTCCTGATGTGTTACAGTTTTCTCTCGTGTGATCACTGGACTGAACACAGATCCACATCAGACGTCCTCCAGGAAACATGAAGGAGATTTTCCACTCAAACTGAGAGGTAACTCTTTAAAGTGCTTTCAATATGATGCTTTCAGTGGAGCAGTGATAAGTCAGTGAGGAGCTCATTTGCACAAACTCATGACAACAACAAAGAGAAGACGTGCTTTTTATATATGAGGTTTACACTTTACACTATAAAACAAGTTATTCTCTGTAAATCTGTATATTGGGACGGTTTATACATTCAGTCTGTCTGTAATGATCTGGCTTTGTCTCTGTGTTTCATGTCTTCATAAGTTTTCATTATCAGCTGTTGTTTGCTTGGCGACACACATCTTCTCCATTTCTGCATCAGTAAAGTGTGTGTCTGTGTGTGTGTGTGTGTGTCTGTGTGTGTGTCTGTGTGTGTGTGTGTCTCAGAATGACTGAAGTCCAGCAGATGAGTGGTTGTGTGGAGGAAGATGAGGACAGAGCAGAGTCTCCAGGACCCAGCGGTCTGTCTGTGAAGAGTGACCGGTGTATGAAACCACCTTTAACCTTCAGTGATGAACCTGGAGCCTCAGAGACAAAGTAAGAGACACTTTGTCCTGTGAAGAAGTCACAAACAAACCTGTGTCCTCACAAAGACAGTATCACACACACACACACACACACAGCTGTTTTACCGTCATAAAAACTTTTATCCTGAGAAAACTTGTAACAATGCACTGACAATAAGACAACAACAGACTTTGTTGTGCGCTAAACACAAATGCAAAAAACACAAAAAACGAGTGGAAAACTCAACTAGAAGTGAGTGAAAAAGTCACTAGAAAGATTCATGTGATTGGTTCTACAACAACATCAAAGTCATTTGTCATCAGCTGTGAGTTTTTAAACCAGCTGCAGTTGTCCTTGGGTCACATGACTCACTGCACGTCATCATGATGACATCCATTGTATTGATCTTTGTCTAAATGTTCAGAAATAGCAGGCTTGATCATATTGACCATAACTCTTTGGAAACACTGTATTTCCTGTACTTGTTTGTGTTGTTTTCAGCCGGACATGAGAGCTTCAGCACAGGAATGATAATAGAACGCTTCCATAGCTCTGGAACAACAGGATTCTCTGTCAGTTTTTCAAAGATTGCACAGAAAGCATCATGAAGTTCAGGAGAGCAGTTTTTTAGCACAGAGGCTGAGAAACCATCAGGTCCTGTAGATTTCTGACTACCGTCATGTCTAAATGCTGACTGTACCTGTAGAGCAGGGCCGTCACACTCTAATGACCTGGGGGCCAATGAGCGTCTATTCTGGTCAAGAGGGGGCCGGACTACGGAACATAGAGTCGTCAAAAAACAAGTGTTCAGTAGCACGAGCTTCAAGTTAAAACACAATCTTGCATCATGATATCACACGTATACTTTGTGATACTGTTTATGATGCAAAATCAATCTGTTCATATCAAATACACATTTATTTCAAATGACGCAAATAATAACGTGGAAGGTCATACAGCGGCGACACGTGGCGAACCCAGATCAGCACGAACTTAAAGAAAAAGAAAGAAGACGCACTTCTCCATCACTCTGCTCCACGCTCATGAACTGCAATCAGACGCAGCTTTGATTGAACACGCTCAGTATCACAGGTGGCTCGTCACTTTCACAAATGAAGTTAGCCCTACATCAATAAACAATCAATACAAATAAACAAAGAATAACTGAGGGCACAGTTCAACAGTGGACAACTGTAATGAAACCATCAAACTAGGACTGATGATGGGGAGTCAGGGAGTGCAGCAGTTCCCTGACCTCACTTTTGAATCCATGGAACCTTTTGACAACTTTTCACCTTTCACGTGTCGAGTACAAATTGGCGCTTTATAATAATAATAATAATAATAATAATGACATAATAATAATAATAATAATAAGAAGGATAACAATGGTTTCCTCACACAAATTTGTGCCAGGAGCCGTTTCAGCCACTGCCATTCGTGGCTCGGTCCCTAACAAGCTTATTTATATATGTAATTGAATGTTGTATGTCATAAATTTAATAATGTGATCATTATGAGTGAATGTCTTATTAATACTTTTTCTAAAAACATATTCTATCACCTCGCTGGCAGCTGTGCCTCAGCTACACACTGTGTTTAAAACAAGGTGAGGTCGTGGGCCATGTTTGTATTATAACATGATATTTAAGTGGGGGGACCGCATGTAATCGATTGAGGGGCCACATATGGCCCACGGGCCGCCAGTTTGGCACCTGTGCTGTAGAGGATCAATCTTTACACAAAGATCAGCGACCACAGGCTGTAAACCTGAAATCTGTTTGTGATCAAAGTGTCTAAACAAAGACCATCATCAGTGATCATGTGATGTTTGTGTTTGCAGAGGTCAGAACCAGAGACAGAGAGCAGAGTCTCCAGGACCCAGCGGTCTGTCTGTGAAGAGTGACCGGTCTATGAACAGACCTTTAAAGTTCCATCATGAACCTGGAGCCTCAGAGACAAAGTAAGAGACTCAATAAATAATGCTCTCAAATCAATATGATATGCTCTTGAATTAAGATAAGAAATAACCTCCATCTGTTGGAGGGAAACGTCCAAACTTCAGAGCAGCTCTGAAAGCAGCTTCACATCAACAGCTCATTTCTTTTATTTGTGGTTCAAATTGAATTTGACTGGACTTTTGTGAAGGAAGAAGAACTAAATGTGTGTGTGAGCAACAGACTGAACTGAACTGATTCAGAATCTGATGAAACGGATCAATGAGTCAAACCATTGACGAGTCAGAGAGAGTGTGAGGATGAGCCTCAGGGTTAGACCTTTACAACAGTCCATCAGAACCACTGTGAGACAAAGCTGTAAGGATGTCTTCACAGAGACATGTCCGCCTCTCCCCAACGTGTCAGTGATAAAGAAATGTCTCCACAGATACATGTCCACCTGTCCCCGACATGTCAGTGATAAAGAAATGTCTTCACAGAGACATGTCCACCTGTCCCCGACATGTTAGTGATAAAGAAATGTCTCCACAGAGACATGTCCACCTGTCCCCGACATGTCAGTGATAAAGAAATGTCTTCACAGACACATGTCCACCTGTCCCAGATGTGTCAGTGATAAAGAAATGTCTTCACAGACACAAGTTTGCTGTTTCTGTGGACGAGCAGACGTCCCGCTGTCCTCTGTGTCAGGACGTCCTGAAGGATCCAGTCTCCACCAGCTGCGATCACCGGTTCTGCAGACACTGCATCTCCTCATACTGGGACCAGTCTGGTCCACCAGTAGACTCCCGCTGTCCCCAGTGTGGGAAAAGACCCAGGACAGGACGTGGACCACAGAGCATCTTTGGTAAGGAGAGCAGCTCCCATCAGCACTAGCAGACTTTAGAAATGAAAAACCGGAGAAAACTATTTAAAAGTTAAAAATGTGACTCATGTTAACTCCATGATGGAGTGTAACTCTCTGCTGCCCCCTGCAGGTTGAAGAAATAAAGGTTTCCCCTCATTTTGCTGCTTTTCTCTCATGATTGTTCTCTTGTATGCAGATGATACTCTTTCCTTCACAATCATCACAGTTCTTCTAGAATGATTCAGTCTTTCAGAATAAAGTTATTCAAGTCATTACAGTGAAAATGTAGTTTTTCATTTGACAACAAACAACATAAAACAACAACGTCACCGAAAAACATGACACTGATGAAAATAATCCTCAGTTGCTCACATTCTTTGTCTCTTGTCTTTCAGCAGATGTTGGTCTGCAGAAGGTTCTAGATGAACATAAGATCAGTCTGAGGAGCAGATTTGAACATGTGACTGAAGGAACTGAAGGAACAGGAAGTAGAACCCTCCTGAACAGGATCTTCACTGAGCTCTACATCACAGAGGGACAGAGTGAAGAGGTCAATACTCAACATGAGGTGATGCAGCTGGAGACGACCTCCAAGAAGAAGATGGTCCAGGACACTCCCATCAAGTGCTGTGACATCTTTAAAGCCTTACCTGACCTGCAGGGGAGCATCAGAGTCGTCCTGACCAACGGCGTTGCTGGTGTTGGAAAAACCTTCTCGGTGCAGAAGTTCACTCTGGACTGGGCCGAGGGTTTGGAAAACCAGGATGTGAATCTGCTGATTGTGCTCTCGTTCAGGGAGCTGAACCTGATCAGAGATCAGCAGCACAGTCTTCTCACGCTGCTCCATGTTTTCTATCCAACATTAGAGAAGGTCAGAGCAGAGGAGCTTGCTGTCTGTAAACCTTTGTTCATCTTTGACGGCCTGGATGAAAGCAGACTCTCACTGGACTTCAGCAGCAGGACGCTGGTTTCTGACGTCACACACATGTCATCAGTCAACTCGCTGCTGACCAACCTCATCCAGGGGAATCTGCTTCCCTCGGCTCTCGTCTGGATAACATCTCGACCTGCGGCGGCCTATCAGATCCCTCCTACATGTGTTGCCAGGGTAACAGAAGTACGAGGCTTCACTGACGACCAGAAGGACGAGTACTTCAGGAAGAGATCCAGAACTGAAGATCTGTCCAGCAGAATCATCTCACACATCAAGACGTCCAGGAGCCTCCACATCATGTGTCAAGTCCCAGTCTTCTGCTGGATCAGTGCTACAGTTCTGGAGCACATGTTGACCACAGAGCAGAGAGGAGAGCTGCCCAAGACCCTGACAGACCTGTACTCACACTTCCTGCTGGTTCAGACCAAGAGGAAGAAGAAAAAGTACGATAAAGGACATGAGACAAGTCCACGGGAGCTGATGGAGGCCGATGGGGACTTTCTTCTGAAGCTGGGGAGGCTGGCCTTTGAACATCTGCTGAAAGGAGACATCATGTTCTACCAAGAAGACCTGGAGCGGTGTGGTCTTAGTGTGACAGAGGCCTCGATGTACTCAGGAGTTTGTACGGAGATCTTCAGAAGAGAGAGCGTGATCTTCCAGAAATCAGTCTACTGTTTTGTTCATCTGAGCATTCAGGAGTTTCTGGCTGCAGTCTACATGTTCCACTGTTTCAGACAAGAAGATAAAGACAGGAAGACAGAGGTACTGCAGGACTTCTTCAGAAAAAAAGTTGATGATGATGATGGTGGTTACACTTCTCTGGATGTGTTCCTGAAAGCAGCCATGGAGAAATCCCTTCAAAGTGAAAATGGTCACCTGGACCTGTTTGTTCGCTTCCTTCATGGACTCTGTCTGGAGTCCAACCACAGACTCTTAGGAGGTCTGCTGGGTCAGACTCAGAACAGTCCAGAAATCATCCGGAGGGTCATTGAGAACCTGAAGAAGATGAACACAGAGAACATCTCACCTGACAGAAGCATCAACATCTTCCACTGTCTGACAGAGATGAACGAGCAATCAGTGCATCAGGAGATCCAAGAGTTCATGAAGTCAAAGAACAGAGAACAGGAACTCTCTGAGATCCACTGCTCAGCTCTGGCCTACATGCTGCAGATGTCTGAGGATGTTCTGGATGAGTTGGACCTGAACAAGTACAGAACATCATACCAGGGGAAACAGAGACTGATTCCAGCTGTGAGGAACTGCAAGACGGCTCGGTGAGTTCAGACATGATCAATAATTCATTCATGGTTTGGTTTATTAAATACACACAGAAGTCAGTTCTTCTCATTCTCCTCTCATTTGTTTCTGGAGATGTTTTAAATGATGAAAGTGAAGATTTATCAGCTGGTTGTGATTCTTGTTTTGAACTGAATGAAAACACCAAATCACAACATTCTCTCAAGTCTCTGTTCATGATAAGACAGAAAGACAAGAGAAACCAACAGTTCACACAATGAACAAACACTAGGGGGCCTTGGAGAGAAAATCTGTGACAGAACCAGACTCAAACATGTGCAGCATCTGCCTCGACCGGTTGTGGTGAAAGGACAAAATGGAGGACAGAAGAGGGGGAGAGAAAGTGAAAGAGGGAGGCGAGGTAGAGACAGAAGAGAGAGACCAGGAGCAGAAATATAACAGTTGTGTCAGCTTCTAAGTTTAAACAGGACTTATGACATTTTTATACAACTACAATGTTATTGATGTTCTATTAATGAGACATAAACTTTAGACTGATATCAACTTTAATTATAGTATCATATTAATAATAATAACAATACTACTGGTTTCAAGCAGCAACTTTGTCTAAAGTCTCATCTTTTATTCTTTATTCAGGTTGAGGGGCTGCAGTTTGACAGAGATCAGCTGTTCTTCTCTGGCCTCAGCTCTGAAGTCTAACCCCTCACACCTGAGAGACCTGGACCTGAGCTTGACCCAGCTGCACGATTCAGGAGTGAAGCTGCTGTGTTCTGGACTGGAGAGTCCACATTGTAGCCTGGAGACTCTGGGGTGAGTTCACTGACTCTCTGTTACTGTTGTAAATCTCAGATGTTTCATCCACAACTGAAAGTCATTCATGTTGTCACATGAGTTGAATCAGTGATGGTTGTTCCATGTTTCCACTTTTTCTTCCCTCAGATGTAGAATCAGGATCTTTTCACAGCTGAAGTGTTTTTTGTTTTCTAAAGTGTTTCAGTCGCTCTAGTTTTCACGTCAGTCGCAGCTTTGACCTTTTCTGACTGAACTTGATGTTTTTCACTTTCTCCTCTGACACGTTCACATGTAGCCAATCAGAATGAGTGTTGTTGATGATGTCACAGCTGTGACTGTTTACGAACAAACAGGAGCGTCCTCGGTTGGCTCAAGATGGCGACCTGGGTGGTTGGAGTGCGGTGGGCTCCCAAACTTGAGCTCCCAAACTTGAGTTTTTTGACGTTGTACCAAGTCAAAAAATGGCAACTAAACCAACTATTATGACTGCTGTGGCTACTCTGTGAGGATAGAGCACGTTGTAAGTAAATTGATGGACACCTCTTGCGGTTTTCTTGTGAAGTAAGGCGTTAAAGTTATCGAGTTCAACTTCCTAGCTTTGTTAGTATAGCATTAGCTTTAACAAACCACTGGAACCATGCCAAAAAGAGAAGTGAAATCCAATAGCAGTACCAACGTCACGTCACTACTTCAACATGAAGTTGAAGGTTTTGACGGTTTGGTCACACCGCTACCAGTTACGCCGAGTAAAGGCCCGGCCCCAAAGAAACAGCGTCGAAAAGGCGGAGGTGATGCTGACGATGTTTCCAATGCTGAAATCATGAATGCAGTGGTGGAGTTAACAAAACGCTTCACTGCGCTTGAGCAAAACATCTCCAGAAACCCTGAAGCCATTACGACAGTCTGCGAGCAGTTGAAAGGGATGGAATTCCAAGTTGAAAATAACAAAGAACACATTAAAGAAATGTCAGGACAAGTCTCACAACTGCAACAGAGAAGTGAAAATAGCGAGCGGTTCAGCAGGCGCTGGAATCTCCGCATGCATGGATTAGGAGAGACACCTGCAGAGAACATCAGAGGGGAGATCATCAAGTTGCTGGCGCTGCTCGCACCTGAAGACAAAGAAAAGCTGGGCTTTCTCGTTGACACAGTGCATAGAGTTGGAGTTCCCCGGGATAATGCAGCACGACCTGTCATCGTGCAGTTCACAATGAGATCCTTTGGAAACAAAGTCTGGAAGATTTCACGTGGCACTGAGATTCTCAAGGAGAAGAAACTACTGGTTAAGGAAGATTTGACACAAACCGACAAGATGGAAAGAAACAAGCTCTGGCCGCTTGTGGAAGCTGCCAGAAAGCAAGGGAAACGTGCTGGTGTTCGTGGTCCAGAAGCCTATATTGAAGGAAGAAAGGTGACTTGTTAAGTTTACAATGGGTTCTGGACTTTAAGGGTTATGTTAAATAAGTCACAGGAGCACTTTTGGTTTTGGGGATAATTTTATTAATAGTATAATAATGTTTTATAAAGATATAAACAGCTCTGTCATTTTATATCCCAGCATTTCCAAAAGGTTTCCAATTTCAAGAGGTGTACGCCAAGGATGTCCTATTTCTTGTTTTTTATTTTTGATTGTGGCTGACGTTTTGTTGTTAAATATCTCACATAGCCCCGATATTCATGGTTTGACCATCTTTAACAGAGAGATCAAAATGACACAGCTAGCCCATGATACACTATTGTTTCTAAGGGATAAAGGGCAAATACAAAGTGCATTACGTGCAACTGGTGCATTTTCAGAAGCTTCGGGTCTTAAACTTAATCTCAACAAAAGTCAACTTTTATGTTTCTATGAGACTGAAGAGAAACTTATGTTTGATATTCCTGTGAAACAGTGTGTTAAATATCTTGGTGTTCACATTTCCAAGGACATGACTCTCAGACAACAGCTACATTTTCTTCCCAAAATGAAGAAAACTAAGACAATTTTGAATTGATGGCTTCAGAGAGACCTTTCAATATTTGCTAGAGTGTTATTGTCAAAAGCTGAAGGTGTATCAAGATTAGTTTATCCTGCTTTGTCACTTTTTGATATGTTCTGCACAGAAATCAATCATTTATGTATTACATTTGTGTGGAAAAATAGGAGACATTGCCTCAAAAAAGAAATTCTCACTTTAGAGAGAGCAGAAGGAGGATTGGGCGTCTTAGATTTGATCAGTTTGAATTGCACCTTTAAGATCAAATGGCTTCAGAAATGTTTGGAATGTCCGGAATCGCTATGGAATTTTATACCATATAATATCTTTGAAAATGGAAGCAGCTTCAAGTAGAGAAGTTTATTCAGAACGGGACTGGTCATGTCATAGCAATTGCCCCAAAGGATATTGTCACTGAATTGAATTGTAGCAACAGATCTTTAAATCACATGGCAAATCTCATTCTTGCAATTGGCAAATTCAATATTCATAAAGCACGATTCTCTAAATCCTTCCCTAACATGAACAGTTTTACAGTTGAATTCAACTTGTACATAGATACTTTATCCTCTATGTCTAACAAAAAAAGTGCCAGCGCACATTACTGTATTTCCATGAGTTCTTTTCCGTAGCCCCTATTTAAGACATTATGGCTTTTCTTTTTGTGTGTTTATTTATTTCATTTTTGCATTTGTTTTTATGTTTTTTATTTGGTAAATATGTGATTTGTATGACTTGTTTCATGTTTTACTGATATGCACTTTGTATTAATCTGTACTAATTTCTGTATATCATTGTGGCTAAATGTCTGTATGTTCCTAGTCTTGAATAAAAAGTTAAAAACTTAAAAACTTAAAAAAAAGATCTCAAGGTAGAAACTTAAAGAACTAGGTTCACATACTTGTGCTGCTGTCTTTACATGGAGCTTCCTCTCATCTTCAAATCAGCTGCTGTTTTTTTTAAACTTTCATTTCATTTACATTAAACTCATTTTATTCACTGATGAATAAAATAAACTCCTTAAACACACACACACACACGCACACACGCACACACACACACACACAGTGTCACACACACACACACACACATTGTTCTGAAGTCTCGTGTTTTATTCTTTATTCAGGTTGAGGGACTGCAGTTTGACAGAGATCAGCTGTTCTTCTCTGGTCTCAGCTCTGAAGTCCAACCCCTCACACCTGAGAGACCTGGACCTGAGCTGGAACAAGCTGCAGGATTCAGGAGTGAAGCTGCTGTGTTCTGGACTGGAGAGTCCACATTGTAGACTGGAGACTCTGGGGTGAGTTCACTGACTGAAGCTGCTGTTGTTTTTTTAAACTTTCATTTCATTTACATTAAACTCATTTTATTCACTGATGAATAAAATAAACTCCTTAAACACACACACACATACACACACACACAGACACAGTCAGACACACACACACAGTCACTCACACACACACACGCACACACAGTCACACACTCACACACTCACACACACACAGTCACACACACACACACAGACACACATACACACAGACACACACACACACAGACAGACACACACACAGTCACACACACACACACAGACACACATACACACAGACACACACACACACAGACAAACACACACACACACACACACACAGACAGACACACACACACAGACACACACACACAAAGTCACACACGCATACACACACGCACACACACACACACAGTCACGCACACACACAGTCACACACACACACACACACACAGTCACACACACACACAGTCACACACAGTCTCTCACACACAAAGTCACACAGTCACACACACCCACACACACACATACACACACACACACACATACACACACAGACACATTGTTCTAAAGTCTCATGTTTTATTCTTTATTCAGGTTGAGGGGCTGCAGTTTGACAGAGATCAGCTGTTCTTCTCTGGTCTCAGCTCTGAAGTCCAACCCCTCACACCTGAGAGACCTGGACCTGAGTCATAACCAGCTGCAGTATTCAGCAGTGAAGCCTCTGTGTGATCTTCAGAAGAGTCCAGACTACAGACTGGAGACTCTGAAGTGAGTAGAGTGTTGTTCTAATCACAGTCAGACAAACATCAGTGTTTCCTCAGTGAAGCTGTGACAGCACAATAGTGACAGACTTCATGATTGGACACAAAGACACAGAGAGACAACAGACGAGCCACGAGCTGCTGCTACTCACAGACTAGAGCTGAGCGCCTCACATGATGAGCGTCCATCAGCTGTTTGTAGTTTGACTTCATCACAGATTATAGATCCACTGTATCATACACTGTAAAAACAGCAGCACATCTTGTTTGGTTAGAAAACGTCAAAGTAGCCACTTTCAGACTGGAACGTCATTTTCCTTCAAACTCTGACAAAAGCATCAAGAAATGAGCAAAATATAAAGAAATGATCTTTATCACAAGCAAAGAAATGAAAGTGAGTCTTCTCTGACTTTAAGAATTGACACCTTGGCAAGGGAGAACCCAAAAGCACGACAACGAGGCAGGAAAACGCAGATTACTAAGTCCAAAAGCAGGAATTCAGTCACAAACAGGCAAACACATCAGAACAAGAAGACTAACTAGAAATGCTGGAGCAAAAAACCAACACAAGACCATCTGAAAATGGGCTGCTATATAATCACTGAGGGACTAATGAGCCAATGGAAAACCAGGTGAGGGAAATGAGTTGATTGCATGGAAGAAAGATGACAGGAGAACTAGTGACAAGACATGGAAACAAATGAAAAAGACATGAAACAAACTAAGAGTTAGTGTAAGTACGTAAGTACAGAGAGAGTGAATTTGACCTTTGTGTTTTAAACACAGCAGTAGTGAAGCAGGAGCAGCAGGGATTTCATTCAAACTGTTGTTTGTTACTGTTTATTAAAGCTTACATGAAGTTGTCATTCTCTTCTTTTAAGACAATGTTAGAGTTAGTTTTCTTCACTTTTTCTGTCAAAAATGAGGACAATTTCCCAGAAAGTAGACTTCATTGACCTTTTTTTAAAAGTCTTCCACAAACACCTTCAAGTGTAAACCACATAAAACCACGAGAAAGTCATTTACATTCACATTATATCAAATAACATGAAGAGGCTGCAGACACAGACATGATAGTGACTCTGCTGTAAACATGAACACTGGAGTGACAAACCCCGCCCCTTTCTGTTGGACCTCAGGTTAAAGCTCCGCCTCCAAGACTCTGTAACATGAGTCAAAATCAAAGTTCTCTCTGGTTTAAGGTTTATAGACAAATTCTGCATGAACAGAATATAAACACAACTTTTTCCTGAAGAAATATGCAAATGAGTGACGAGTATCGTCACCGTGTGTGTGTGTGTGTGTGTGTGAGAGGCAACATGAAACAGTGGCAACAACAATTCAATCAAAAAACCAAATGTCCCTGAAATATATCTACTAACAAATACTTTCCATCAAAGTACACAGAGTACGCATTTAAGGCCACAGCTGAACATGTGACCTTGACTTCCATGTCAACAGAGATGAACATAAAGAAACAGCAACCCCTGCTGGTGAGGAGTAGTTCCTGCAGCACTATAGATGCACTATATGGACAAAAGTATTTGAATTGACGTGTTTCAATGGGGCTTTGGACTCTCGGCCTCTTCTCTCAGTGAAGGACAATCTGAAGTTCAGCAGACGCAGACATTTCTACTCCAACATGACTGTGTCCCAGTGGACAAAGCAACCACTATAAAGACATGAGCCCTGACCTTTAACCCCATCCAGCACCTTTGGGATGAACTGGAACAGAGATTAAGAGCCAGACCTTGTGGTCCAGCATCAGTGTGTGACCTCATCAATGCTCGACACAATGAATGGACACTAATTCTCACAGAAACTTCAAAGTGTTGAGCAAAGTCTTCCAAGAAGAGTTGAAGCTGTTAAAGCTGCAAAACTCCATATGAAAATACTGTGAATGTATTTGAATACTTCATAGTAGTCCAAATACTTCTGTTGATTTGTTTTCACACAACTCCAAACAACCAGTGTTTGGTGAATGAGTGAATGTGAGCTGTTGTAACATGTGATGTTATTATTCCACATCTGAGCTGCATCACTGACTCTGACTCTGACTCTCTGTCGTCTTCTCTCAACAGGTGGTGAACGTGATGAATGTGTGTGTGTGTGCGTGTGTGTGTGTGTGTGTGTGAGAGTGTGAGTGTGTGTGTGTGTGAGAGTGTGTGTGTTTGTGTGTGTGTGCGTGCGTGCGTGCGTGTGTGTGTGTGTGTGTGTGTGTGTGTGTGACGCTGCTTCAACAGATCTGTGACAGAACTCCAACGATGATGGTGTGATTTTTCACTCCTAACGTCCTGAACCTGTGACGAGCTGTTTCAACATTTAACATAATGTGTCTTTAATCCAAGAGTATTCATCTACAATGTTAATAATATCCATAACCTTTATTCCATTATGTATAATTACATATCTAACAGTTTACCCCTGACCAGTCAACATGTGTTTCCTTTTCATTTCCATCAGTTAAATGTATCTATGTTGTCTACTGATGAGTTTTAAAAAATGCTTTTTAAATATTTGACAGAATAATTGCTTCAATATTCAAAAACTCTAAACTCCAGCTCATGAGAGCTAATGAAAATAATGCCTGGTTCACAGTATGTGGAGCTAAAGAGAGTGTTTGTTTTAAATCAGTGGAATGTTCCTTTGTTTACTTCAAACCTTAAAACAGTGCTTGTTGATCCATGATTTCACTGATCTTTTTGTGAAATGATGGTTTATCATTATGGTCTGGTCCTTAGAACACTAATGAGGCTTTTAGGGACTTTAAAGGGGGCTGAGACCTTGTTTTAGGGTTAGGCATTTGATTGTCATGGTGAAGGTTCAGGAATGCATTCTGTCTACGAGTGTCCTCACTAAGAATGCTGTACAAGAGTGTGTGTGTGTGTGTGGGGGGGGGGGGGGCTTGAGATGTATAGAATGACTCAGCTCTTATGAAACTAAGACACTGATCCTGGTTTGGGTTTTTCCAGACAGAAATGGTCCTAACAGGGTAACAAATACAAGAACACACACATATTCTTGTACAGCAGTGGTCACCAACGTGGTGCCCGCGGGCTCATTTCACTTCACCTCACTTGCATGTATCCATATGATCACTGAGTAAAATGTCTTTGATATTGTTTATAAAACTGTGATCATCGTTAGTCAGCACTGAAATGAATGTGTATGCAACTGAATGCATAATATTCATCATTTAAATGGTCATTAAATGTATGAAATGTTAATATGGTAGCCTTCCATATTATTCTCTACCCTTCAGGTAGCTCTGGGTCTCAAAAAGGTTGGTGACCCCTGTTGTACAGTGTTCTTCTTGAGGACACCCAGAGACATCATTTTATGTCAAAAAGAAAAATGGAAGTTAAAGGAATACTTCACTGATTAGCATGTAGCTTTGTATCGCTAGAATAGCAGTAGTATTTGTTCTCCCTCAGTTTTCCACTGAGTTGTAAAAAAAGCAGCGTGGGGCAAACTTGGACCCATAGGGGGACGAGACTTCATTCCCAGAATGTAAACACGGTGTCCGCCATCTTTGCTAACGGTTATGCTAACTGGCTCTTGCTCTGCAGAGTAAACTGAGAACGACAATGATCGAATGTAGTTTTCAAACTGATATGGCTGCGAGGGAAAAAACCTGCATTTCAGTGAAAACTAGAAGACGGCGGGTGGCGGCGAGCTGTGGTTATTACGACAGGGTTAACACAACCCTAACCCATCTGAAACAAAGCCAAAACACATGAACACAAACATGAAACGGCGCAAAACCAAAAACACACAAATCCCAAAGCAACTGCAGGAGAGAAAACCTGCATTCAATAACAGAAGTGCTCCGGGCCTGTGGGGGGCGCTGTCGTGCAGCTCTACGACCAGCTGTTCTGACTACATCATTCTTTACATACTGTTGAACGAGAGGATCAAAGTTCTCCTGCTGTAACCCCGCAGTAGTTTGTGACTCGTGGTAAAGCCGCCGTCATGTGACCGTGCTCGACCAATAAAGGAGCCGCTTTTTGTAAAGAAAAGAATCAAATGTCAGAAAACAGTAACGACGACGAGGAAAATCCTCAGTCCTTAAAGAAAGTGATGTGTAAGAATTATAAACGCTGTATTTCATCATAGACAATCCTGTCGTTTTGTTACGATCTAAACATGTAAATCTTACAATATATGACACTGTGTTTATATATATGCCAAACAAGTTTCTGACTTCCTGGTTTATTTCCGGGTTGTGCGGCCCATAGAGCATGTGCAGTAGTGTTACTCCCATAATGCCTTTCATCTATGTGAACGACTTGCTCGGCGCGTCCATGAACAGTGAAAGGCATGATGGGAGTACGCTACTGACGTGCACAAGCGGATTTCATGAAGACCTATGGCACGTTTGCGTCCGGCTTTAAACCATGGATTTGTAAATGAAAACCAACGATAGTGAATACAGTAAAGTGAAAAGTATAATTACGTCATTACAGTTAAAATGATCAATTTAATGGTTCATTTAATTGACAGTGAATATTAGATTATATGTGTTGTTACAAGAATGATGTTGTTTTCTTCCATTCACTGATAAACTGTATGATAATCACTGTCACATGACTCAGGGGTTATATATATTATTGTCCAAGAAAATAAGTACTTTTAAAAAAAAACAATTTGATTGAATATTAACCATGAATATGATTTTTGGTCTCATTGCTATGCTTTGTATTTTGGTTTAAATTTGAAAGTTCAAATTTTTGTATAGGTGGTTTACAAATAAAGCTAACTTATCTTTATAATTACAATTTATGGTAAATATAATAATCATAAAATATTAAAACAGTCAGGCCAGAAAACCTGCAGACTCACAATCATATTATTAGGAACAATAACAATGTGTTAAACGTGGTTTAAAACTCCAGATTTTTTCACTCAACATTTTACTTCAACTCTAATTCATGTGTTCATCACATTTATCACTAACTTTATGAACAGATAGTGATGATAAGACCAGCAGCCTCCCCGGGAATCAGTGGTGAAGTGAGCGCAGGTCTGAGGTCATCACACCGTCATCTGCCCCGTGTTCACGATATCAGCATGAATCCACACAGCAGCTCGTTAATACATCGATAATAAGTTTGAAATAAATCCTAATGAGCAACGAATAAATAACTAAAACCTGTTTTGTCCTAATATTTTATTATTCACATTTCTCATAAAGCTTTCACATCGTACGGTTCCCCGACAGCAGCCGTTCCCGACACGTCATGACCGCGCTTTGCTGTGCTCGTACACAGCTGTGACGTCACTCTGGGAAATAAGATGTTTCTGGGCTTTTTATAGCCTTTAGGAAGGTTTTACAAATGTGAAACTCCATGAATTGAAAATATAGAATATAAAGATCTATACATGCCTGTGTCCATGTCTCCAGGTGTCCTGTGGACACTTTTACAGGCGTCTCTTTTACTATTGTGCTCAATGGGAAAATTGCTTTTTGGGCTGCATGAGTATTTCTTGTTGCAGTAGCTTCCTTAGGCCCACCCACAAACAAAAGACCACGGCACAAAGAACGTGAAAGTGTATTTTCAAACAATAAAATACAATATTTTTGAATGATTAAATCAATATTTTTTGCTTCTTGAAATTGTTGTTTGAAAATCTTATTCAATATAAATCGGTTTTGTGTCAGTGTTTAAACCAAACTACAGTACAACAAGGTATGTTCGGACAAGTATATTTTTCGTCTTCTACGGCCAGAAGCAGAGGTGTTGGAATACTTATTAGACATACTCTGCCCTTTAAAGTGGTGAAATGCCTTAAAGATAAAAAGTCCTAAAACGCCAGCAAGTCCTAAAACGCCATCAAGTCCCAAAACGCCAGCACGTCCCAAAACACCAGCAAGTCCTAAAACGCCATCAAGTCCCAAAATGCCAGCAAGTCCTAAAATGCCATCAAGTCCCAAAACGCCAGCAAGTCCTAAAACGCCAGCAAGTCCTAAAACGCCAGCAAGTCCCAAAACGTCAGCACGTCCTAAAACGCCAGGAAGTCCTAAAACGCCATCAAGTCCCAAAACGCCAGCAAGTCCTAAAACACCAGCAAGTCCCAAAACATCAGCACGTCCTAAAACGCCAGCAAGTCCTAAAACGCCATCAAGTCCCAAAACGCCAGCACGTCCCAAAACGCCAGCAAGTCCTAAAACGCCAGCACGTCCCAAAACGCCAGCAAGTCCTAAAACGCCAGCAAGTCCTAAAACGCCATCAAGTCCCAAAACGTCAGCATGTCCTAAAACGCCAGCAAGTCCTTAAACGCCATCAAGTAAACATGTTACACCAGAAAAACAACATGCACAGGATCAACTATCAATGCACAGCCAGTTTTTTAAGCATCAATATTAATATGAGAGCAGTCGCTTTGACTCTGACAGTCTTTATCACTAATTCCAAAAACAAACGACCAAAATAATATATTTGTTCAGATTTAAACATCATAAATTGATGTGTTGATTGCGCACTTTCCTTCTTTTTCGTTGCTGATGCATTTGCCACTATTCTTCAGGAAGAAGGCGTCAGAGACATTTGTATATTAATGTGTGGGTGGAACAGGGGCGTGGTCTGTTACTCATTCATTTCTGCTCAGTTTCACGTTTGATGGGAGGTATAAAGAAAAGATGCACAGGACTCGGCGTACGCACGGTTTTATAAATCTGAGAATTTCTTTGCGTACGTACTTTTCAAATTTTGTGAGTACGCCGTCTTTCAGTATGAAAGCTGCGCACTCTTTTATACATGAGGCCCCTGAACTTCCTGTCCCAGCGCCAGAACTAGACGGCTGGGACAAAGCTGATCTTCTCGAAGCTCATGCTCATGTCTGTCACCTTTTCTTCCAGCTGAGTCTGAAGAATAGTTTGGAATTTATAACATCAGCACAACATCAATGATGTCTTCATCATAAATTATGAATCTGACATCAGCAGTAGTACCATGTAGAGCTGCTACCACAATAGTGTGCTGCTGAAGGATTTGTGTGGATAGTAGTTAATTAGCCTTTATTGATTGATTGTGCCCTTTTTGTGCAGATTTTATTACTGACAACTAATGAAAATCCCAAATTCAGTTAAATTTTTCATTAGTTGTCAGTAATAATCATCAAAATTAAAAGAAATAAACATTTGAAATATATCAGTCTGTGTGTAATGAATGAATATAATATACAAGTTTCACTTTTTGAATGGAAGTACTGACATAAATCAATTTTTTGATGATATTCTAATTATATAACCTGCACCTGTATATAACCGCTCCCTCTTCCTTTGTCTGTGTGAGTTTGTCTTTGTCCGTCACCTAGTTACTCTTTTTTTGAGCGCTCCTCGCCGTCACGTCCTGTTATCACTGGATTTATTTGCACATGTTTGCTTCGGAGACTCTGTCTGAACTTTCAGTGGATTTTTCTGCACTCTTTGTCCAGTCCCACGTTGATCCCGCGCCTGCGTTTCTCACGCATATTTGAGGATCTCCCTTCCTGTGTCCCTTGTTGTTTTTCCAGTGTGAGAATGAAGACTGTTTCTTACCACCGTACTGCATCTGGGTCCAGTCCTGTTCGTGACATGGTGCTCCAATGTGGTTATTAATTGATTATTTAATCAATTTTGAACAATTGAATACTTTATTTCCAATAATTGAATGAAACTTAATAATTAAATCATTATTTAAAAAAAAAAAACAAACAAAAAACATATTGTGTAAATTGTGTGTATATACCGTACATGCATACAGACAGAGAGATAGGTGGCTGTGGGTGGTTTTGTTCAGGATGGCCTGAAGTTCTGCCCGCTGAGTGAAATAATTGTCATTTCAGATGACTAAGTTAAAAAAATGTTTTCAAGTGGCCTGGATACAACATTTGTTATTGCTGAATATCTCTTGTAAATGATGTGGTTAACAACTTTACAGCCATTAAAGTGTGTACAATACTTATTCAACACCTCAGTTGACTTTCTGGTTTAGTACAAAAACAGGTCAGGAAATGTCATGTCATAGATGGGTACAGATGATCTTTGACTTTGGCCATGACTTGATAACATGGTTCCAGCAGGACTGGGTGGAGGTCTAATTGTAATCTCTAAGATTTGATTTAGTCTCCTATGCAGTTGTGTGGCCCTTGGACCACAATGTGCAGCTATTTCCTTAAAGGGGGCCTTCTGAAACTTCTCCATCACTTGTCTCCTCCACTCCCTGTCCTGCTCCTCCATATCCACACTGCCCACAATGACATTTTTCAAGGCTTTGAATGTGATCTCCTCTGTCACTCTCCTCTCTTCTTTCTCTGGACTATTTCTAGACTGTAACTCCACCTGTGAGACAGTTTCACCAATGGACAGATGATCATCATCTGTGTACTGAGGAATGAAAGGTATAGAAAGTCTCTCTGTGTTATAACCACCTCCCCCAAGGACTTCAGAGATTTTTGACTGGAGAAATAAAACATCCCCTTCCACATTCTCCAGTGAGGCAGGCAGCTTGGGGTTGTCCGTGAAGACACCCTCGGGTAAAAGGTGAGGGCTATTTACCTGTCTGACCTTAATAACCTTGTGTATATACTTGCAAAAGGCTGGAATAGTGGTGAGCTGGCAAATAAGGTTGAAGTAAGCGGCAGTCAGGGAATGAATAGCACAGCGATTGTAAATAGGCAGATCCTCGTCAGTTGACAGTGCCAGGTCCTGCAATGCAACTGTCAGGCGAACGAGGTCCAGAACCACCTCTGGATTTGCCAGCTCCACACTCAAAATGGCAAACAAAGCAAAAAGGTTCTCGTAATGCTGCCTACCATTGCTCTGCTCCTTGCACGCCAAGTAGATGTGTTGGTAAAGCATCTGGCCGTGACCTTTCATGAATAAGTTATCTTGTCTGGAACACTTGACCACTTTGATCTTGAGCACAGATATGTCCAGGATGCTGCTCATGCTGAGGAGCTTGGACCTGTTGTCATGCCAATCCATGAGACTAATAAGTATTTGCAGTGCCAACAGTTGTACCTCTGGATCCTTGGTGAGAGACACGGACAGCAGTGGCTCCAGGTAAGAGCTTAGCTGGGTTTTCAGCATGTTGGTGGTATGGAAACTTGCTGTCACCTGGACTAAGGACTTAAGTAACATGACTTGAATCATCCTGGTACCCTCAGGCCCTGAGCCTGTGGATGGCACGGCTGTGTGAATACCAGGGATTTTGCCCATAATGAAGAGCATGACTTCTGACCTCTGGTAAGCTGGCAGAGTGTTGGCAAATGAACTGATGGTACGGATGACAGCCTCCTGCAGCTGCCTCTCCTCGTGAGCGTTGGTGATCTCAGATCCGATGTTGATACTGCCATCATATGAACCTGTCAACTCATAGTCAACACTCAAATGAAGCTGCTGCACCAAAGTGTTGAAAATCTCCAACACTGTGAGACCAACAGAGCAGCTGGCTGCGATGGCAGCTGCCTCCAGCAAGACCTCTATGATTCCAGCTCGCACTGTGGCTGAGTTCTTGCTGTTAGCAGCCAGGTGACCAAGAAGCTGCTGGATGACCAAGTGAGAGTGCTGAGATCGGATGGAGTACATAATGATTTTGAAGCAATGCACTGCAAAGGTTGTCCCCTCCCATAGAGAATGGTTATCTAAGTGCATTAGCACGGGTGTGATGACATTCTTGATTTTGCCATAGGCAGCTCGTCTCAGAAGCTCCCTAAAGCAGCACTCTGTCAACTCCACCAAGCCACTCTTTTCTTTCTCTGACATCCGCAGCAGCGAAGGGGAGTGGTTCTGTGTGCATTCTCCACTCTGCAAGTTGAAAAGTAGAGAGGGGACAATCTTGTCCATGAGCTCAGGGTCCCAGATATTGGCCTGTAGGTCGTCATTCACCGTCTTCCTCACTACTCCATTTAGACCCTTGATACCTGCCATGCGAATCTTGAAGCAGATGTCGGGGTCCTCGTCGCTAGAGTGGCACATGTCACTGAAACGTGACACAAAAAAATGGTAACAGCGGTGGTAGGAGGGGTTGTCCTCTTGTATGTTGGCAAACTTCACAAACGAATTGGTTCCTAGGATCTGTAGGCTAGGTTTGTCCGACTCTAGCACCTCACGCACCATCTTCAGGAAACTCTCCACAAACAGGTTGATGCTCTGAGAGCGACAGGCCATCAGCAGCTGGTCCAGCGCTTCCATTGCTATGCACACATACCTGTATCTTTGTCGAGCCACATCCTTTGACATTCTCTTAGACAGGTAAGCGCCAATACAGTCAAGCTCTTCTGGAACCGACAAGGCATAGAATGTCAGCTTCTCCATGTTGGCTTTTACTAGCCCATTCTTTTGGTTTGCTGGAAAGATGTTGTCTACCAATCGCTTGTACAGAGGACTGAGTGCTCCACAACAATCACCGATCAAGAAAGATATGATTCTTTGCAGTAACATGGTTGTGAAATTCGTTCTTTTTTAAGTAAGACTAGAAGAGAGCAGTAATGCAACTGTGTGAGTTCCAACCTAGTGGAGCACTAGAGGTTATCTTGTAATGTAAGAACTCCTTCCAGGTGACATGGAACACTAGAGAAGTCTTTGAAGAGGAGCTTTGATGCTGGGACATAATAAACATGATGGATGTTACTTTGACATGCAGATGGTCTCTGCCAGTATGGACTTCCCGGGACAATTAAAATGCTTTTTTCATGTAGTATATTCAAAGGACAACAGGCTGACCTGGGGCGCTCAAGTTTTTCCCTATAATCAGTTTTTAATATTGAGAAGAATTGTCATCTTGCCATTAAGGCACTTTTCTTTCTTTTGAAGGAGTTTTGAATGCAACAAAGAAGGACGAGACTGAGAACTTTGAACAGTGATTGCGAACTTCAGAACTTTGAACAGTGGAGGGCAGCATTACACCTCTCAGTGTACAGTCAGAAATTATTAGAGCAAGAAGTCTTTGATCTTCTGAAAAGCAACGTAATAAAGAAGAGCTTTCCTGCTAAAATGGGAATTACATGGTTTTTCCACCTGGTTCCTGTTTATAAATGTTGGTGTGTTTTTGGCATGAAATTAACTGTATTATTATGGGGAAGGAACACCATATTTCTGTATCTGTAATATGTGTTAGCTAATTAGTGTTAAATACTTTCCAGATATAATAACTATAATTAACTGTCAGGAGTAACACAAGGTGAAGGGTCTTGCCCTTAACCCACAAACCCACAACCTTTGAGTTGAAAGGAGGATCTAACTTTGTGCAGCTGTTTTTGATAAAAGGGCCCAGTTGCATGATGGTCATTTTTCCTCAGTAAGTTTACTCTATGATGACTGTATCTGCACTTTAGAGAGGAGAGGTCAAAGGGGAAGTGATCAGAACCATGATCCACGGCAGAGGAGCTGTTCAGTGTCACTGTCACTGTGCTGAAATCATTCTGGTCACTTTTTCAACAATCTATAAATGTGCCAGTGTCACACGTCATGATCCAATGACACACAGAATAATGTGTGTAATGACTCATTTACTGTCCCTGATTGTGTTTTGGAAACAATGAAAATTGAGACATTTGAATTAACAAATGTCACTCACTACAACTAATAATCACACAAATTATGAACAACATAAAACACCAGTGACTGTGATTTTTAGTTGTAGTGAGTGACATTTGTTAATTCAAATCACTTGATTTTCTTGATGTGCTTTTGATATTCATTGATCTAGATTGATTCAAGTTGCTTAATTCATATTATTAAGTTATATTGTTTATTCACTTAAACGCTCTGTGTCTTTTGTGCACGTATGCTGTGACAAACGGGGTTCAGAGAGCCAGTGCACAAATCTACTCCTTCAAAATTGTTTTATTGGGATATAAGAATTGCGTAGACTGATTTTAAACACATACCGTAGATTGATTGTCTTTTTTCGTTCTCGGGGTGGTGCCCCGATTTACAAAATAAAAATTTACTTTATTTTTCAAAAATATTTAAGAAATAAACAACTATTAAACATAATTATTTAATTATTTTTAACAATCAAATGATTGCCCATAACTGTTGTTCCCCAACAATTAAGATATATTTTGCACAGGTAGGTGGAACCACCTCCAGCTGCAGGGTCATCAGCTGGCAGCCACCTGTCACTGATGCTTCGCTACGAATTGAATATCGTAGCACAACTACATGTTAGCTCCTCCCGCTAACCTGAAGCTGCTGCAACTACTAGTTAGTAACCATGGCAACTACTGATTGAACTACTGAAGTAGAAAAGATTCACATTTAAGAAGCTGAATGTCGTGTTATGGAAGCGTTGTGATTGGAGACAAATACAGCCAGTCTAAATTTATAAAGTCTCTGATTGGTTGATTTTGTGGCACATTTGTAACGCTGTGCCAAGTTGAGTGCGCGCTTGGGGAAAGATGAGCGAGCACTCGGGTAAAGATGAGCGTGCACAGAAGGTTGAGATTTGAGATGTGAGAGGACATATGAGTCAAATTGATTAAACTGTTAAAATTAATATTTGCAAACATTTAAATACATGTATTAAGCTTGCAAAATATATTTTTCTGTGCTCAAAATCTCACATTGTTCCTTCATGAATGTGGCCTGTGAAAGAAATTCTGGAGTCATCAGTGTTCAGTGAATCATATCTTTACTTCATGCATAAAGGAGAGACCCTGTCACCAAAAAGGTCTAAATGTTCTCTCCCGTTTCTCAAGAAAGCTTTACCATTTATACAGAAACATCAAAGTAAAACAAGAACTGTTAGTAGATAGTTATCTTAACCACTACAGGAAACAGAAAGAAAACTGGTTATTTCCCACATTTCCTCCCTTTTGACACAAAGTGTCAACATATTTTTTGGGAAATCACATGGTCTCGTTAACTTACTTTTTCTATGACTACACACTGCAAACATATTAGTATGAGTTAACTATTCACGCTCAGAATATCACAGGAGAAAAAATAAAACACCAAAAAAAAAAAAAAAAAGCAAACTAAAACAATTCAATTCACATTATCTCTTCATCTGAATCACTCTCACTATACGGGTTACCTGGGGCCCATTCTGAAATGTGACACATTTGATTCACAATCCTTACTTTGTTCACAAGGTACTTTTACATACAATGGTGTTCTGTCACCTCCAAGTACTCCCCCTATCCACCTATACACAAACGCTCACATACAAGTGAGTGCACAAGTACAACAACAAAAAGTTATACCAAACAAAATTAGCACAGGGATACACACATGAACAATCATTGCACCCCAGGGACCAAATTGTTCATTTAACCATTTATTGAAACTAAAACCTGCTGATTCAGAAGGACCAAATGAGTCACGGATCTTCTCCAGTGCTGTAATCACACTAGTGATGTTATCTGAGTTATCAGGGATTACTGTAACACATGAGTCACCTGTTAAATTTAAAGTCAGACAAAGACCTCCAGTTTTTGCCAAAATATAATCAAGAGCCATTTCGTGTTTTAACAGAGTTAACCTATGGGATTTGTCATTTGCCGCTAAATATTGGAAGCCTTTTATAGTTTCATTAGCAAAACCAGACATTGAATATGTAATATTGTCAATATGGTCAGCCAGAAATGTAACACCATACCAAGGCAATAATCAAATACCCCATTTTTCTCCTAATGAAATACGCCAATGATATGATGAGAGGGTGAAAAACTGTGCCATCTCTCGTTTATGAACATGCATAGGGTTTGAATTTTGATTCAGAGTTATTGGTAATTATTTATTACCAATAACTCTTATTGGTAATAAATAAAGTAATGGTCATTGGTTATTTAACTATTGCTAAATTAGCAATAGTTAAGTTAACAAAATAACAACACCCAGACCATTCTGGTGGTAAAAACAAGAATGTCTCATTACCACAAAGCCAATAAAAATTTCCAATAGGAGGTATACCTTTATGTGCAGGAGCATGAAGATATTTATTGACTAGCACAGTTTCTTTATTTCTAAATGTTATTTTAATTGGACCGGACTTAAATCGATTAGTGTTTAAACTAATAACAGGGTTTGAACAATGTGAGATTCCCATGAACTGACCTGTGCCGTTTGAACATAAACAAACAGAATGTGAGAGATTTGTACTTTTGTTAGGAATCTCAGTTGGTGGAATTTGAAGGGAAAGATTGTGGAACCATGTTCTCACAAAACCAATCTACACAAGATAAAAACATATTTGCCTGATATGTTGTATGACTATAGACTTTCTTTCTCGCCGTATACCATGCATGGTGAGAAGCCTTACACGATTTCCGACTTGTAGTGTCCATGTGGGGACAATCAGCGTAATATTGCACTAAACTAATGACAGGATCTAAACAAGGACAATGTCTCACCTCCAGCTGGAACAAAGAATGCCAGTTAGCTGGAGGACTCTGAACAATTAGTACAGTAGTGTTTGAGCCGTACACCTTGTTTTTCATCCATCCGATGAAAGAATACCAACTATTTTTTTGGTTAGAATTATCAAGCAATTCATTTGCGTTGAAGTTCCACGGTTTCCAATTAGTGTGTTCAAAAAGTTGTCTTTTTTTCTGACTAATTCTTCTGTGACAGTGAGTTTTTTATCCATGTCTTCTGGGATCTCTTGATCATGCATGGGTGACACACCCATGCCACTTCTGCCCTCAGTGTCTTTGTGCTCCCTCGATGTTGGCAGTCTTTCTTCATTCCTCGGTGGAAGAATAGGTGTCAAAGTATCAGTATAAATGACGTCAGTTCGACTGGTGAATGTGAGTGAATCAGTAGTATGTGTGGTTGTTGATGTTATATGCTGACTTCTGAAGTCCATTTGTCGCAGGCTATCATTTTTCTGATGTCCAGGCCATTGGACTGCCACGCCTGTGGTGATAATCCCAATGAAGAAAACTACTAGCAAGGCTTCGCAACATTTTCCTCGATTAATTTCCTGTTGTTGTTCTGTTGGATGAGGGGGTTGCATGGATCCAGGTATCCCTTTCAGCTATCCGGACAGCAGTTGGAGTTGTCAGCAGCACTTGGAATGGTCCTGACCACCGGGATGGATGCCAATGCTTCCGTCTGAGAGGTGTAGTTCAGCTACTGCAGGGTCAAGAAGGGCTGCTTTCACCTTAGGGAAGATAAGTTTGAGAACATGGTTAAGTGCACAACAATATCTTAACATGTCATCATCCATCCCTAACAGAGTTAGCCTGTTTTGAGGATAAGGAGTATTCGTCATTTGAATAGGACGCCCAGTAAGAATCTCATGAGGAGATAATCCAGTCGTTTTATGTGTGCATCCTCTCATGAACATGAGAGCGAGGGGTAGAATTTCAACCCATGGCAACTTTGTTTCAGCCATTAATTTAGTTAATTTTATCTTCAGGGTCTGATTAGCTCTTTCTACCGCACCTCCACTAGCTGGATGATACGCACAGTGTGTTTTTAGGATGATCTGAAGGCTTTCTGATAGACTTTGAATGACACTATTCACAAAATGAGAACCATTGTCACTAGTCAATTTGGACGGCAAACCCCAACGTGGTATTACTTCCTAAGAGTGATTTTGCCACTGAAACGGCCGTTGCATGCCTACATGGGAAACATTGAATCCATTTTGAAAACATGTCAACAATTACAAGGCAGTACATGTACCCCTTGCATGGAGTGAGCTCAATAAAGTCCATCATCAAATGTTCGAAAGGACCTTGAGACTTCAGATGGGAGTTTTATGCACCATTTTTTCTTCCAGAATGCTTTCTCCCCAGCATCAGCTCCTGTTTGAAGCAAAGAGACATCATTGAGGGAAAAAAGATCATCCTGGACAGTTAGGGGCATTTGCAAAATTGGGGAGGCAGGACAGGCAGGTGAGATGTGAAAGGGGAGCGGACCTCGCAGAAAAGTTAGGTATAAACCTGCGGTACCATCCCACTAGCCCCAGAAAAGATCTCACCTTCTTCTTCGTGGTTGGTGGTGTGCAGCCTCGAATGGCCTCCACTTTGTCCACCTGTGGCCGGATGACTCCGTTGCTGATCACATACCCTAGGTAACTGACCTCCGCACACTTCTTCGGGTTGATGGTCAGGCCTGCTTCCCAGATGCGTCCCAGGACCGCCTCCAGATGATTACGGTGGTCCTGCCAGGTGTTGCTGAACACCACCACATGGTCCAGGTAAGCGGCTGAAAACTCGTGGGCGCCTGCCAACACCCGGTCCATCAGCCTCTGGAAAGTAGCTGCGCCCCCCAAACGGCATCACCCAGAAATGGTACAGTCCAATTGGGGTTCGAAAAGCAGTCACCTCCTTTGCTCTCTAAGTAAGGGGAACCTGCCAGTAGCCCCGCGACAGATCAAATGTGGAGATGTACCTCGCCTTGCCCAAGCGCTCCACCAAGTCGTCTATGCAGGGCATAGGGTATGGGTCCACCTTGCTGAGAGGGTTCACCTGACGAAAGTCTATGCAGAACCGGATGGTGCCATCTTTTTTTGGAACCAGCACCACTGGACTGCACCAGTCACTGGAGGAGGGTTCTACGACCCCCATCGACAGCATGATGTCTAGCTCCTCCCTCAAGGCAGCCACCAGATGCTCTGGCACCCTATAACTCCTGCACTGAGGGGAAGCCCCTTCCTGAAAGACAATGTCATGTTCTGTAGCTTCTGCCCACCCAGGCTTCTCCTGGAACAAGGGAGGGATTTAGCATTTCTTTCATCTGCTCCGGTTGATGTTGCTCCAGGTGTGAAATATCCAGAGTCTGGGGAGTTGCCTTGACTGGGAAAAACTGCTCATCCGGTTCCTCCTCCTCTGCCACCGCACGGACAAAAAGTTGAGTCTCTAACTTGTCTCTGGTGTGAAATTCCTTCAGCAGGTTAATATGAAAAACCTGCTTCTTCTTACCCCTCTCTGGCATATAGATCTCATACGTGACTGCCCCCATCTTCTTCACCACCTCATAAGGGCAATGCCACTTAGCCAGGAGTTTGTTGTCATCAGTAGGGAGAAGAAGCAGCACCTTTTGACCCGGAGTAAATGTTCTCTCCCTCGCCTTTTTGTCATACCAGGTTTGCTGTTTCTTCTGTGCTCTTTCCATGTTCTCCTGCGCCAAGGATGTCATCTCCTCCAGCCTCCTCCTCATCTGAATGACGTACAGCACCACATGCCGCTTGTCATCTTTCGGTCTCTCCCACAGCTCCTTCACCGACCATAAAGGAGCTCAAAGGGTGAGAAACCAGTCGAAGCTTGTGGCACCTCCCTGTATGCAAACAGGAGGTAGGGCAGCCACTCATCCCAGTCTTTTCCTGTCTGTGAGACAAAGCGGCGGAGCATGGTTTTCAGGGTGCGATTGAATCTTTCCACCAGCCCGTCTGTCTGATGGGGATAAGGCGTGGTCCTAATGCCTTTAATACCTAAGAGACTATAGACCTGTTTCAAAAGTAGCGATAGAAAATGAGTTCCTTGGTCTGTCACTATCTCTCTTGGTACCCCCACCCCTGAGAACAGATGAACTAGGCAATTGGCCACCTGTCTGGCTTTGATGTTTTTGAGAGGAAATGCTTCGGGGTATCTAGTGGCATAATCACAAAGCACTAAGATATATCGATTCCCCCTCTTACTTCTCTCTAACGGGCCGACTATATCCATCCCAATCCGAGAAAATGGTGTCGCAATTATCGGAAGAGACTGCAGAGGTGCCCGAGGGACCGACCTGCCTGAGGTGAGCTGACACTCTGGGCATGAGCGAACAAGTCAACCACCTCTGTATACATGTTGGGCCAACTGAAACGCCTACAACTATGTCAGTTGGTATTTCCGTTTGTTCTGTGGACTCTGGCCTCAGCCATACTTCCTCACTCTGCCCATGACTGACTCCACCCCTTATTTTCTCTCTCCGTCTTTCCTGCCTCGACAAACAATTTCTCTGTGGTCTGTCCTCCACATCCATCTCTAGCTCTGCCTCTGCAAAAGGTAAAGCTCTCCTCTCATCAATAACACTCTGTGCCCTTGTGACTGCATTACAAAGGTGAACTTGAGGTATTAAATCACCTAGAATTGGGAGATCATGACCCAATACCACTTTAAATGGAAGCTGAGGTGCTACTGCTGCAGGCATGAAGAAGGTTTGACCACTAACTGTAAGGAAAATCTCTGCTGTAGGGTAACTCCTAATATCTCCATGCACACAGCACACCTTTATCGGGGCCTGAGGCCTACACTCCTCCTCAGAGACCAGACTTTCATGGATCAGGGTTTGTGAGCTACCCGTATCCACTAATGCCTGCACACATTCCCCATTAATAAGAACTTGGACTAAATGTCCCGTGTTCTTCAGTGTCTGCTGTGCATGTGGTGCGTGTGGCCTAGGTGCATAACAGATGGCAGTGTTCTGGGTATTTCTGGCTTGACAGTTTGGTTTAGTGTGTCCCCTCTCCCCACAATGGTAACACCTAACCTCCTGTCTAGTTCTATCTAGCCGTCTGTTAAAAGTAGGTCTATCCTGTACCTGACCACGACTCTCACCCCATCGCTCCCATCAGACTTATTTCTACTCCACTGGATGGTGCTGGGAAAAAAGTAAAAGCAAACCAGAACTGTGAATCAGGGTGAACAGGGATACTGGAATATGCATTTGCTAAGTCTATTAAGGAAAACCAACAAGACTCTGATGGAACCTGTGACATTAGTGTTGTAACATTTGGCACAGTTGGGGCTGGGTGTTGCACAGCATCATTAATGGCTCTGAGATCCTGAACTGGTCTCCACCCCCCATTAGGTTTTTTGACAGGCAGAATGGGGGAGTTGCATGGTGAATGAGGACATTCCACGATGGCACCTTGTTTTATGAGAGACTGAATGACAGGATCTATGCCTTCAACAGATTCTGGACTAAGTGGATATTGTCTTTTACAAGGTCTGAAAACAGATTTTGGCTGAACAGTAACAGGAATTGCACCTTTTATATTTCCAAAATCAAATTTACTTTTTGCCCACAATTTGTCAGGTACTGTTGAAACCAATGCTTCCTCTTCAGTGGTTAAAGTGTAACTTCATTCGTATATGTGTCGATCTTTTGATCAACTGCTACTCTAATGTTCACAGGATAAGATGTGATCTTCATTGATGGGGAGTAACAACTATCATTTGATCTTGTTACGACCCCAGGGTCGTGACTGCTTTTTCCCTGTATGTATGTGTCTGCATGTGAGTGTGAGACAGGTTGCAGGTGTGCATGTTTTAAATGACTGACCTGTGTGAGTGAGTCAGGTGGATCCTGGGAGCTGATTGGTCCTGCCCGGAAGGAATCTGAATAAGAGGCCTGAACATCCCAGCTGCAGGGGACTTCCTCAAACCACTCACAGCCAGACTGCCAGTAGACGTGTTGTGCTTGATTTTAATAAACCTTTAAAATGGTTTGCTTTGACTTGTTGCTGGTTGTTTCTTGGGAGTTGAGAAGAGGGAGTCTGCACGTTGTGATCAGGTTTTCCCCTAGGCCTGGTCGTAACAATCTGGTTTGCCAGTCTAACGTCTGTAAAGCTGCTTTAACCCAAGTCCCATTTCTGTCCATGCGACATTTGATTTTTTTGTCAACCGAATGTGAGGGACAGACCCAGGTATTGAAAACAAGGTTAACTGAGGTTTCGACAGATTTACTGACGCAGCTGCGAACTCTAAACCCACAAAAACTATATCTATACCTATTACATCATTATCCCCTCCCACATCCCAAGTATCTTCATAGTTGTAATCTTTAGTTTTTGGTGAGAAATGTGACACACACTGCAAATGCTCAGGTGTCTCTGTAACCTGTGGTATCATGGACAACAGTTTATCTATATCCCTAGAATTTAGAAGGTCCCAATAATATTCGTAATCACTCCCAGGAACACAGACAGGATATAGACCAGCTGTGGCACATGTTACTTTGATTCCTGTAGAATCACAATGTACATCAATGCGTAAAGTACACATAAGGTCGCATGCTTACAAATTAACAGGACATACGTCAGAGAGAAGGAATTGATGTTCACCTCTATAATCTCCAAAACAAACGGTCAATGGCTCAGACAACGGCTCAAAACCTGGAACCCCTGAAGCTCCTATTGTCTTTAGGAATTTACTTGTTTTGGGTGCCTCAGGGAATAATTTGGATTGGATTACAGAGACCTGTGCTCCCGAGTCTACAAGGAATGTCACATTAATACCTTGTACATTTAGAATCAACGTAGGGGGTGTTTTAGAGTCTCGGGTTAAGTGTACATATAGTTAATATGTGACAACTAGTTCAACACTATCTTCAGTAGTGCCTACTTGTATGTATGTGTCTATGTGTTGAATGCTCTGACCTGCCTCCACTGTCTCCTATGGTCGCGCTACCTGTAGCCCCGGGGACTGCACAGAGAGAGCTCTTGGTGGTGCATGAGGCCATGATTTCTCTGGACTTTGTCCTCCTCGCTGGTTGTACTCAGTTGTAGGACAATCATATGACAAATGCCCATAGCCTTCGCAATTGTAGCACTGCACCTTGTTGTTCTTCCTCTGGGAGTTCTGGTGCGGACGCGGTCTGCGTCTACCTCTCTGCGAGGCTGCCATTTCTTTTCAGGATTTTGAGCCCCACCCTGCTGGTAATACATCAGTTGAGCAGTTGATGACATTTGCTATTGTCCCAGTTTCCCATCCGACACATGTAGCCATGACACGATCCTTGAGGCTAGGGTGGAGGCCATTAATCAAAGCCTCATTTCATGCGAGTGCGGTAGTCAGCTGCTAACTCACCCTCCTTTTGTTTTGTGTTGTGAATCTCAGGCCAACACACTCTTAAGGGAAAAGCAGCCCACACAGCGTCAGCCAGGCTGGTCATCATGTCGTGGAACCTCACTGATCCAATGACTGGGGATGTTGACCAGTTGGCCGGTCGGATATTGGCCCATCTGAGTTTGAAACACCTCCGACTCACAGCTTCTACCTCCTGCAGAGTTGGATTATACATGGTTAATAGCTGTTGCATTGCTATTACCCACTTCTCACCTCCAGTCTTTTGGGGATCTGGCAGTTCTCCTGCAATCTCTTTTTAGTTCATCTGGCTGCCATGGCCTGTACAACAACACTTTCGGATCCCAGTGGACATATTCCTCTTCACCAGTTGGCCGTGGCTGTGGATTTGGAAATGTCAACATAGGCATGTGGTGCACGTTTCCTTTTTCCCCTTGACTCCTCAGCCAGTAATTGAAAGAAGCTGCTAATGGAGAAGAGACATTTCTGGGAGAGGCAATGTTAGCTGGTTGAGACATGATATCAGTCCGTTTGTTTTCCCTCATAGGTGTTGGAAGGGTAGACAGATCAGGGTACAGCTTTGGCTTCTCCTCCTTCTCCTCTTCAGAGCCCTTTCGGGATTCAGCTGTAGGTGATTGTCCTGCTGTTTGTGTCTCTGAGGGAGGAGGGCGTGCAGACACGGGGAGAACATATGGAGGAGGCAGATTCACTTCTCTGGCCCTACGTCTCTGTCTTTCCTTCTTTTTACCACCTTCTTCTCCTATCTCCTGTGTTAACATTAATCCTGCAACAGATTTTGCTTCCCTCAGAGCTGCTTCTCTTTCCCATTTCTCAAAAACTTGCCAATCTATCTTCTTCTTTACTTTCTTTTCCTTTCTCTCTTCTAACAATACCCTACACCTTTTCAAACAATCAGTACTTAATGTGCCTATTATAGGAAACACTTCCTTGGTCAAATGGTGCCAGAGTGGAACATCTTCAACAACACTTTTACCCCATTTCTCTGCCATCAATTTAGATGGACCCGTAAGAGGATCAGATACTGACTTAAGTTTTCCCGTTTTGTTCCCCATGTTGTCTATTGATTCACTTGAACGGATGTGCTTTTAACTTCCAATGGGCTTATTGTTCACTCAAACTTCTTCATTCATTCTAATCTTCTCATGCCAGCATGGTTAGATCTTATCAAACACACACTAACGTTGGATAACTTTTTCAGCCAGGTGGTTTGTATGACACATACGTTCCGAGCAACGCACCCTGTTAATATCCACAAGGATATTGAGACACTGAAATAAGTCACCACAAAGTTTATTTTCATTACCGCATCCACACGCCCATTTTATTATAGTGGGGAATCGATCATGATCATGCAATTAATATTATATATGTAGTTCAAAAGTTTTAATCCCTCTGTATAATTGATTCGAAACTCATGAACATCTAGTACATATTTTATGATTTTATATTTCATGGATTGTTTTTTTTTTTTTTTTTCCCAAAGCTTAAGCTAGTCTTCAAACCACACAGGAATTATATGAAGACGGTCTCCAAACCACACAGGAATTCTATCTCGACAGCCTACCACAAAGGAATTACAACTGTCTACCTAGGTTTCACCCATGTACACCAGAAATGATTCAAAAAACACTGATCTCACTTTTTTTAAAAAATGGAGTGTCCGCTGGTCAGCACCCATTCCTGACATCAGGCGGATTCCTGTCCTCCTTGGTGGAGCGGAAATTTTCCTTACCGGTAGTAACCTTCAGTCAGAACTAAGGCCCTGAGCATTGGAGCGTCCATCCCATCCTCGTCGCCAAAATGTGAAAGGAATTCTGGAGTCATCAGTGTTCAGTAAATCATATCTTTACTTCATGCATAAAGGAGAGACCCTGTCACTAAGAAGGTATAAATGTTCTCTCTTGTTTCTCAAGAAAGCTTTACCATTTATACAGAAACATCAAAGTAAAACAAGAACAGACACCAGACCTAACGTTTATGACCCCATTAGATCTAATATTTACGACGACTAACAGATACCATTATGTGCAACCCTTACGTTGACCCTTCCTTATCATACTGCTTCCCCAGCCTTCATTCACAGCTTGACTGTTAGTAGATAGTTATCTTAATGTGGCGACACGAGGGTTATTACTATTAAATACTATTATTACTCCAAATACCGACAACGCCACCTTGGGTTATGGCCCAAGGACCAGTAGTAAAGGTCAACTAGTACCTTCAGACAAAAGACACTCAGGTTCGTTTACTCAGGGAGGGAATGAGACGGAGTTCAATGATCATGTCTAACAATTTATTATTAAAACAATCATGAGGTTGACACTGTAACACAAAAAAAGAAAAGAGCCCAACTAAAAGGGGGATGTAGTCTGAGGCTTACCAGCTGGAGGAGGGGTTTGGTAGGGGAAGTGACATCCAAAAGGAAAAGGAGGACACCCCACACACACACAGCAAAAGGTGACGTGTAAACAAAGAAAATCTTAAAAAGGGATCACACAGCACACAGGACCACCACCACCCAGGAGAACCACCACCACCACCGTCGGCCTTCAGCACTAAGGGGAGAGGAAAACACAATTAAACGGGCTCAAATTTAAGGAACCAAATATAAATGATCAATGGATAAACTGAGAAATGTTA
The DNA here is from genome assembly GCF_958295425.1 of Solea solea. Taxonomy (NCBI): domain Eukaryota; kingdom Metazoa; phylum Chordata; class Actinopteri; order Pleuronectiformes; family Soleidae; genus Solea; species Solea solea. Next base: position 28,705,079 of record NC_081139.1, read on the forward strand.
AATTATATTAATAAATCAACCAAACACAAGAAACAAAAGAGTCTCTGGCCAGAGATATCAACTCAACAATTAACCAGTTTAACAGTTTGAAATCAGATTGATCATATTAACAACATAAATTCAACCATTAAACAAAGAGTAAATCAGTAAACAATTAAACCAAACCTTGCCAGATTGTACTTAAAACACTCTCTCTCTCACACACACACACACACACGCACACAGTTCACAATCTTAGCGAGTGGCTGAGAGTTCGGGCAGACTCGTCGCATCCAGTACGAGTTACAGCCACACACACACACACACGCACACTGCAATCACACGTAGCAGCGGTAAACAGGCTGACCACAGGCGGCCGACCGGATCGGAACAGTCACCAAGCAACAGGACAGTGGCAGAACAGCGGCGAAACAGCGGCGAAGCAGCGGCGAAACAGCGGCGAAGCAGCGGCCAAATAGCCGTGGTTAATCAGCTGTATGTACACTTGGCGTTGACGTTAGCCTTAGCGTTAGCGCTAGCGTTAGCTTTAGCGCTAGCGTTAGCTTTAAAGTTCCAGTTATAAGTCCGGGTGCATTGGCATCCCGTCCAAAGAGGGAGAGGGGTGAAGAATTCAGGCGTGGCAGGGAAAACAGCCACCATGCAGCACACAACCAGCAGACAATGCTCTGGTTGCGGCAATAAACACCGCCCCGACTGATCGGCTCGACCGCGGTGAAGACGCCGGATCTGTGCTCGGATGCTAGCGGCACATACAACGACCCGGAAGCGAGAGATCAGGAGGAGGGACACAGCCTACTTTTCTCCACTCGGTAAGTGCAGTGATTGGCTAATAAGTCAGAGGGACCGGGGTGCAGTCAACCAAACTAAATCAGTGGTGCCTCATACCACTACATTAACCACTACCCCTTCTTCTGACTCCTCCTCTGCAGCTGTACATCCAGACGACCACGCTGACCATCTCCATGAACCTGAGCGTGTCCGTAGCTCTGGGGCTGCTCTACATGCCCAAAGTCTACGTCATCATCTTCCACCCAGAGCTCAACGTACAGAAGAGGAAACACTCGCTCAAGGCCGTTGCCACAGCCGCCGCCATGTCGTCCCGACTGTCGCACAAAGTCAGCGAGTGACCCAACGGAGAGGCCAAGACAGAGCTGTGTGAGAACATGGAGGCCATCATTGAGTCACATGACATCTGAAGAAGACAGAGATGAAACATGATGACATCACCATGTATAACATCCAATAATAATCCACGAGTAACTGACTGAGGTACTAATGTAATTCATGTTTAATCATCACTTTTTTAACAGGAAGCAGCTGTTTCAAGTGTTTAACTCTCAGTTAACTCCCAGCTAACTTTCAGCTAACTGTTAACTCACAAATAACTAATTTAACTTGCAGTTGCCTCTCAAGTGACTTAGTTGACTCACTTAACTCTCAACTATTAACCCTAACCCTACCCTACTATCAGCTAACTCACAGTTAACTATCACTTGACTCTCAACTAACTGTTAACTCTAACACTAACTCTGAGTTAATTCTCAACTAACTCAATTAACTCTCACTCAACTCACTTGAGTGGACGCTGGCATGTATGTTGCCGCTGCTCACCAGTAGTTTTTCAAGTGTTTTTATCGCTGCTTTGGCCTATGGTTCTTTGTGACAAAACTGACTCTGCTTCCACTCATTCGCGAGAGCTAAAACAGCTTCTCTCGCACAGTTAAATGCCGTCGCTCCGACACTTCTGTCAAAAAGTGCACGGGCAAACGCCGGCTGCTAATTCATGCTAGCTGTCACGCCACCGGCTTTCTGAGTTTTTCCGGTTCCTTCCTCGTCATGTGGCCCAACAACTCTCTCACCCGGTTTGGTCTCATTTGGATACTGCTGTCGTTCTGCCATCATCCTGTGGCAGGACTACTTCATTACTCTGTCGCAGACCTCCTTCGGATCCGCTGGAATGCACCGGAGCCTCCACCACCGGAGCTGCACCATCACCCGGAGATCACTCCCCCCCCCCGCCGGCGTTACATCCACCGTGGGTCCCGCAGACATCTCCAGCACAATGGCTCCAGTACAGTCAACTCTACTTGGTCCACTTCTCGTCGCTGTCCCAGAAACTCCGGCCGTACCGTCAACCATCACGCATTAGCCGGCCTGGCTAGGTCGGCTAATGCTACTATTGTCAAACACGACACCTCCGCTGTCAACTTCGGTCTGCTCAACATCCGCTCACTCACGAGCAAAGGACACCTCATCCAAGATCTCCTCACTGACCGAAAGCTTGACTTTCTCTTTTTAACAGAAACTTGGCAACAGCCTAATGACTTCTCCGCACTCAACGAATCCACTCCTCCCGGTTTTGTTTACATCTGCCGTCCCCGAGGCAACGGCCGTGGAGGAGGTCTCGCGGTAATTCACCGCGAGAAGTGGAAAGTCCTGCCCGTCTCTGTCCCTGCATGTAGCACATTTGAATGCCTTGTTTTTAAGCTTCCTGGACCCACACCAACCATCATCGCCACAGTTTACCGCCCCCCCCCCCCCCCCCCCCAAGCCACACAGTGATTTTATCAGTGAATTTTCCACTCTACTCACTTATATATCTACTCTCTCTCCTAATTTAATTCTGCTGGGGGACTTCAATATACACATGGACAATACCAACCTGCCTCTCACTAGAGACTTTGCATCCTGTCTGGACAGTTTCGGAATACAACACCTCATAGATTTCCCCACCCACATTAGAGGACACACACTGGACTAACCCTGGATTTCCACTGGACGCGGAACGGCCGCGGCGCGGTTCTGCTTCGTCCTCTCCCAAACGTCAATCCCCACCGGGCGCGTTACGGCAGCGGCGCGGAGCTTTGGGAGCCAGCGGTATTCAGGGAAGATCGCGCGATAATCTCGAACGGACGCGAGATCCCGCGATAGACTGTGTGAATAAAGGAAACAACAACAACACAGCTTCTTTCATTTCTCCACTTCCATAATCAGTCTCTCGTCGTCCATTGTCTCCGAGACCCTCGGATCAAATGACAGTTGACCTGGGAGCACCGGTTATGACGTAACGTTGAGGTGAAGTTGTGACCTGCGCATTGTGTTTTATTTTGAAAGGGGGGCGGAAGTGTTTTACTTTGATACTGTGTCGGACTTCCTGTCTTGTGCGATCTGCTTCGTTGAAATTTACGAGGTTCAGCAGCGGCAACGGAAAAAATAGAACTGATTCCTATCGATAGCGCTGCGGCGCGGCGAGCCGCTTCTGGGCCGCTGCTGATCCGCGCCGCAGCGCGGCCGGTGGGAATGCTCACATTGATTAGAATGGAAGCGATTTGCAACGGCTGCCGTTCCGCGGCCGTTCCGCGGCCGTTCCGCGTCCAGTGGAAATCCAGGGTTAGTCTGCTGCTCTGGTCTAACCCCCTCCAAGCCCACTGCCAATGCTTTCCCTGTAACGGACCACTTCCTCCTCACTTTTAACGCCACACTCCGCCTTTCTACTCTCAAATCCCCCCGTCTCATCTCATTTCGTAATATTAAGGACAGTAACATCAACACTCTCTGCTCCACTATCGACAGTTTTCAGATCCCGGACTCCCTCTCCAACCCAGATGAACTGGTCGCTCTTTATAACACCTGCCTCACCAACACACTCACCTCTCTCGCCCCCCTGAAAACCCGGTCTGTGTCCTTTTTCCGCATCTGCCTCCTGGTTTACCCCCGAGCTTAGATCCATGAAATCCAAAAACCGACAACTGGAGCGACTTCACAAAAGAACTGGTCTCACCATCCACAAGGACATGTACACTACCCATATCACACAATATAAGGACCTAATCTCTCAACCAAAACCATTTATTACTCCGGCCTCATCCTCTCCAACAAAGGAAACTCAAAAACCCTCTTCTCTGTCATGAACAAAATCCTCCAGCCACCCAATTCTCTACCCCTCCACCTGTATTCCACAGAAACCTGCAACTCCATAATGGACTATTTTAACCAGAAAATTCATAACATCCATCAGCACCTACATCACAATTCACCACCTATCTCCCCATCTGAACCCTCTCCTCCTTGTCATCTCTTCTCCAGTTTTTTTCTTCCCACTACCTCCGAATTCTCCGACCTCATACACAAATCAAAGCCCACTACATATCAGCTCGATCCCCTCCCCACAACCCTAGTCAAATCCTGCTCCTCCTCCCTGCTCCCCCTCATATCTGCTATTATCCACTCCTCACTCTCATCCGGAATAGTCCCTTCACTTTTCAAAACTGCCGCTGTCACCCCCATATTAAAGAAACCCGGTTCCGACCCCAACATTTACGATAACCTCCGCCCCATTTCTAACTTACCTTTCATTTCTAAAATCCTCGAAAAAACTGTTGCCACCCAACTCCACTCTCACCTATCTCTCCATTCACTCTACGAGCCCTTCCAGTCTGGTTTCCGCCCCCGTCACAGCACAGAGACCGCCCTAATCAAAATCACCAACGACCTCCTCACTGCAGCTGATTCTGGTTCTGTCTCCATCCTCATCCTCCTCGATCTGAGTGCTGCCTTTGACACCATCTCACACCCCATCCTCCTCAGTAGACTCTCCTCCATTGGCCTCTCCCACACTCCCCTCAGCTGGTTCCACTCTTACCTCACAGGCCGCACTCAGTTTGTACAGCTCAAATCTTTCACTTCAAAACCTTCCCCAGTCACTACAGGTGTGCCCCAGGGATCTGTCCTGGGGCCCCTTCTCTTCATCATCTATCTCCTCCCCCTCGGCCTCATCCTCCGTGAATTCAATATCCAGTTCCACTGCTTCACGGATGACACCCAGCTCTACTTTTCTTGCAAACCAAATTCCACACCCCCCTCCCTCACCTCTTGTCTCTCTGAGCTAAAAACCTGGTTCACCTCAAACTTCCTTAAATTAAACTGCAATAAAACTGAACTCCTCCTCCTCGGCACTAAATCCACCCTATCTAAAGTAAACAGCTTCTCCCTCACCATTGACAGCTCCTCAGTTTCCCCCTCCCCTCAGGTAAAGAGTCTGGGTGTCATCCTCGACAGCACACTCTCTTTTCACTCACACATCAACATCACTACCCGCACCGCTTATTTTCATCTCCGCAACATCAACAGACTCCGCCCCTCCCTCACCCCCCACTCCACAGCCGTCCTTGTTCACAGTCTCGTCACCTCCCGTCTTGATTACTGCAATTCTCTCCTCTATGGCCTCCCCCAAAAGTCTCTCCATAAACTGCAACTGGTCCAAAACTCAGCCGCCCGTATCATTACAAAGACCCCCTCACACCACCACATCACCCCCGTCCTCCAGCACCTCCACTGGCTCCCTGTCAAACACCACATCAACTATAAACTCCTTCTGTACACATACATGGCCATCCACAACCTTGCCCCTCCCTACCTGTCTGATCTCCTCCACGTCATCATCCCCACTCATTCCCTCAGATCCTCCTCCTCCATCCACCTCTCTGTGCCCCCTGCCCGCCTCAGCACTATGGGGGGCAGAGCCTTCAGCCACTCTGCTCCTCAGCTCTGGAACTCACTACCACCTGACCTCCGTAACTGTGACTCTCTCCACCTCTTCAAATCAAGACTGAAAACTCACCTGTTCCGGACCGCCTACTCCCTCTAACCCCCCTCATTTTACCGCCACTTCCCCAAAGTTATTGTGTTGATTTTATGTGCTCCTTTTTTGGTTTTTACGTAATTGTGTGATTTTAATTTTAATTCATCTTGCTTGTAAAGTGTCCTTGAGTGACCTGAAAGGCGCTTTTAAATTAAATGTATTATTATTATTATTACTTCATTTTTAATTAACTCAGTTAATTATCAACTGACTCAACTAACTCTCAGTTAACTCATCTAACTCTCATTTAATTCTCAACTAACACAGTTAATTATCAACTAACGTTAACTCCCAACTAACTCAACTAACTCTCAGTTAACTCAACTAACTCTCATTTAATTCTCAACTAACACAGTTAATTATCAACTAACGTTAACTCCCAACTAACTCAACTAACTCTCATTTAACTCACAACAAACTCTTTAGCGAACTTGAAAATAACACTCAGCTAACCCTAAAGTTACTCTGAACTATCTCTCAGTTAACTCATAACTAAGTCAGCTAACCCTAAGATAACTCTCAGCTTATTCTCAACTAAGTCTGGGCTACTCCAAACCGAACCCTAATGGAGGCTACCTCTGAGCTAACCCTGGGTTTGAGTTAGTATTAAACTAATTTGATGCTAATGGTGCACTACTATGATTAACTCTGAGGCTAGTGTGGACTGGACAAGCTAACTACTTAAGCAGTTAAATCCATGAGCACATTTTGGGTGATTTTGAGGCTAACACAGAGCTTACTCTGGACTAACACAGAGTTAGCAACAAAGTAATTCTTGACAAGAATGACTCTAAGTGAACTTTGAACTCATGTCTGGTCTAATGGCTAATGTAAGGCTAACTGTGGACATGCTAAAATCAGTATTAGCTAACTGTGCTAACTATTGTTGTAGCAGCTCATTTAGCACAAGATTAACAAAGTTTAGTTTTGCAGTGAGTTCAAGATGTTATTTGAACTGTTTTTCTATTCCTTCACAGTCAATAATACACTATTGTAGGTCGTGTGACTTATTAATGACATCTTTAAAAGTCTATTAATGACTTTTAATCCAGAAGAAACGTTTATTTTGTTTGATTTGTCACATTTACATTTCAAAATGAATTTGCTGCTTCCAGCTGCAACACGTCCCTCCTCCATCGTGTATTGGATAAGATTTGCTTCTGGTGTGCAAAGAATTGTGGGATAAATTCCTTCACTCAGCAGCCACTGAGAGGCTCCTCCCACAGGCGGAGCCATATTGGCTACCGAGTATCAACAAGAACAGTTTTCTCTTCATGTAGAAAGTCTGTTGTTGACCTTTGTGATGACCTGTGTGTTGACCTCTGCCCTCTCGTTTTCAGCAGTGAAGAAGAGACGCGTGAATGACGACCTTGTGATGTAACAGCACAGAGACAGTGAGACGGTGAGACGTGTCTTCTGCTCACAGACTGAAAACCAGACCTGCTTCACGTCAGACGCTGCAGCATAGCATCATGGGACTTTTCCTCTGGAGCCCACAGATGCTGTGACGTCGTTTAGAGAATGACAAAAAAGGGTCACATAGGGTCACGTATTTCCCAACATGCCCCCGCCCGCTGGAGCCACGCCTCCTGTTGTCTTGTCTTCTGATGTACTTGCAACCGTGTGTTCATGTTTCTGTGTCGTTAATGTTTGTTTTTATCCATGACGTTGATGATGAAGATGATGAAGATGCAGTCATGTAACACTTCCAGGACTCATGTTTCTTGTTGTGATGCGGTGTCATTTGTGTTCTGCTGAGTCATGTGACACCTGACCTCTGGTCTGGAGGCAACGCCATGACTAAATCAAAATTAAGTCCATCATAATGAGTCCATCATTTGCAGCTGTTTTGTCGTAAACAGATGTTGTCAATCAGCTAAATGCTGTTGAATGACCTTTAACCTTTGGTCTTTCTATGTTTCATCAGTTGTTTTTGTATCTTGTTTTGACCTGATGATGATCACATGACTCTTGGAGCTTCTCGTGTTATGGAAGGGTTCAAAAACTTTATTTACAATTGTAATTGTAATTTTTTTTAATAGAATAATTGGCTATAGAATAAATTCCCAGAAAATATAGAAGGAAAACTTCCTTAAAAAGGGAAGTATATCCATGTTCCAGGTGTTCCAGGTTGTTGGTCACTGCATGTCTGATGTGTTTGATGGTCAGCTGACAGAATATGACTTTGATCTGTTTCTTATTTTCCCAGAGAAAAATATAAAACTCTATATTTAAAATGGGTTGTGATATAAAAACAGAAGCATGTATGTTTTCTACCGTTTGTATTTTCATGTCGCTGCTTCACTGCTGATGTTGTGGGACAAATGTTTCCATCTTCTGTGCTGTGGTCTTTTTTACTTGTGTCTCAAATACCAAAAGAAAACCTTTTGGTATTTGTGTCTTTTTCACTCAACGGCCTTGACTGATATTTAATTATTGATCTCTTCCTCTTCATGATGAAGCATCGGTGGATTTGTACATGATCATCTTTTGCCTGACAAGAAAAAAAGTCTTCTTTTTTCTTCGTTTGCTTGACTGAGTTCCAACTTTGAAAATTTTTTTGGAATAAAATAAAACTAAAAGAAAAGTGAGCTGCATGTCTGATTTCACGGAATATTATCAATAAAATTTAACATGGAGTCCCTGAACGCACCATGCAGGTAACTCTCACCTGCTTCTGTTTTTTTTCTAACCCTCTCTCTCATTTATTATAAAACTGAAACATAAATCACTGTGTTTAACAATGACAACAATGACTTAGGGCAGCTGTCACTAAACCAACTTCATTTATTCTACGTATCGATATCTATCTATCCATCCATCCATCTTTCTGGTAAGTGTGCTAGTTAGCATGCTCGTTAGCTTGCAAGCTAGAATCTATCTATCTATCTATCTATCTATCTATCTATCTATCTATAAATTTTGTATTTTTTTTTAATGGTTAAATTAAAGAGAAAATGAACACTAGTAGAAATATTCTCACATGGCTTTTCTTCCCTTGCATTTCCCTGAAGAGGAACAACAAAGGCTGCTGTAGTTTTATTCCTGTCTTCCTTTCTAATCTAATAATCCACTGTCAAATTTCAGTCAGTTTCGGTCAGTTTTGATGGTCCGATGTCTAACGTCACTACTATTACCTCCAACCAGCAGCCACTTTGTAAGGTACACCTGGTCAACAGAGGGAAGGGACATTTTTAGAGCGAGCTTTTGCGTTGCTTTGTAGTAACTTTTGCTTTACCGCGCAAAATATCTTGGCATTCCCTCGTAAAAACGTTTGCGTTCCTTCGTAACACTTTTGTGTTCCTTCGCAACACTTTTGTGTTCTTTCGCAACACTTATGTGTTCCTTTTGCAACAACTTTTTGTTCCCTCATGACAACTTTTGCGTTCCTTCGTAAATAACTTTTTCGTTCCTTTGTAAATAACTTTTTCGTTCCTTTGTAAATAACTTTTGCGTTCCTTCGTAAATAACTTTTTCGTTCCTTTGTAAATAACTTTTGTGTTCCTTCGTAAATAACTTTTTCGTTCCTTTGTAAATAACTTTTGTGTTCCTTTGTTAATATCTTCTGCATTCTTTCGCAATACGTTTGCGTTCCTTGGCAACACTTTTGCGTTCCTTCGTAAATAACTTTTGTCTTCCTTCGTAAATAACTTTGGGTTCCTTCGTAAATAACGTTTGCGTTCCTTCGTAAATAACTTTTTCGTTCCTTCGTAAATAACTTTTGTCTTCCTTCGTAAATAACTTCTGCGTTCCTTCGCAATGCTTTTGCTTAACCTTGAAAAATATCTTTTGTTCTCTCGCTACAACTTTCCAAAAGAAAGAAAGAAAGAATCGATGGCTGTTCCACTTTAAATGAAGCACACATTGGAAACACTGAGGACAGTATAATGTGACGTGGTGTGACATGTGACCTTTAGAACGTCCGTCTTCTGTCTTCCGTCTCAGAGGAAACCTCATTCTTCTGCAGACAAAGTGTTTAAAAACTTTCCCTCTGACGTTTCACATCTCCATCTTTGCAGACTTTTTCCGTGTCAAACGACACAAAGTGAACTGAATATAAATATTTCACTGAGCTCCATTTTTCCTCTTAATTCTCAGGAACTCTTAATGGGTTCAGATAAATGGGACAAAAAACAAAAAAAGTTTTAGTGCAAATCTTTCATGTTTCATCAGACCTTTCTTCTACAGCTAACAACGTCTTTGTTGTGTTTTTAGTCAGCTCTGAGCCAACTCTCTCACAGTTCCTGCTCCTGCAGCAGCTGTTAGGAAATGTGATTTTTATTTTTTAATAACTCCTTTTATTGCTTTGTACTGTTGGAACTCTTCCCTTCATTTTTCCACTTCTTTCCATTTCCTGTCTCCAGCACTTCTGATTGAGTTATCGCGACTGACGGAAATCTGTGACTGATTTTGATGGAAGTCGATAAAATCAGGGTCTAAAGCTGCGCTACGCTACTATTCTTCTGACGTTTCAGGAAACCTTTTCGTTGTTTCATGACGGAATACTGGTTTATTTGAAATGTGACACACACGTGATTTTCTGGATTTGTCTTTAGCACAGTTTGAAAGAGCTTTGGTATCACATTCTCTCACAAAAGCAACTAAATTTTGGCAAGTAAATTTGGTGAAATCTGTGTTTCTCTTTTATAAAATAGGTTCTGTTCACCTTTATCCTGTTTATTTGCTTGTTTACTGCTTAGCACTAGAATAGGCTTATGTTTGTTAGTGTAATGTTTCACTTTTTTTTAAGAGAAGTAGAAATGGAAGCCCATTTCCATACAAAATTAGCCTTGAAAAAAAAAATATCCTCAAAGTAAGTCATAATTATGAAAAAAAGGTTATAAGATTAAAAACGTTCTAAATTATGAGATGAAAAGTCATAATTATGAGATAGAAAGTTATAATTATGAGATAGAAAGTCAAAATTATGAGATAAAAAGTTATAATTATGAGATAGAAAGTTATAATTATGAGATAGAAAGTCGAAATTATGAGATAAAAAGTTATAATTATGAGATAGAAAGTTGAGATATGCGAGATTATGAGATAAAAAAAATTTGAAGTTATGAGATAATGCTGCTTGCACCTTTTAAGTATTTATTTATTTACTTAGTTAGTTAGTTAGTTTATCAGTTGACCCTGAGGTCAAACATCCCCTGTTTCCTGTCACCTGAAGTTTTCACATCAGAAAAGTATAACAACGGCTCACTCTGCTGGTAAAATCAGGAATTACAGCGTGAGGGACATAAAGTTGTAAATCAGTCTCTTATTATTTAGGGCTTAAAAAGAGAGAGTAAAAGTCTATCTAAATATCTGTAGATTAGGGTTTATCTTTGCACATGAGAACCTTATACACAGCTTTTCGAAAGTACAACATTTTTGTGGAATCTTTTTTTTTTTTTTTGAGAAATTAATGTTTGTCTATTTCTCTACCTCGAACTAAATAATCCATATCTTCAGTTGTTTGGTATGTAGTTGCACATTAAGTGCATATTTGCCATTTAATTGTTTCACTCACTGTTTACAGCAAATCTAAATTCTGCTGTTAAATTCAAGTTCAGTGTCACCACACCTCGTACTCTCACTTTAAATATGAAAGTATAAATTAATACTAGGCCACTTTTAATGATTTTACTACCAACATCTACGCCCATGGTTGCCAAGCTGTGGTACATGTGTATACCAGGGGATGGACATATACATATATAGATATACATATATACATATTTACATGTATATATGTACATATATACATGTATATATGTACATATATACATGTAATTAGATAGATAGATAGATAGATCATACAATATAAAATATTAGCATAAATGTAAGGACATACACTCCAACCATACAGTGAATGAGTAAGATATTAGAATGAAACCACAATTAACAACAATAAATATGTAATATGTGCAATTTGGCAATGTAAAAATATCTATAAATATATTTGCTTGCTAAAAATAAATGAATAATTCTACACAATTAAATGCCAAAATGGTTGTTTAAATGTGTCAAAAGTGATGGATTAGCCGTCATGAAACGTGCATGTAAAATTCATGTTCATACAAATGATCAGCTGTGGAGTTGAACACACTGTTCCTCTCTCTCCGCTTCCACACAGGAATGAAACAAGTCTTTTGGGAGTCGCGTACGTGATTGTGTGATAATAAGCCATTAGCATGCTAATTTCATAATTCATCTCCCCAATAATTGCCTCCATCAATATAAACTGAGAGAGTGCGGTCCTCATTTGCAGAAATAGATTTTTTTAAATGCCCTTTATGATGAATAATATGTGAAATATGGCTGCGGCTATATAGTTTCGTACGAGGTGTGGGTGAATTGATGATATTCTCCTTGTGGGCATTAAAGAGACTAACTTTCTCTTTCAGTTTTATTCGTTTCAAACACTCTTGAAGCACTTTGAGCTGCATTTTATGTATGAAAGGTGTTTATAAATCAAAGTATAAATATCATCCAGAGCTTCTCATATTTGAAATTCTGGATCCAATGGATTGCTGTCTCAGAGGTGGAAGTACATTTATCTAGCTAGCTAACTCATAGTTAGCTAAAACATGACATTACTCACAACATATCGATCTAACATTTATTGTGTCATTGTCATTTTTGATTCATCATTCTTTTATGTACTACCTGTCTTACTTTCTTCTAAATGCGTCTCTACACAAATGAAAAGGCATTAGAATACAGATAAATAAAGGTAATTGAATATCCTAAAGAAATATTCAGCATTTTTAACCTCACTTCAAAAAGATGATCTAAACTAAAGTAGAACATAAATACAAGTGATATTGTTCTTTGTGTTCACCCCTTCAGTCACTGGTATTTGTATTTCTACAAAACCATACAGAGCAAACGTTCTTACATTCTCAGGACATCTTATATTTGTTTGTTCCTAAAATTCAAACTGAACAGGAAAAGAAAGCTTTTGAGATGTCAGAGACGTGATATGTGACACAATTGAACTAAGTTTTGGTGACGACCTTGTTGTCTGTGTTTTATACTAACTTTGTTCTGACTGTAATAACAACTGTGCGGCTCCTATTTATGTCATAAAAATACCTGTAAACATTGTAAATGTGGAAATCTGTGTTTACCAAACCCAGAAATGATGATGATGATGATGTTCTCAAATGTCTGTGTTTTGCCCAGAAACCAAAATGATTCAGTTTTAATGATTTCTTTGTTGTATGGAGCAAAGAAACCATTTATGAAGCTGAAACATCAGAAAACTTGATTTAATTATATCAAAGACACTCAAGCCTGATTAATCAATTAATCAAATAACCATTCTTGATTTAAATTCAGGAAACAAATACAAGAAAAGGAAAAAGTGAGATGATCTTCACATCCTGCTCCATCAAGGACAAGTTCAGCCTCCACTTGGGTCACTAGGTGGCACTCTGATACCGCAGTGAAGCAGCCCATGTCTCCCAGATGTTATTCAAATATAAAGGTTAGCTCGTCCCTCAGCGCTCGCGTCGTTTCCCTGTGACTCTTTGCTGTTCTAAAGGTCATCATTTGCAAGCAGAGGACAGTCTGATGTAACATTTATGTTACTGAATCATAATTATGGTCTGCAATAAGAGCACAGACTCAATCACTATCAAAGTTTTGGGTGATAAGTGTAAGTTGTACCTCGGTGTAACCTGAAGGTGACTGCGGTTTATAACGTCCCTCCTGGTCTCTCCTGATCATAAACGTCCTCTCTGTGTGTTTTTCCCCCTGTAGCATGAAAAAAAAATGTTTTTCACATTCATGGGACCGAGTGTACGAGCTTGTGAAGGGATGAATCAAATGTCAGAGTGACAGCGAGTGTATGAGAGCAGATCCATATTTCTATTAGGCTCCGCGCGCAGAACAGGCAGGGGCATGTTTGTGCATATTTTACTGTAACACACCTCCTCCATCTTCATTGACTCTCTCGCAGAGGCTGGTGATGGAGAGATGGGAGTTATAGTCCGGCGACATGTGCAAAACACGCGCTGGCGTCGTCCTCCTCTGCTGCCATTTCATGAGCGGCATCGATCGAATTCTTCTGTACATGCGTCTGCCACGGGAACCACTCCAGGACGTCTGGTTCTGTCTGTGACAGCTGAACGACGTTATTGATCCAGCAGCAGCTGCCTGAAGAGAACGACTGCCTACTTCTTTAATATCTGCTTCATCTGCTCCACATCGAGGTCCTGGAACACAGCGACAGGGCCCCACAACAACATCAACAACAACCCTTAACCTTAACCTAAATCACCTTCTAACCCTAACCCTAAAACCAAGTCTTAAACCCCATAAGCCCCTTAAAGTGATGAGGAAGCCTTCACTTTCCCAAAATGTCCACACTCCCTATGGTTTATATGATTTTTGGTCCTCACAATGCTGTACAAATATCCTTTTTTCTTCAGGAATCACATTGCCTCCCCTTCGTTTGGACAGCCTGACCAAAGCATTTTCCTTAACCCGAACCATAACCAGTTAATGCCTAACCCAAACCATAACCTAACCACAATTCAAATATGAGCTCTAAACGTAAACCAGCTCCTTGGAATTGAGGTTCCTCTTCATTAGGACTAGGTTTTGGTCTCCATGAGGACCACTGTAAATCAGAACTGAGAGTGATGTCATCACCCCCAAAGACAGGGGACCTTAGTCCGACTAAAATCGCACTTTTATACTATAAACCCACTTAATACTTTTTAAAAAAAGGAGTGGATGTTTTATTTTGGTTTGCAAGGTGAGTCCAAGCCACTAGGGGGCGACTCCTCTGGTTGAATGGAAGTCTATGGGAACATGAGCTTTCTACTTCTCGACGAAAGTATCAGTTACCCATGGGGGGGGGTCGACTACTCCGCTTGAATGTCAGTTATGTAATTGCAAAAACACAGAAAAAGTTTTGATAAAATCTATTTGCTGCCCTTTCTGGTCAAACACCAGTTACTGCGTTCAAATGTTCACACTGATCTTGCTCTCCGTTCTCAGCCCGCTTTTTTGGCTTTTTTTAAAAAGCAACCTCTGGGGGTTTAGTTACCTTTAAGGAAGACATTTCAAAACAGTGATAGTAGAAAATCATCCTGAGCACATCATGACAACGTGTCTGTCAGCGATAGAGAGAGAGAGAGAGAGACATCCATGACAAAGGTGTTCACTGTCACACAACGATCCACAGAGCGTTAAAGTATAGAGATCAAGCATCAGCCACTAGAGGGCAATCAATCCTGGCAGGGGAATCTGTCAAAGACACAGCGGCATTAGTGGAGTCAACGAGGTGTTGTGTTCACATCACACTGAAATGTTCTATAAAAAGCAGCACATTTCAGAAGACGTTAAATAAGATTTTGTTTGTCAGTGTTTCAGCTGTGTGTGTGTGTGTGTCTGTGAAAGAAACTGCAAAAGGCAGCGTAAAGACGTGTGACCGGGTGAAGTGATTCATCAAAGGTCGCCGGACGCCACAAACAAAGCTCACGTACACGGATTCTTGCGGTGAATTATTGGTGTTTGCCGGCGCTCACCTTCCCGTCCTCAGACACTTAAGGCCGTGACAAACGCAAGTGTCGTCTGTGACTGGAAACCAAAGCAGCAAAAGGCCAGTCAGGTAATTCCAGAGGAGGCAAGCGCGTCAGACACTCTCGTTGTGATGAATAGATACCAGATCTCCTCTGAGATAATTCTGTGTGAGTGTGCGTTCTGTAAAGGAGAGCGGCTGTATGTACGTTTTTCACTGAGTTTACAACTTTTTTGTTTTTGCAACGTGTTTTCATGTTTCCGTCTCAAATCGCTTGCTTTATATGACAAACATTATATATGAAAATAGATAAGCCTATACATTATCTTTTAAAAGCTTAGTTTTTATTCCCTGTTCCTCCATTGACACACTAATTAATACCACACATCGAGTTACCTAATAAATTAAACGTGGACTTTGAAAACACATGTAACCAGGTCCGGTGGGGTTATCAGGGGGCTCAGCTTTAAATCAGCGATTTTACATCGCAGCACACAGGAGTTGCTGATCCACTGCTTCCTTCTTCCGTGAGTGTAAATGTATTATTTTTGTGATTCTGTTGTTCGAAAAAACTTGATTTACATTTACCTCAGTGACACACACTAACCAAACGTGGCAGCAGGAGACCAGCAGCTCCTGTGTCTCACTGAGCTAAAAATGCAAATTTTCTCAATGAAATTTGGTGCTGGAGAGCGAGAGGGTTACAAACCTCAGTTTCCAGCTAGAAAAGGTTAAAAAAAATAAGGTTTTGAGATTCCCAGCTGTAACAGAAGGTTAATTACACACATCCTGATGAGTCCCGAGGCGTTACGGCTCTTCCCTCATCTCACCTGCTCTTTCCGAGACACTCGGAGCACAGAATTCATCAGTGTGCACTGTGGTGACACTGATCACTGCAGTCAATACCAGCTATAGTGAAGCCACTGGCACTGCTGCTGCTGCTGCTGCTGCTGCTGCAGAGGAGGATGAGGAGGAGGAGGAGGAGGAGGCATCAGCAGAGAGCTTTGCCTGGTCTGTGATCTATCATGGACATGGGATCAATATGCTACAGGCGGCTCATATTTCACTGGTGAAATCCCCAGCAGGGATGAGAGGGCACAGGAGGAGAGAGAGGAAGTGGAAGCTGGGACGATGACATGGGATCACAAGGCCGTCGGAGAGGACACAGGTGACAGGGATGCAACCAGCCGTGTGGTCTGTGTCAGTGTTTTCCCAAACTCTCTATCAGGGGCAAACAATTGTGACTCAAATAAATCGTAATATAAATCATGACAAAAGCATAATTTGTACATAAAGTAGCGACTTGTTTGCAAAACCTAATATCCAAACTGAACTGGCAAACAAATCATTATCAAGAGATGTTTCATTCATTCATTTACTTTTCTGCATTAATCTTAAATAGAAGCAATTATGTTTTGGGACTCCAAAAAAATGTCCTGTGACCAATCTGTGGGTCCCAACCCAGACTTTTGTACACAGGCTACTGTTACATTTTTATCCATGGAAGTAAGCAAAAGGAGAACTGAGTTTAAACTCCGAACTGCACGTCCGTCCTAAATCCAGACGTACAGCCACCCGACAGTGAACCCAGATGCTTGTTCGTGGTATTCCTCTTTCACGGTAGATAGATCACATGCTTCTTTCTGAGGAAACATGGGATGAAGTAAAGGTGAGGAGAGGACGGAAAAGTTTTGGTTGTGGTGAAGGAGTCTGCAGTGGTGCAGCAGAGGCTTATACGCGCTGCATGGACGACGGCGTGGCCTGACAGCTTGTCGATTTGGTGAATTTATAATGAACGTTCTTTTATTTCTCCTCTCTCTAACCTTTCTTCTCTCCTTTACCTCGTTTCATCTCACCTTCCTCCTGTCACCTACCTGCTCTCTTCATTTGTAGCATCACTCCCGCCCTCCCGCCCTCCCTCTCTGGTCCTGACTGTCACAGACCCATGTAGCCTCTCATCCCGAGAGTAAAAAGCCAGGTCTGTGAAAGGCGCTCAGTCGCGTCTCCTCCTGTCCCTGCTGGTGCCGTGTCCTAATCATGCAAATGTTAGCCTGGCTAATGAGCGGGAGTTCTGTTTTTTTCTAACCTCCCCCCGGCTGAAGTTGACCACGCCGCTCGACCAGCCTGTCTCATGAATAACGTCGTCGTGTCAGAGTCAAGATGTGCGCGTGTTTCACCGTTTACAGATGGCACTTTTCAAATTACATACAAGAAAAAGACGACAGCTGTTGATTCGTGCCGGTGTCCGAGGCGGCGACTGGACAGCTCAAGAAGAAAAGAATGAAAATGATTAGAATCGGTCACCACGCCGCCGTGGCCAATAAGTTTTCTCCTCAAAGGTCTTTGGATGGAATTTAGAGACTAATTTAATCCCAGTTCCTCAAGACACTCTCTGTGTTTCCCAGTGTGGCAGTGTTTATATCTCGTGTCGCCCGGTGACGTTCGCGCGCTGCACGCAGGAAGTGCAGCAGGAAGCAAACGCAGCAACAAGGTAGTAGGGTGCAAACACACACAAAGTCATATATGGCTGAAAAACACAAAGAAGCTTCAACGCACGTTGTAAATGACTGTTAAAGATTTGTTGTTTTTCGAACTTTTTGAAATTTAGACGGTTGCTGTGGCGCCACCATCAGGACAACTGGCTGCACAGTTTGGTTTCTGTTCTTTCTCGGGTCTCGGTACCAGCTCAGAATGCTCACAAAGTGGTGATTATATCTTGGTGAGGACACATCATAGACATAATGGATTCCCTAGCCCCTTACCCTAACCCTAATCTAAACCCAATTCTAACCCTAACCCTAAAACCAGGTCTTAACCCTGAAAAAGCCCCTTAAAGTTGTGGGGCCCAGACAAAAATGACATTACCTTAGGACCTCACAAAGATACAAGTACACACACAATTCAAATCTTAGCTCCAAACTCAACCAGTTTCTCATGGTTCTGCCTCATTAGGACCAGGTTTTGGTCTCCACGAGGACTACTGGTCTTGACAAGGGTCTGTGTTTACATCAGAAAAAGGTCCTTAAGAGGTAACAAGTACACACACACAGAGACACACACTTGCCTAAAGTCTGTAAAGTGTGTAAAAACTTCAGTGTGAACTCTGAGCACCTTCTCACCTGCTCGTCATGACTTTTTGACTTAGAGTTCACTCTGGCTGTCACCACACACACACACACACGGCTCTACCAGAGAGATAAAACCATTAGATGTAGGTTCTGTTTTTAACAATAACCCTTATAGCGCCTTGCATTTCCCTCCGCCTCTGACTCGTGGCTTAATCCTCCGTGCTTTTGCCCTTCACTTTTTCAAAGACAGCCCGCGGGCTGGAATTGCCCTTTGCTGACTTGTGGCTGACAGTGAATAAGTTCCCCTCTCGTCTCCTCCCTTTTATCTCTGAGATCATACTCGGAGTGGGTCAAGATCAATGGTGCTCTCTGCAAATCTGCCCCGGCTCTGGGTGATTCTCATTGACCCGACACAGAGGTAAGTGAGCTCTCCTCTACTCTCATCCAGCTAGTTCCTTTTTTCCCTTTTTTGTTATTAACTTTTCTGGATAAACTCACCCAGGAGTCTTCAGGATAAAGACGTGGACCATGTTGGGGTCAGGCAGTTTATTTGAGGTCTTCTTGGGCTCCCACTGTAAGCTGCCCATTTTGACGTTTAACTGTTTCAATTATTCATGAACATCCATGCATTATCTACCACTTACCCTTTAACGGCTGTGGGAGCAGGTGGAGCAAGTTACTCCCGGGATAATTAAGACTCAAATTCGCCTAATCACATCTTCTTTGGATTACGTGGAGAAAAACCATGGGAGGAACAAGCAAACCCGACACAAAGTGACCCTCGGTCAAACCAACAATAGAACTGTCTGTTACTTTCAAGTTGCCTAGGAACGTTCCTACTTGAATCTACTCAGGTTTTTTTTGTTTTGCTTTTCCATCAGCGATACTACCTGGTGTATTTTTTAGTGCCTGCTCTCACGAGGTACCAAGCGAGCCGAGCCAATACTAAAATGTAATGTTGACAGACTGCCGGCCACTGATTGGTCAGAGAGTGTCGTCACTGGAAGAGTCATGAGCGCGACGTCCGACACAAGAATCAAAGCCAACAATGCTGAGCTGTGGTTCAGTTAAAAAGACTTAAAAATCCTGAAACTATCATGTTAATCTCCAATATTGTAAAGTAACAAAGTACAAATACTTTGTTACTATACTTAAGTACAAAATGAATGTACTTTACTTTGTTGTTTATATTTCTAGCAACTTTTACTGTACTACATTTCCTCCAACTATCTTTGTTACTCATTACTACACAATAAAATCAGAAGAAGAAGAGTTGGTATTATAGTTTTCACCCATTCACACGGGGGTTAAGTGTCTTTGCTCAAGGACAAATAGAGACTAGCAGAGCCAGGAACTGAACCCATAACCTTCCAGATGAAAAACAACTCACCCTACCACTGAGCCACCATGGCTCAGTCCTGACTCCTCCCTTTTTTTAAATACTTTTACTTTTAAGTTTACTTAGAAAAGACAAAACGACAAAAATGTCAGCAATGGCCCTTTAATTGAAACAAGCACTGGGGGCAGGTGTAAAAAGCTGCTGATGGGGAAATAAATGCATTTCTTAGACATAAAGAGTTCACCAGTCTACCTCACAGGGGGTAGTTCAGATTTTTGGAAGTGTGGTAATAACAGGCAGTGACACATAGTCAATGCTGCCATATCAAGTAACATGAAAACAACAACAGGGACACGGGGAGAACCTAATTTTAGACACTAAAAGAAATTCCCACTTCCAACTACAACTGGAACGCACCTTGCCAGTAAAAACCCATGTGCATTTCAGAGTCATTTGATCTGGGAGTGAAATCTGATTTATGACGTTTCCCACTGGTGAAAAATCTGTTTAAACACAAGTTTAAACAGGTTATTTGACCAGTGGGAGTGGACTCTTCCTGGCTGTCATCTCTGGGCCTGATACAGACCAAGACAGAAGAGACAGAAGCCCAGTCCAGATCCAGCTGAGGCTCACACTCAATGGGATCCCAGTGAGACCCCAGTTTCAACAAGACGGATGACAAGCGTCGAGCTTCCGACTGGGCTCTTTCAGGCCAGACTTATTATTGGGTCCAGGCTGAACAAAGAGGTCTCCCCTTCCAACGTCTGATCCTCCCTAACAGGAGAGCCACTAACTGTCTGACAGCAGCCCATAAATAACCAGTCACTGTGTCGCTGGAACAGAACAAACTCACCTGAGCTCACTCACTCACTCACTCACTCACTCAGCAGCGTCAAAAGTTTGAACATAAAGTGGACAAACAGTTGCAAAATTAAGATTTGTACATTTTAGATTCTTGTTTTAATCTTATCTCAGTATTTTAATGTTTATTTTATTGCTTATTCTGTTCATATTTGTCAACATCTGATCCTTCTGCTGCTGTTACAAGTCATTTACTCATTGTGGGATGAATACAGTCTCAGATATTACTTTGGACTATACCAACTGTCACATATGCTTTTTTTCTCACTGTCTGACATGAAATCAGACAATCACCGTCCTGTTTTAGGTCTGTTAGGATTACCAAAATCATTTCTATTTGCTAAATGCCAGAATAATGAGAGAAGGATTTTTTATTACTTTCTTCAATGTCAGAAGTTTACATACACTAAGATTATTATGCCTTTAAACAATTTGGGAAAGCCCAAATGAAGATGTCATGTCTTTGGAAACTTCTGATAGGTTTAATGACATTTGAGTTAATTAGAGACACACCTGTGGATGTATTTTAAGGCACACCTGAAACACACTGCTTCTTTGTGTAACATCATGTGAAAGTCAAAAGAAATCAGCCAAGATATCAGGAAGAGAATTGTGGACTTGCACAAGTCTGGTTCATCCTTGGGTGCAATGTCCAGATTGATTCAGAAGCAGTATGCTTCGGGTCATTGTCCATTTGGAAGAACCATTTGTGCCCAAGCTTCAACTTCCTGGCTGATGTCTTGAGATGTTGCTTCAGTATTTCCACGTAATGTTCTTCCCTCATGATGCCATCTATTTTGTGAAGTGCATCAATCCCTCCTGCAGCAAAACAACCCCACAACATGATGCTGCCACCCCCGTATTTCACAGTTGGGATGGTGTTCTCAGGCTTGCAAGCTTCCCCCTTGTTCCTCCAGATGTAACAATGGTCATTATGGCCATAACAGTTTGATTTTAGTTTTGTCAGACCACAGGACATGTCTCCAAAAATGAAGGTCTTTGTCCCTGTGTGCATTTGCAAACTTTAATCTGTCTTTTTTATGTTTCTTTTGGAGTAATGGCTTCTTCCTGGCAGAGTGGCCTTTCAGCCCATGTTGGTACAGTAGTCGCTTCACTGTGGATAATGACACACTCTTACCAGCTTCAGCCAGCATCCTCACAATGTCTTTTGCTTTTGTTCTTGGGTTGATATGCACATTTCGGACCAAAGCATGTTCATGTCTGGGACACAGAACCTGTCTCCTTCCTGAGCGGTATGATGACTGGACATTCCCATGGTGTTAATACTTGTGTATAATTGTTTGAACAGATGAATGTGGCACCTTCAGGCATCTGGACATTACACCCAAGGATGAACCAGACTTGTGCAAGTCCGTAATTCTCTTCCTGATATCTTGGCTGATTTCTTTTGACTTTCCCATGATGTTACACAAAGAAGCAGTGTGTTTCAGGTGTGTCTTAAAATACATCCACAGGTGTGTCTCTAATTAACTCAAATAAAAAAATCATTCTCTCATTATTCTGGCATTTAGCAAATAGAAATAATTTTGGTAATCCTAACGGACCTAAAACCGGAAAAGTGATTGTCTGATTTCATGTCAGACAGTGAGAAAAAAAAGCATATGTGTCTTTTTATATAGTGTATGTAGACTTCTGGTTGCAACTGTATATACTGTACTTTATCATCTATTTACCTTAAAATGGGAATTATGTTTTTTATTATAAATAAAATAAGAAAGAAATGTCGGCACTTTTTGTCCTTACTACTTTTTAGGCTTTTCACAACACAAGTATATTTTTATGTACAGTTTATGATGTACAATGTGTGTGAAAAGAGTAATTATGACTTAATATTGTTTTAATTTACCTTGGACATAAATCTCTCTCCACCTACATCTCAAACTCAAATGACCTGGGGGGCCACTACGTGTCTAGTCTTGCCAGCCAGGGCGAGTAAAGGGAAAAAGGTTTTTCGTATGAATGAGCAATTTCTTAGAATTTTTAAATAATCGTGTTTTGTTTTGATATGGAACAATATATACTAGAATTCCTAGTAAGAAAAGATATTTATGATACCAAATCCATTAATATCACAATTTGTTAGTTCATATTTTAGCTTGAATGCTACCATTAATAAATGAATCCTTTTTTTAACTGTATTAATTCACATGTAATTGTAAAGAGTACAATCAACTCTCATATCCGCCTAACAGATAAAGTTTGTTATAGATGATACTTTATTTGTACTTTATATACCTTTATTTTTAATGTTGTTTTTTTCGTCATGTTCCGTTTTTCTTTTTTTCTCCTTCTTCCTCCTTGGCTCCGCACAGCAGTCACGTGACCGCTGTGCGTCATGACGTCAGACGGAAGTGTTTGAAGCCATGATGGCTGCGTCCTTCACAGGCATGTCTTCGGCTCAGCGGTGACAGTTGCAGAAACCAGTTTTTAAACCAAAAGACTGAGCGTGAGACAGAAGCACGAGGACAAACATGGAGAGACGAGAGTTCGTCGCCTCGCTGCTGGTAAGACGCTACATTTGTACTAATACTGACAGCGCGTGTCAGTGTTGCCATGGGAAACACTTTTAACTAGTCGCAGCGTGAACGTACACAATCAGGAGTTTAAGTGTGAGCAGCTTTGTTATTGACTCGTGTTTAGCTCGTGCCGTTTTAAAATCATAGTGTCAGACTGGTGTTCAGCAACTGCATACATACATAATACGAAAAAGTACACTGTAAAAAACAACCACTAAATAAACAACTAAATAAGATGGATTTTCATTTTCCTATTCATCACATTTTGAATTTCACCAACACAAAAATACAATTCAACATGAATATATTCCTCTATAACTCTGTGAACTTGAACGTGAATGAATGTGAACATTCAAACCTCCAGACAACGTTCTCTAAACATTATCTTTTAGTTGTAAAAAAAAACAACCCAAAAAACTAAATAGAAACAAATGGGAACATTGTGTGGAGACCACAGTGCAACTACAGGCAAACGTTTCAGTTTTCGGTTCCCTCAAAGTTTAGGAAACATTAGGCTTCTGCATAACCCTGAGGTAACGTTCTCTAAACATTAGTTTTTGGTTTGGTTCTAACTAACCTTAGGAGAACCATGGGCTGAAAGAGAAGGTGAGACACAGGACATGGCGTCTTGAGTAGTGGGAATATCTAAACGACGATGCCAACATCAACTCCTCCATGACAACAGCAACAGCAAACCGTTTGTTGTCTGTGTTTGTTTACCCACTGTTGCTCTCGTAGACTCTGTCGCGAGAGTTTGCGCGACAATGTGTGCGTTCAGTTGTCTTTAGTTGTGTAGTTTGTCCCCAGCTTAAATGGAATAAGACTGCGGTGCCTAGCATGTACATCAGAACTGCAACATTTAGCTGCTCCTGCAAATGAAACAATAAATACAAGCAGACCAAAGTACAAAAACTCAGAGTTTACAAAGCAGCTAGAAATGTATTAAAATACATGTAAAAATGTCAGTTTTAGTCAGACTTAACACAACAATTCTTCTGCCAAGGAGGTTTAAGCTGTAAGTTTGTCCTCCTGTTAGCAACTTCCTGTCTACAGTTGTTGACAGCTCAATCAGAATTTTTAGTGATGGGTAAGTTCACCCAAGTATGTTCCCATTAAGAATCCACTCACTGTCCACTCACTGTCACAAATAGTGATCAAATTTTCAAGAAACCCCACTGATAATGGACTAAACATGGTCAGCAGATTTGTAGACGTATGCAGGATGAGACACTCTACCATCAGACTTAGTGTCACCCAAATCTGTGCCAGAGTACATATTTGGCGACATGGTTCAGTCCCATTTAACACGTTCACGCATCTTAACAGATCATGCTTATGTTAGATGGGTAAATCTTTTGGATGCACTCGATCAAAAGGTGAAAATTGAAAGTACTGCTAAGTAAAACGCAGGTGTGACACAAACTGTGTTACACCTTGGTGGAGGTCTGCGCTCTCTGAGTGCTCTTGTTCTCCAGTGTCATACAGACGTACTGACTGATTCTAATCTCCTCAGGCAGGAGGCAGTGCAGGCATGTGTGTAGACCTGACCCTCTTCCCCCTGGACACCATTAAGACCAGACTGCAGAGTCAGCAAGGCTTCTATAAGGCCGGGGGCTTCAGGGGCATCTACGCCGGGGTCCCATCTGCCGCTGTCGGCTCCTTCCCCAACGGTAAGACACTCGCTGTCACAGCTGGATGTATTGTTATGTTCCGATGAAGGATGACTGTTTTTGAAGGACGTTCTCCCGGGGGTTCACACTGGACAACAAAGACTGGTTTCCCTATGTTGAGTATCTATCGAGATCAGTCTGCTTTAAAGTCTTTTTAAACGACCAATCCCTTAAACGCACAGTTTGTATTTCACACATTTACTCGAGCATATTATTGTCATTCTCGTCGTTTCCTCAATATTCCTGAGCAGATTGCTCTGAAGCAGAGTTAATAAATACGGAAATATTTGTAAGGATCTCATTGGATTGGAGCGACTCTGTTTGAGAGTAGAATCTCTGGTGTTTGATAATCAACAGAGCGTGTAATCAAAAATGTGTTGATTATTTATTGGCTCTGTGTAACTGAGCCTCAGCCATTTTTGTGGAGCAAAGCATCAGCGAGGAGTTGACAAAGACTCGACAGAGTTTGAATATAATCCGTTTGAAGTTTGCTCAGTAAAACCGTGAACTTTTTTTCCCACATGTGACACACTTTCTTAGCTTTTACCTCTCACACACAGACACACACCTCAGTGTCTCCCCTGTCAGTGGTAGTGAGGGATATTAATTGCTCTGTGCTGGTTGACTAATGGGCCTTAAATGGCTGTGGCTCTGCTTGGTTTCAGCTGCTGCTTTCTTTGTCACTTACGAATGCACAAAGTCCCTGCTCGGTGCGGGCGGAGCGCTATCAGCGCCACGCGTGGCACCCGTCACTCACATGCTGGCCGCCTCCCTCGGAGAAATAGTAAGTCTTTATTGATGTCCTTACAGTTAAACCTTTTGTCTCCTCTCCGGACAATAATGCACTGCAGTCTCAGCTCAGGCTGAAACTAACGTAATCGATGAATCTTTCGATTATATTCTCGATTAATCGTAAAAAGGCATAAAATGGTGACTAAACCTGAACATGATGATGCTCTCCAATGTCTTGTTTTTGTCCACAAACCAAAATCATTCAGTTTTAATGATTTGTTTATTTATATTAAGCAAAAAAAAGGAAAATATTCACATTTAAGAAGCTGAAAAATCAGATAAACCTGTTTTAATAAATTAAAAACATTCAAATGGATTATAAAAGCCATTTTTGAATTTTACATGGAGTTACACAGTCACATACAAGAGAAAGTTTTGCCGTAAACACAACAGAAAAATACATGAATAAAACATTAGTATTAACAATAAAACGCAAATATGTCCAAGTAATACATGAAACAAAAACGATGAAAAGAAAAAATGTCAGTTGAAGAAACCGGAATAAGCAGAATATTATTTCATCCTACCCATTCTTCACAATTCTCCAATTAATAATCATCGCTTGACTTCCTGTTCACACACTCATTACAAATCACTACAAATATTTAGATGTATACGCCCACACACCAGAAATACTGTACATATTTACATATACTGTACATGAACATGAATATAAAAATAAATAATGTAAATAAATTGCATTTTCAGGATCCTTGCTGCTGTTAATGCTGCATTCAAATGAGTTCCGCTTGAACGGAACAGTAAACACAGGTTGTAATAAGGAACTGCAAATACTATGCAGAGTAGTTTAAGGGAGAGCAGAAAGCAGTTTAAAAGTGTCCAGCTGAAGGTGCAACTCTTTGGATTTACTTCCAAAGAAAGGCCTAAAACCACATGGACGCTGAACCTTCTTTGTATGATCTTTGTTCCCTTCTTTCTATTTTCTATAATTCCCAAATGAGCACCATGTTTTGTTAATGTTCAGATTCCACAGGCAGCTATGGGAGGTGGGGGGGCAGTGGGAGTGTGTAGGGCAGGTGGTGCAGTTTTGGCTGTAGGCCTCCCGAGTCCAGCTGGGTGAGTTAAGGGGGCTTCCTCATGACAGTCCCACTAACCCCCTTCCTCACCCCCACCAGCTGGGTAAATAAGATCTCATTACTGCTCACTGACTCATCTACTTTCCCAGCTCAGGCCCTTCGGACTCTGCCAATTCCGTCTCAGGAATTTTGACTTGAAAGCGGCGCAATTTCCGCAGCTCATCCTCTCCAAATCACTCGCAGTGAGCTAGAGTCTGAGCCAAATGGGGGGTCGTGATTAGTCACACTGGCATGAAGAGGGGTAGAAGAATTGGGGATATGGAAAAGAGATGCCCCCCCCGCCCCGCTGTACCACCACAATACTTGATTTTCAGTATTCATAGCTTTTTGATGGATGTCGTTTATCCACGTTTTTGCATGTTTATGAAATGCGATCAGTCCCAGGAGGACGGCTCTCGCTCTGCTGGAGTTGATCTCGGTCTTGGCTCGCCATTTGCGCACAGCGCCATGTTGGCAGGAACAACTCATGTGTCGGTTTCAAGGTGTCAGGAGTTCACTGTGCACTTAAAATCCACGGAGGCTGCGAAATATTTCACAGAACCTGAGAGACTGAATATTATCTGAACCTTACGATACCCGCGGGTGCTTTGCACGTGTTTGGAAACAACCGCAAATGCTGAAGTTGGCACCTGGATTTGTAGATTCCCAGTTGGCAGTTAAGGATGAAACTTAAGTAAGCAAATGTAATGCCTCACATTTTAGTCCAACATGCTTTCATATCAGTAATAAGCTCCTTCATTGTAAGTGTATTTTATGGTAGTGGGTGCTGTGGAGCCATACACAGTCCTGTGACCCATGTCAGACATGACGTCTGTGCTGTTGTTGAGTGTGTCAGTTTTTGTGAGCATTCGGACATCTGTTGGCTGTCGGGACCAATTTTCTGTCTTCTAGCAAACTTGTCACAGTCATGTAACTCACTGCACAGAACCTACATTTTTAGTAGATTTTTAATGTTTTGACCAAAGTTGAGGCCGCATCAAACTGTATGTTACAACTTTTTGTCCGTTGCGCGGTGCAGATGGGAGTGAAAGGTGAGGCCGGGGTCGCTGCTACCTTTAACCCGGTTCCCGCTGTTCTGGATTTGAGCACATCAAATGCCCAAATCCTCAGAGAAGGAGTTGAGCAGAGCAGGACTGCTGCGATACAAGTGGATACGTCACGTTCAAAGCGAGTAATCTTCAGGCTTAGCCATGAAAGGTCTACGCTAGTGCTGCCCTGAGATGTATGCGAGATCTAAATGCCTGCAGTATGATGCAACCCCTGCCACGTATAGCTCTCTTTTTCCCCCCACTGCTCATCGCTACTGACTTGTAATTTGAAAAAATATTGCTCTTAGTTAACAGAAGTGACTTGGCTGTGAGGAATATGAAATAAATCAGGCAATGGAAAACATATCAAAGGAATAATGAAGTGAAAATGCTGAGATTAGCGTTGGGGATTGACCAGGATGGGCAGGATTAGAATATGTTCATATGAAACATATTCGACAGCTCAGGTTCAACGGTTTGGAAATAAAGTAAGAGTGTCAAGGTTGAGATGGTTTGGTCACGTCCAGAGGAGGGACAGGGATGTTGAAGATGGAGCTGCTGGGCAGAAGGAAAAGAGGAAGACCATTCCTGATGGCTGTAAAGCAAATTTGCCCCTTGGGGATAATAAAATACTTTGAACCTTGAAAGACCAGTTTTGGATCTTGGGTCATCCAGCATGTTAAAAACATGGAGAACTGAAGTTGTTACTCCGGTCCAGCAGAAATGAATGTAAGGTAATCCAATAGTAATAACTTAAAGTGGAACTTTTTGACCTTTATCTCTATGGAGCTCCCCCTACAGTTTCGTAGTCCGTACTTTTCCAACACCACCATAAACATCCATCGCCTACCACTTTATCCTTAAGGTTGTAAAAACTCTCTGCTGTTTTTAAATTGGGTCAACAACAGTTCTGTTGGAGACAATGTGGGCAATTGAATGCCAATAACTCTCATATATTTTGGTCCTGTATGAAAATACGAACATTTTGGGACAGGGTTCTGAGGATCGTGGGGGAAATTTTTGGATATAATATTCCTGATGACCCCAGGTATATGTACCTGGGACTGATACCAGATGGGGTAATAGCTAAAGACGATGTGTATCTGTTTAAGATCCTATCCCTTGCGGCTAAGAAAGCCATTACAAGAAGTTGGCTGAAAACTGAACCACCTGGACTGAGCAACTGGCTAGATATTGTTGAAGAAATTCGATCAATGGAACAAATGACCTATAGCCTACGGATTAAATCAGAGTTATGTACTGCGAGATGGACAAAATGGCATCTTTATGCAAGATAGTAGTGTGTTTTGTTCTTGTTTTATTGAATGAAAAATAAAGTTTAAAAAAAACAAAACAACAACTCACTGCTGTTTTTCAATACTCGACATTTGAAAATAGCCAGTCCCATGTCCCTCGTTAACTCTTTCTAACTAACACTAGAAGCAAGCAATTAGTGTTTCTATCGAGATCCAAGACTTTTGGAGACCTCATTTTCAGGACTCTGGGTCAGTGGGCCTGTTCTTGCAGGGCTGGTTTTCTACTAACAGATAGTAGGGGGCAGTGGAGATGGCCCCCAATCTCCCCACAACATGGGTTCTACTATGTACTATTCACATTTGGATTAAGTTCTGGTTCAGGCCCCGGTACCTTAAACATAGTAGCAATACTTTTTTGGTACTACTCTATTTTTATTAATAAACATTGAGGGAATATTTTGAAATATAAGTTAAAAGCACTGAAATTCATGCATCTTTACTTAAATCTCTCAACATAATTAGGTTGGTACTGAACCCCAACTGTATTGTGCCGGTTCATCTCGGTATTTAATTCTCCCACATTAGGGATTTTCAAAGTTTGAGCCTGTGGATAAACTTAAGTTCACTTGACTAAATTAACATATTTTAGCACAGAATATAATCATGTTAGCAGAAATCTGAATTATTCAGCACAAATCTCATTGACACCAACATTAACTGTAGACTGCAACAGATTTTTCATTAGCATTATGTTGCTTTGCATTAGATCTGTTCTGCCAGTGCGGGACAGGTTCGCTTGTTTTCACAGAGTGTTTCTCTGTGGCTCTTCCTCCTGCTTGTCTCACTCTCGCTGCGAGCAGCTGGGTGTTGGCAGGTTCTGACACACAGGGTCTGAAAAGAAGAAGAAGGAGCGGCAGCTTTTCTTTTTTCTTTTCTTCTTTTTTTGACTTCCCCATTCACCCCTTCAGTAGCCCATGATCCTTTACCCATGAGACCATTTTAGTTTTGTTATTCCCTGCAACCTTGGCCACAACAGAAGCTCTGTGGATGATATGCTCAACTTGGCACTTACTTACTCGATGGAGACCTCATTCAAAGCTTGTAATAGCTGTACCAGAGGGAGTGTAGGCTCAGAATTTATTCAATAATACACTCTCACACACATAAATATCCTTCGGTCTAAGGGATGTCCGTCTAATATTGAGCTGACGATGCAAATTCTGGTTGTTTTTCAAAGGATTGGTTGGGATAGACACATTTCCAGTGTCAGACCCGATCATGAATGTCAGGAACAATGGACGTGTAACAAGAAGAATCTTTTCTACTTTACTGTGACGTGCTCCTGGACACTGACCAATAGATAACGGAGTGCGCTGAGTAGTGACACCAAAGTCTCAACAAAGAATGTTTCGTTGTTGACCACGACCGTCACCCACAACACCCCGATAGCCATGATTGAGAACTCCATGATTGCCATGATTGAGAACTCGGAATGCCCCACCTTCCCGATAACATTTGAGCCAGGACGAGGATTAGTCAGGGTCATACTGTTTGGGTTTCCAGTCCCTCAAACAAGACATTGTGTTTAACGTAAAAGAGGAACATACTGTATGTTCCTTAAGTAGACTTTTGGTGATTGAATTACCGGGTGATAAGCACTTCAGCATAATTCTAACTGTATTTCTTGGGCTCAGAGGAAAGAAAAGCAGAAAAAAAAAACCAGAATAGGTTTTGGGTTTGGGGTCAGGCTCGGTCAATACTCGCTTGGACATGGTTGGGTTCGGACAGAAAATCACGTCTCGAGCTGCACTCTATTAAGTGGCTCTCACTTGCTATTTGGGCAGTGATCATCGAATGTCTTGACTAATGTGATTTCTTTAACTCGTATATGCGAGTTAAGCCCGGCTTAACTTGTATACACACAGTGGACACATGGAGACGGAGAGGAGGATATTCAGAAGTTATAGGGAGGATTAATGAGAGGAGAGGTTGAAGACGATAAGAGAAATCCTCTCTAACTGTCCTGGTGTTTGTGTGACTGTGGTGTCGGGATGCTCCTATAAAGAATGTGTAAGCTGATGGCGTCTGTCGGGCTCTAGCAGCCTGTTATCCAGCCATTAAATCAGATTTATCTTCATTCCCATTCGCTTGACGTCTGCCCTGAAAGCTCATTTGTCAAGGCCAGGCGGCGGGCTTCTCTCGCACCCCTTCCCCTCCCTCGCCACCAGCAAATGTCGGTGTGAGGATGTACTGGAAAATACAGTGTGACATGACAAGATAGGGGGACAGAAAAGGAGGTAGCATGAGGGTGGTGGTGGTGGGGGGGTTTGGGGAGGGAGAGAGGTGGAGTGAACTGGCAGCCACTTAACTTGGCAGCGAGAAATAATCCATGCATCGCCTTTAAGCAGCGCCACGCTCTGTGATTTATTGGCTGTTGTTTCAAAGTTGGAGACACACAGCAGTGTCCTCATCTCCTCCGCCTTTCTTCATGACCTTTTTTTTCTTCCCCTCTTTTCTTTCGCTCCTTCCCTTGTCGTCCCATATTTCAGTCCTGATACTGTGATGCATTTCCAGGAATGAACTTGAGGTCAAAAAAGGCCCTCAGAAAATCCTGGGATGTTGGTGTTGATCTTTGTCGATTTTCATTGTCTACATTGGGGTTTACTGTGTTGCCACATAGATTTAATGTGTGTTGTTTTTTTATTCACTTAAATCGAGTGCGACAGGATAGTCAAACTTGTTTAGGAAAGTTGAGTGACCTGGCACAATGTCAGTGGGAGCCATAATAGGAGCTTTCAATTGCACTTCTTGCCTCCCAATCCTGGTCCTCAGGAACCCCTGTCCTGCATGTTTTAGATGTTTCCTTGCTCAAACACACCTGATTTCAAATGAGTGGTTTGTTGTCAGGCTTTTGCAGAGCTTGATGACGAGCAGGGCAGAGGTCCCTGAGGACCAGGATTGAGAAACACTGGTTTAGATCATTCAAACTGTGCTTGTTATGTCTTTGGGGTTTCTCAGTCCTCCAGCTCAAAGTCATCTTCAGTAGTTAGCCGTAGGCAAATGCAGCAGTTCCTCTTCAGTGTATAATGGGCGAACAGTCAGTGAAGACTAAGTCAAAAATAATTAAGGTCCAAAGCAGTCTTTGCATACTGTATTTACCTATTTCCCCCTCTCTGTGGTGCTAAATGGTAATCCCATTGACCATGTTGTCCTGATGGCCATGAGCAGTGAAAGAGGGATAGTTTGACAGAGGAGTGGCGATGTAATGACGCAATCTCCAGATTGATTATCTGGCTTTGCCGATAATGTGCCGCGAGTCTCTGCTAATGTCCTAGTTTTCACTGCGCTTTGCTCGTGATCGAGCACCAGCGTCCTTACCACCTTGTTGTTTGGCTGGGGCAGTGCAGGAGATTGAAAACATGTTTGGATTAAGAACAGCAGGTCTGAGGGGAAACTGATAGGCTCCAATCACGGGCAGACAGCCTTATAATTAATGCTGCGTGATGAATCCAACAGCTTGTAAATAAAGATGAATGGCATCAGGAATTTAAAAGACTGCCAATGAGTCTGAGAGCAGTTATGCGAGCCAGAGGAAAGGCGCTGAGAATGAAGGGCGAGCAAAGTAGGTGAGGAATCGGATGTCTGTCTTCCTGACAGCCTTCCACCTACAGCCCTCCTCTAAACGTGAGGTAACGAGACTGACTTCTAATGAGGGACACTTTCTTAAGTCTTCCGTTCTTCCTTGCATGATTGCTCGCTACCTCTTTAATCTCCATGACTTGGCCTTTGAGCCCGAGTTTACATGAGAAACAAGTTTAGAAGAAGCTGCAAAAGTCTTTTATCATTTCAGCTTATTATCCACATGGAACCAGTGTGTATACAACCGTTTCTCAATATCCATACTTGTGCGTACTTGTTCGTACTTGCGTACTCTCGTACTTGTGAAAACGTCATCAGCCTCAGTCCAAGTGCTGTTCCAATTGTCAAGTAAGCGAACAGCAAGGACGGTTCTCAAACCCGGAAGTTTTCTCGCTCCGCCCGTTTTGTATGTGTATGCATCATGTTGTGACTTGAGCGTACTTGGGAGAGCCATGTATCCCAGAATGCATTTCGGCAGAACATAGCAGCAGAAAATACAAATATAAACCTGAAATAAATATTTTTCTCTGTCCCGGAACGCAGTTTTTAGATCATTTGAGGCGACTAAGTCATTTAAAATTCAAATATGTGGTTTGTGTATTAAAATCTGACGTATTTATAGTTTGGCAGCGATGTTGTCGGAGGTGATCAGACGCTCGCTGCTCACAGTGCCTGGTGCAGAGCAGCGTTACCTCGGCCTGTCCTGATGAAATGATCCACTGGCTCAGACGTCGCTGTCATTAGATGCTTGGTTTGATCGATAGATTTGTTTTTGACGTGTTATTTTGTTTTTAATGTAAATGTTTTGACCTGACAGTTTGAAAGTTTGTATATTATTAATGTTTTATTTATTTTAACTTTGAATTTTAGATGTATATTAAGTCGCACGGTCATTGTATCTGTATTTAAATATAATATGTACATATATATATATACACACACACACTCTACTCAATACAATGCTGTAATATATCTATTTCCACATACTGTACTGTATATTTTAATAAAAATAAATTAATAAATGAAGGTGGCGGCAATGAGGCTTAAGCACTTGGCGCCACCCACAATTCACATCCTTGAATACCTGAGTATTGAGAAAGGCCCACAGTTGATGTCATAGTCCCACCTCTCTTGCTCTTGCCATTTTTGTCTTCTTCTTCCTGGTGCACGCCGCCTTCTCTCTTTTTGGTGTATTTCTGTGGCAGCGTAACAGCGCCACATACAGGCCTGGCATATATACTACACCGTTAATTTCGTTTTGGGGAATTTCGAAGTTCCTTAAAATGATGCCTTTTCAGGACAAAAAAGAATAAGATCTTACAGGGTATAGATGTAGACTAGATTCATTGGTCAGGCCGATATTTGTCATTTTTGAAGAATTGGTACTGACCGATTATCATTTATTATATAATATATTGTATAAATTGCTCGTTTTTGTTCCTCGTTCCTTGTTTTTTTTCTTTCAAATTTTAGTTTTTAGTTATTGGATGACTTGTTTCAGGGATTTGTTGCATGAACTGTATCATGATATTTCATTTATACGTCATTTTTTTTATTGAAAACACTGTGTTAAATTTGACTACATCCCAATGTAGATTGGAGAGACAGACCATTTGTGAAGTTGAATAATTTTTGTATTTTGTTATTATTAAACTGTTGAAATTTATCAGGAGGAGGAATATAAGAAAAAATCTGCATCTGTATCAGCCATAGAAGAACCTATGTCGGTCGACCTCTAATAGAGTTAGTTCTGTTTCCGTGTGGATAAGGCTTTTCTTTAGCCCTTGCCTCATTCATCTCCAGTGTTTGCACCATTTGCCGGGATCTGAAAATGGCCTCAGAGGCTTCACATCTTATCTTCTATTCACTCAGCGTCCTCCCTCCACCCCTTCTGCGTGTAAATTACTCCCAAATAAACAATGTCCCTAATTTATTTGGTATAATCTCAGCCTCATTCTGCTTTTCCCCTCTGCTGTGACAAGAGAGGAAAGGCTGTCTCCTCGCCGTGACCGCCATCCAATTACGTCAGTAATTACTTGTCATAGCCACTTTCTTTCTGTTTAGCCGCCTTATTCTGCTCCTTTGGAGAATTGGTTTGGGGAAAACATGACGTTACAATGTATTAGAAATTGTAACTTGACCAAAGGGAGAGCAAATGAGATAGCTGAGATGGATGGAGCCAGCCGAGTTATCACAGGGAGGTGATGCAGGAGAAAGTCCCGCCACTTGGTGGTGCTGTTGCACCGTGGTTAAGTTGTTGGTCACACTCACCTGAAATATAAATGAGAATTTCACAGAAATCTTCAGAGGCACTCTGTCATTCTGTCTTTTGTTTTGTGCTCAGAGAATGAGCTTTATTTGCTCACGGTGCTTTTGAGAAAGAGGAGGGAGTCGCTCTGACCTTCGGCAGAAGGCAACACAGTGAATGCAGTAAAGATGAAGATGTTAAATTGACAAAATAATAATGAATAGAATAGAATAGGATTTTTAGGACACACACAGGAAAACCTATCCACTGTTATAAATGTATGTTAGACTCAAACCTGTGTCACATGAATTCTTCAGTCCTTCAGCTCCTCACGACTCTCTGTGTTTCTAGAGGGAGCTCTAAAATAGTATTTTTGGAAAACAGGTTCCAGAGTGAAAGAAATCTGACCAATATGCAACCTTAGACATAACAATTGTATCATAGATCTATGTTGCTCTTGTTGTGGTCCTCCTCTACCTCTTGTGTTTGGAGTTTGTACACAACGTTTAAGCTCCATGCATGCGTGCATCCTCTCCATGTTTTTGGTGCATTTCTCTGTCGGCGTAACAGCGCCACATACAGGCCTGTTGATAAAGAATGATAAAGACTGTGTCTGGAAAGTTCTGTTTCAGTGTGGATAAGGCCATATAATCCTAGACTCAGCCGACTGTACCAAGTCTGTTTGATCAGCTACAAAAATATACAGTTACAGTTGAATGATTATTGTATTCTTAAGAAGTTTGAAATTCCTTGTCTTGTGCCAACGCTGTTCATAACTTGCACTCGTGAGCACCAAAGTTGTACATTCACATAGAAAAGAGAAGATGGTGGCCTTGTGGTAGAGCGGTTTTGAGGGTTTGATTCCTGGATTTTTAGGTCTACCTGCTGATCTGTTCCCTGGGCAAGACACTTAACCTCAAGTTGCTCTCAACTGCAATGTGTGTATGGGTATAAAAGATTTGTCAATCAAAAAAGCACTGTAGTTACACATAGTGAATGGGTGTGACTGGCCACAATTAAGTGAAAAGCACTATTGAGCGGTTATCCAGACTATACAGTGCTATACAGTATCATTTTGAAAAAAAACATTTGAAAAAGTAATCTACAGTGATTATCAGGCCATATGTTCTGATGTATTTGAGTGTCAACGAAAATATGGTCTCCAGGAGCACAGAAATTGAAGAGTTACAGTCCCCCGAGTACTGAACATTTTGGATAATGAGTTTACAATTCTTGTACTGTGGCAATCCACGATAGGATGGACAGTCGAAGAACATATTTTTTTGTGTTTGTGGGGTTCGTGTATTTTTTTCACGTGTTTGAATAGCCAATGACAGACAGATATTCCTTGCATTTCTTATCCAAACAACGTCAAAGGCAGCACTGCCAAGTTTGGACCTTGTCAAGTGACCCTTTGGACAGTTATGGGATTAAGAGGCAGATGAAGGGAAAATCATGGGCAGTGTGAGCGGGAGCAGGAAGGAAGCGGCTGTTCAAGCGTTGTATCTGTTGCATTTCCACTTAAATGTCTTGCATTTCTTCTCTGAACGCTGCCAAAGTTGGCACTTGTGCCCTTAGTGAGTCACCCGCCAAGTTTGAAGCGACCCGTAGTGCAATCATGCCATGAACAGACAGACAGATGTTCCTTGCCTTTATAGATCGATGCAGCAGATGGAATGGAGTAGCCCTTCTGAAGAATCATATTCTCCAGGTCCAGTCCCCGTTAAAACTTTTGCTTGGGTTCCAAATACTAAATTGGCTGAATTGAGAATAAGCCAAGCTAAAAATGATTCTAAGGAAGTGCTGTACGTGTCATCCTGATAGCTCTGCCATTCTTTCTCCCTTTCCTCCTCGCTGCTTTCCGTTGGCGTGGTGATGGGATGGCACCAGCAGACTGGCATCTGTATGACTGAGGGGAGTCACAGCAGGTGGGGTGGCTCACCAATCCCTCTGTAAGATTGCTTGCTGTTAGCCCGGTGTTTCCGCTCTGATGCAGGATAAATGGGAAATCAAGTCGCCAGGTGGGCAGCTCTGCCTGCCTGCCTTTAGGGCGATGAGAGTTATGACTCATAAATATTCATGTCTGTCTTCACGAGCTGTTGGCAGTCCATATTTTTGTTGACATGTGGCGGATGGGCTGTAACTTGTAGCGGGGAATGTGGTTTACGGGGATGCGAGTGTCTCGTCGTGTTTGATGGAGGTGCATGTTATTTGGACACGTACACCGTCAGCCTGACGACCTTTTTTACCTCCACGGCTCGGCTGTCATGTCTGCTGTTTGCGCAGGCTTTGTTAATTGGCTTAATTGCACACTAGCAAAAAGTGCTCGCAGCCTGTCAGGTTGATGTAATTGCTCTCCTCGGGTCGTACCATGTCATTGCCACCTGTCACACATTAAAAGCAGCAGCAGCAGCAGATGATCTGGTGGAGTGTTGTTTAACACAGAATGTAAACATTGTCGTAACCTTTAGAAGGCAAACACAGGACTGTAGATTGTGGGTGGAACAATGTGCAGTTTTATCCAACATTGTTCTAATTTTGAATAGAAAAAATTGGAAATATTTCACAGTGAGTGACGATGCTTTATTTTGTCTTTATTTATTTATAAATTTGCAAATGAATTGTTTGTTTTAGAAAAGAACCAAAATGAAACAGCAAATAAACTATTTTAAAGTATATTTTTGGATATTGTGAGGAATTGGTCAGGATTGTTTTGCTCTTTTCCATCCTGTAGGTGGCGTGTCTTATCCGGGTTCCCACAGAAGTGATCAAACAAAGGACCCAGGCTTCGCCGTCGTCCACCACCTACCACATCCTGCTGGCTACTCTCAGAGAGGAGGTACACGACAATTAATCACCATTTTCTCCAAAGATAATTTTGGTTTGTTTGTGGTGTTATAAGTGTTTATCGTAATAACAACACTTTTGAAGTGAGATTAAATTAAACAAATTGAATACAAGCCTACAAAAATTAATAAATTCACAAATCCTATCTTCGCGGCTAAGCTTGAAAGGAAACACTTTGTACGACATTTGACCACATCAAAAAGCAGCAATTGTAATCGTTGTTTCGCGTGAACACGTTTAAAGTCATCAGAGTCAGAATCAGAACTACTTTATCGATCCTCGGGCAGGGAAATGCTTGCAATAATGAGGCAAAGAGATTCAGTTTCAACCAACTATGTTTTTCTTTCTCATTTCATGTATCATGATATATTGAAAGTTACATCTGGCGATTACTTAAAATGTCCAACTCTGCCATATCGTTTTTAAAGATACTGTATGTTTTTTAAAGTGTTTAACTTTTAAATACAAATCAAACGTAAATTATACTCAAACCAGTCTCATTATTAAGTCTTAGCTTAGCTTATTAGCTCTGCATGACTCTCGGTATAGCAGTGTTTCGATTTCGGAAGTGCAAGTAAAGTGAAACGACTGCAAATTGGTTGGAGTTTGACTAAAAACACAGAGAAGAGGACACTAAAAGTGAATTCTGCTGCTCAAAAAACAAAAGTTTGACGTGATTGACAGTTTGTGTCTCCGCCCCTATTCTGCTGCTGTATACACACAAATGCTCCCTCAGTCAAGCCTGGTAGTTTTGATTGACAGAGCCATGATGCGACAAACAAATAATGTTTTCACCGTTTCTAGACCAAACAGACGCAGAATAAACTTCATAAACTCAAATCAAATCCATTTCACGATGAATCTAATGTGTGTTTGTCCGTGTTTTCTCTGGAACAGGGTGTTCGAGGCTTGTACCGAGGATTTGGGAGCACAATTCTCAGAGAGGTAGGATCCATTTGTACGCTTTATTTTCACTTTTGTTTATAACCATAACCACCACACCTGTGTGTGTGTGTGTGTGTGTTCCAAAACAGAACACGGCACGTTTCTTCTTTCCGTGGTTTAAATTTCCGTTTGAATCAACCGTGAAGGACAGACACCTTGCAGATTCTGCAGAAATCGATTTTCAAGAGCTAATACAATTACTTGACTTCTCGCAGGCGGAATAGAGAATTCACTTTGATAGACCGGATGAATATTCCGGTTCCCCACTCTCTCTCTCTCTTTCTGACTGAAAACATTTTAATTTCTCTTGGGCTTTTATTGAAGTTGGAAATATTGATTTACAGATTCCTTTTACTAGCTCTTATTAGAAGTACACGCAATTAATTACTGCAATTTGTTCTGGTATAAATGCACAACAAAATGAGGACGAATGAGTGAGCACCGCACTTGACGGCCGCTCACCTTTTTTTTTTTTGTAATCAGAACGACGACGCTGCAGTGCATGATAATACAAAATCATTGTAGCTGTAAGTCTGTATAGATCTCTCACCTTGAGCTCCACCCCCCCCCCCCCCCCACTCCTCCTTCTCCTCTGCTTAAAGATTCAAAAGAAAATGAGAAAGAAACAAAGGAGTATATGAAGGTGACACTTGTCGTTCCATCCTGGTTTTTTTTGGGGGAGCTGGGAGAAAAGGTGTAATCTAGTCCCCGCTGCCGTGCTAGCCTGTACTTATTTTCTGCCTCACTAAACTGATGTTATTCACGCAAATTCCATCTGGACAGTCAAGGGGGGGGGGAGAGAGAGAGAGGGAAAAAAATAGGACAACAAGACACTGTGATTTCTCTGAGGAGCCAGTGAATAAATGAATACATTTGGAGGCTGGCGCGCGGCTTGTATGCATACTAACAGTGGCAGATGAAACACGGCGCGTTGGCGGCGGCGGTAGGGATTTGGCGGCGCACAAACAGCAGAGGATGCTCTGCTGTGACGTGTGTCTGGAAGGTAATTCATTCTCTCGCCGCCTCCTTTCGCTCACCACGTATCTCCCACCCTTTGGCAGAACGAGCCTGTCAGGATGAGTTTGTCTTGTGGTTTTTCTGGTGAGCTCGATGTCTGGTGACGGCTTGACGCCTCTTTCTTTGGTCTGATTTTGATACGATAACGATATCACAAAACCTTGAA
Organism: Solea solea; assembly: GCF_958295425.1. Lineage (NCBI taxonomy): Eukaryota > Metazoa > Chordata > Actinopteri > Pleuronectiformes > Soleidae > Solea > Solea solea. The sequence goes on from NC_081139.1 coordinate 28,744,753, forward strand.
AGTTTGCGAATTCGGGGGAAAAAAACTTGATTTTTCTGCAAGAAAGTTGATATTTGGGTAAATGTCTCCCTTGTTTGTTACGACGCCACCTACTGTTTCATGCCCTGCATTGCTTGATGTACGTAGACTAGGCCGATGCACGACAAACATGGAGTCATAATTACTAGGACGCTGTTGTGTCCACTGTCTCTCTCTCTCTCTCCGCCGCTGATGCAAGATTCCGTGCAGAACAATGAGCGAGTAAAGTTAAAACAAGAGACAGCAAATGTGATGCCTGGGAAATAAAAATTCCAAGATCTCCGTCTCACCAAAGATAAAGATTGACTTTGACCAAGATCAGACAATCACTTGTCCAGATGCAAAAGGACGCCATCATGGCTCAAACTAATTTGTCTTCCCATCTGAAGCTGTGTCAGCACATTTGGTCCTTGAATTTTAGGGGAACTGGTCCTGGAAAGTCCTTTTTCAGCTTCTTAACTGTGATTATTTTCTGGTTTCTTTGCTCCACAAAACATTTTGGTGAAGAACATTGTCATTTCTTGGTCTTGTAATCACCAATCAAAATTTTCTGACATTTTGTGTCATGGTCAGGCTGTAAAAATAGCCAGAATATGTACAATTTTGTGTTGGGATGAGCCCAATACGATTCCAAGTACGGTATCGGTCAAATAAACCTGCTTCTGTGAAAGAGTGATATACTGAGCATATTTTGGGCATTTGAGAACATGACCTGTGTTTTAAGAGGTTAATATGAACCTTTCATCCTCATTTTGTCAGGCTCCCTGCTTGACACAGTACCTCTTGTTACCACTAGATGGCGGGCTTAGCTTAGCACTGCCTCAGATGTGAACGCTTGACTCCCCTCTCCCTCCCTCCCTCCCTTTTCACTCTCCCCCTCACTCTCTTTAGTATGTCACCACCGCCCTCACCTCCATAAAACCCATCCAGCTTCATGACAGTTATGAGCTGCAGTGCCGGCACTGAAAGAGATGGCTTTTTTTTTTTATGGGAACCTTTTTATTTTCCATCACAAATTTGATCTAAACTGCTCCAATTTGAGTTTGAGTAATGAGTCTGAGATGGGTTATTAGATAGTCATTTATTATCCTGGTGGCGGTGTGGTACCAGGACTTGTGTAAGTGAAGCTGATAGGGTTTGACTCTTTTGACTCAGGCACCTGGAATATCGTCTGACTGACTAATATAAAACTCACCGGTACAGGATATCCATTAAAATGGGTTAGGGTTAAGTGGCACCGGTGTGGTCTTCTGCTGCTGGAGCCCATCTGCTTTGTGTGTTGACTTTTCCATGCCACTTGGGGGCTGTATTGTGTTAAATTGTTATTTACATCGGAAATTGGAACTGGGATTGACGTCACCTCCGTGTTGACCGCGTTAGCCATTCAATAACAATACTCTGAGGTTTTTTGAGCACTCAAACAGCATCGCAACAGCGTCCACGGTTAAAAATTGAACAGTAACTATGTCTACGACTGTGATTTACCGTGAAATAAATCATACAGAATTGCTAGTAATGGTAATAATAGTCGTGCTTGTACAGTGGCAGCCATCTTAGAATCCTGTGTGAGGCCTGGCGAGGTTTAAATAACATTCAACTTTTGATTGTTTTAGTAACTTGGCAGCATTTAACAAGTTTCTGAGAAAACAATGATAATACTTGAAACTAATACAGAGTTCACTCATTTACATTTACATCTACATTTATTCATTGGCAGCCCGGGGCCAAGAGGAAAGGGAACTTGTAACTGGAGTGTCACCGGTTCAAGTCCCCACCAGGTCAAAAGGGCTGGGGTACCCCTGAGCAAGGTACCCAACCCCCATTGTTTCCCGGGCGCCACGCTGCTCCTAATTCTAGGATGGGTCAAATGCAGAGAAATAATGTTCCTAAGGGGATTAATAAAGTATAAGATTTAGATTTACATGAATGGATGCCAAAATTCAAAATCACTGAGGTCCTGTTGAGTTGAGGCCATGCTTACGGTTGACTTTTTCGTTCGTCTTGGTCTATAGCATCTTCCCACCGAGTTTCGGGAAATTCACTGTAACTCAATTTTGCCTCTGTTTTCACCTTAGGGGGCGCTATAGAGCCCTTGAGCAATGCACAGGTCCAGGAACCATGCCAACATCGCGTTTTTGCCAGACCTGACCTCTGTGCCAAGAGTGTTTATGCTTGTTTTCCCCCTAAAAAATGACCACAAATCCACAGATATAATAATAATCTGAAGGATAACTATAGGCTCTATAAATATAACTATTTGCACAAATTCGTGCCAGTAGCTGTTTCGTCCCCTGTCATTCATGGCTCGGGCCCTAATTAATAGGTAGCTGGCATTATTAGATTTTTGATATTTGTCTCCATAAAACATGCATTTTACACACTCTACCTTTTTAAATGGTGTAGCACACGAATGAGGAAGAAAAGAAGGCGCCTATTTTGCAAAGTCAGTCTCAGAGCTTTTCCAACACCAACAGCTGCAACCTGGAAATCTGAGAGCAGAGAATTTAGAGGCAGGACAACCCTTCCCTGCAGTGCAGACCTCCTAAACCTTTGCTCCCTCCTTATCCTTCTCCTTGCCTTCAATCCTTTCCTTGATCCCCCACCTCTGCTTCCTCCATCAAGCTGATGGAAAGACTCTCTCTGACTTAAGGTTTGAGCCGATTCCAACAGGTGAAATTGCATCGATCCAACGCCGGAATTTCTGCAGATGTTGCCCGTCTCAGAATCTCAGAAGATTTTTACCAATCATCTCCACTGCAAAGCCCCAGAATATCTTTTAATATATAAAGAAATGTGCAGATTGTGGCTGTTATTGTTGTTATTGTTGAACAAAGAAAAGTGCAAAGGCACATAAATGCAGGGAGAACAGGGAGTTTGTCCCAACGATTCTTACAAGTGCAACAGCAAGACCGCCAGGACGTGTCGTGTCGTAAAGCAATTTGGGTTTCTCACAAGACCCAAGACTTTGAGTCTGTGTTTTTTCCGCTAACAGACAGCAGGGGGCAGTGGAGACAATCTCCCCTGCAACATGACGTTGAACCAACACAATGACTCTGAAGCTGTTTAATAAGGGTAATAAACCTGCACAGTACTGCTTTAAAAGGTAGAAACTGAATTAAAAAAAACATACGTCTGAAAATACAAACAACTCATCAATCAAAAACTCTCCGAAGTTGGGTATCCCTGTTTCCTGCTTCAATTTTTCAGCTGGCCGACCAGTTTTGCTTAGTTATGGAAGAGATTTTTACAGAACTCTACTGGGATTTTGTACACAGTTTGGATCTCTCTAACTCGGTATGAAACGATACAATACTCGATATCGATGTTGTTGGAGAAAAATCTTAAGTCTGATACCGTTCAAAAATCCTATATATGATGCTTGCTTCTCTAAAATAGTTTGATATGGCTACACCACAAATGTTTTGTTAACAGCTTCATGGTTTAAAAGATCTAAAATATCTAATGTCAGTGTCTGTCGATGCTCATTATCGGTATCGGACCTTTAATGTGTCCTCGCAGTGGTTGCTGTTTAATTTTCTTAGACCAGAGTCTAAAAAAGTGGCCTTGTCGGGCCCTTTGGCCCCTCAGGGCCTCCACGTCTGGAGTTCTGTTGTTGTTTAACCTTCAGCTCTGCCTGAGTTCACACTGGATTCAGTTTTAAACAGTCAAACTCAGCATGGGAGGCTGCGTTGTTTGTGTGTTCGGTATGTGGAATCACAACCGTGTCCTGACAGCTCAGTGTTTGTGTCGTGGACTCTGAGTTATGGCCGTTCATACGGCGCAGTGAGGGAGTTCTGCTCTGGCTCTCTCTCTCTCTCCTTCTCTGCTGGGATGCTTAGGTTGAAACCGCATCAACATGCACAGAGACGAGCAGCGTTGACCCCGCTGTGGCCCTTTGTCTGGAAAGGAGCCACTTTTCACTGTCTGTGCGATGCAGGTTCAAAAGGGAGAGGTGAGGGGAATCTCTCATATCCTGCCCCTGTGCGCGCTGATCCACGCAAGCTCGTGTTTATACGCCCTCGTATGACTAAGAGCAGAAAGTGAAGCGGAGCAGAGAGACGGAGCAAGGGAAGCCAAAGGTGTTTATTTTCCTTTACGTATGTGCAGGCAGGATTTGTGGGGCACGTGTGAAGGAGCAGAGGTTTCCTCCTGTTTTGTGTTTAGAGTTGCGCCCCGTCAGAGCAGCTGCCGTTAGTCTGTCGGAGCCAGGCGGCAAATCTGTGTGGAGGATTTTTCTGACTTAAAAGTTTTGTTAGTGAATCCTAAAGTTTTGTTTGTGAATCCTAGTTTTATTAGTGAATCCTAAGGTTTTGTTGGTGAATCTTACAGTTTTGTTAGTGAATCCTAAAGTTTTGTTGGTGAATCCTAAAGTTTTGTTGGTGAATCCTAAAGTTTTGTTGGTGAATCCTAAAGTTTTATTAGTGAATCCTAGTTTTATTAGTGAATCCTAAAGTTTTGTTTGTGAATCCTAGTTTTATTATTGAATCCTAAAGTTTTGTTAGTGAATCCTAACGTTTTGTTGGTAAATACTAGTTTTGTTGGTGAATCCTAAAGTTTTGTTAGTGAATCCTAAAGTTTTGTTAGTGAATCCTAACGTTTTGTTGGTGAATCCTAAAGTTTTGTTAGTGAATCCTAAAGTTTTGTTAGTGAGTCCTAAAGTTATGATTGTGGACCCTAAATTTTTGTTTGTAAATCCTAAAGTTTTGTTAGTGAATCAAAAAGTCTTGTTGCTCAAATTCAACTTTTGTGAGCAAATCAAAAAGTTTTGTGTGTGAAATCAAAACTTTGTTTGTGAATGCAAACATTTTCTTTGCAAATCAAAAGTTTTGTTTGTGAATTCACCTGTTTTCACCTGTTCACAAAGGTTTTTACAAGTCCAAAACTTTTGTTTACAAATCCGTATGAAGCCATAGGCTTTTATTTTTAACTCCAAAGGTTTTATTTGCGAATCCAAACATTTTTTTTTATCAGTGAGACACATGGACATTTTATAAGAGGTATGTTGAGTAGTAATAACTTCAGCCACTTTTGACCAGAGGATATAGCTAAGCTAGCAGCTGTAAGCTAGCAGGCCTAATTGATGTGTGTTTTTGCACTGGATGTCTGACAGTTGAAGTGTTACACAGGTAGAAAAGTTTGGTGCATACGCTATTTTCAATCGTCCGTGCCTCTCTCCGACATAGCACTGTCTGCATGGACTTCATTTGTACCTCGTTCTTAACTCATGGCGAGAACGGCGTATTAAGGGATAAGACATCCCAGCACGACATGGCGAGACTCTTTTGTTTGCTGGTTGCACCTGTTCGCCCTCTTCCTTGTCTTGTTGAGGACTGCTAAGCCGCTCACCTCCAGGTTCTTCACTTTGCTGCGACCGCTAACGACAAAAACATTCTATTTCGCCACTTGAGGGAGATTTGTTTGAGCCAGCTGCTGAAAGTGAAGTTCAAGGTAGGCTTCCCTGCCACTTCCACCCGTTCGAATATCCCCGTGGTGATTGAGCTCCAACTGCTTGTCCTTGTAAAATGGCTGAGGTGATGACTGGAGGGACACTGGTTAAAAAAGAGAAGCCCTGAGTTCAAAAACCAACCTGAATTTGTCATTCCGCTGCCTTCCACACGTGGTCTGCCAAGAGTACCTTTGTTTTCTGTTTGTTGTCCCTGTTAAACTCTCTATGCCGTATTCCAATGGATATAGACATTGAAACTGTGATTAAAAGATAATTCTCACGGTCCATTATGTCGTGAACCACATGTGGAACATATAGAACATGGATAGCCTTGGGCAGCTCCAGCCAAAGGATGGGGTTAAATGCAGAGAGAGAACTTTCCCCTACATGAATTAACTTAAATTAAAATAAAAAGAAATACCCACTTGAATCTGGTGTCACAGGTCGGGTGCAAAGAAACTGGAAATGGTTGCTGGGCTTGTGTCAGGTTTGATCATGTCATTTGACATGTTCACTTCAAGTTCTAGGGTTCGAGGCCCAGTTGGAACAAGGGCCTTTCTGCATGGAGTTTGCATGTTCTCCCTGTGTGTGCGTGGGTTCTCTCCGGGTTCTCCGGCTTCCTCCCACAGTCCAAAAACATGCAATGTGGGGATTAGGTAAATTGGACACTCTAAATTGACCTTAGGAGTGAGTGTGAGAGTGAATGGTTGTTTGTCTGTCTCTGTGTGTGGCCCTGCGATGGACTGGCGAACTGTCCAGGGTGTACCCCGCCTATCGCCCGATGTAGCTGAGATTGGCACGGCACCCCCCGCGACCCTCTGGTGGAGGATAAAGCGGTAGATGATGACTGACTGATTTCAAGTTCTCTTTAGTGAAAGTAAATAAAATAGTTGTTGTTTGCCTGAAACATAAATAAAGTGTACACGTCAGCTTAAATTTGTCAGACAAAAATTGGTATTGGAACATCTCAGGTTCAGGTCGAGTTCAGTCAGTATTCTTTAACACTCTGTTGGGTTCGGATAGAAGATTGTGGCTTCAGCACTCTAGTGGTGCGTGTAAAATAGCTGCCGGAATGAAAACAAACACATTTTAAGACTGGCTTTGCATCCATTGTGGCCAAAACCAAAGTGATCCTGCCACTGGTGGAAGCTTCACACACGTCATGCTTAATCGTATCAATTGTCTCTACCAATTCTCGAACGAAGCAAAAGAATATTTCCAAAAATATCAGACTCAAGCTTACTGTTTGGAGTATATACTGCGTGTTAATTAAAAGGCAGCTCTAACTATGTCCAACACAATACAACTAATGCTTGACTCATGTCAGGTAGGGTCAAATCTGCAGAGGTCAACAGGTTTTTCAGCCTTCTCAAGCTACTCATTGATCCCAGTGTAAACAGATAAGGTCACACCAGTAGCTCACATTCTTTAAAACATTCCTCTAAACTTAATTTCATACACCCTTAATCTCCTTGATTTCAGAGGCTGATAAACGTCTGATTCTATGACTTCTATGAGACCGGTTGCAAATTGGAAAAAAAAAGCTCTTGCAAACTGTCACAAATTTAGTAAAAAGTAAATGCATTTTCTTCCCTTTTCCAGTGCATTCTTGTCATTTTAAGCTTATTTTTACAGTGCTGAAGTCCTTCAGAATAGATAAGAGATAATTCTAGGTCTTTATTGTGCAATTAAACTCCAGTATTTGTCCTTGTGAAGCCATGGATTTTGTTTTACGTCACATCTTCATTCTCATGGGCTGGACTTCCTCTGAAGTATGTTTCAAAGCGTCCTCATTGGCTGTGGAGGCTGACTGAAATTCGTATTGTGAGTTATGACACATTTCACATTTTGTGATCGATCCGTCTGTCTACCTGCGAGAGGAATGTCATGAGCGTCGTCCCTTGACTGGGTTGTTCTGCAGGTCGAGCTGACCCTTGTTTCAGAGCGTGTTGGCCACAGAGAACAATTCCTCTCCTGTCACCGGATTGACCCGCTATCACTTTACCACATGTGACACTTCAGGGATTGGTGGCGTACTCCCACCTTTTCTCACTCTGGACATATGAAGGACGGTCTCCAGGTCACAGTGACTTGGCCGCACCTGTCGTTCACATTAGTTGAAATGTGTCGATACAACCGTATCGTCACATTCATGTCTTTACCGCATCCAGTTTCCCGTTGGGCTGCTCATTCATTGGCTGAGGACTAAAACTCAGTAACCTTCTGTGGATCAACATGTGGTCTTATTGATGACTTCTGCAGTCAGGCGGGCTTCGGGAGGGAGCTGCCATGCTGTCGGACCCCCACATGCACTTTTCAGCGTATTTGGCTCGAGGACAGAGCCGGACTTTTCTGCGTTTTCCCCCTTTGAGGATGATGCATTGGAAGCCTTTGCCACTGAGACCCATGGATCACAAACTTATGTTAAGTACGTTTGTCCCCACTGAGGTCTTCAGTCCTCTCAGAAATCCATCACTGTGGATATAATTCGTAAAGCAGGGGTTCTCTGTGAATATCCCTGCGAAGACTTATTACCAATATCTATTGCCAGACCTTTTTTTTCACAAAAAGACAGTTGTTTTGACAGCTCGAGCTGTTTTTATGCTTCTCCCCCCGGGTCTATGTGTGTTTTTCCATTATAGGCCGTGGACAAATTTCAAACTTAAAAAACAGTCATTCGTGGACGGGACCCTTCCAACTAGGGACAAAGTTTGATTCCAGTGGGGAAAGTTTTAGTCTTATTTCCGATTTTAGGTCTGGGGTCAGGGATATTGTTTCAGTTGGTGGTCGGGGTCGGAGAGTATCTCTAGAAAAAGAAGCTTTAACCCTGTGTAAAGTCTCCAATGATGACCTATGACTATGTGTTTGTATAAGTCACAAGTATGTGACTGATCCCAGTAGGGGTCTACCAATAGTGAAGGCTGAGAGTGGCAGGGAAAAGCTTATTGGCGATTAATTGGCCGATTGCCCTACATCCCCGGAGGAAAATAAACATCAGAAATGGAAAAATGTCAGTCAATGTCATGTTTTTTCCCCAGAAAATATGCAGTAACAATATCAAAAAGACACAAAACTAAACAGTTTTGTCAATAAAGGCATTGTTACTAAAAATGTTGTGTATTTCCATACCTTAAGCCGTAGTACATCTGTTTCCACAAGGTGGCAGCGGCAGCAAGCATCTGTATCGTGGACTGTCTGTATTTTTGCAGACGTAGCGACCTTTTAAAATCTCTCGAATGCATCAGCAGCAGTTGTCAATGAGTGGACTCACTGAATGCGAGTTCATAGAGGTCTTGGCATTTCTGAGGGTCTTTGAATGCATCTCAAAGCTCAACATACAGTGGACTCCACATTAACTCTCATGTGACTTTGTTTTTGTTAATTTAGGAGTAAGAAGTGCAGTTTCATGGATCTTTAAATGTTTTTTTGTGGTCATGTCATTGTTTTCGTGGTATTTCCCCAAGTGCTATTGAACAGAGCAAATCTATTTTAACATCCTAGTTTTATTTTGGATACTTCCATTATTTGACTTTGCACACAGAAATGAAATGAATCCACAAAAAACAAAAAATCTACCAGGGTCAAAATTATTAACCCCCTTAGGAACTGACCTTTTTATTGAGCCATTGCACAAACCACTGTTGTGCAATCATGTGCTTAACTTTGTAAAAATTGAGTTAAAACTGAGGGTTATCTCCCAATTTACACTCATTTACACTCAGTCAGGGTCTGAGCTGTCACTTGAGAAATCATTGTGCCAAAAACAAAAAGAAATCAGTTTAGACTTGAGAAAGAGGGATTGCTGATACTCACAAACCAGGCGAAGGATCAAGAAATTCAAAGAACACAATATGTACAGTATATACACAAAAACATAGTGCCATCATCATAAATCCCATTTAAATTACAATAAAACAATGGACAATATAACATTAATTTCATCTTTATACACAAAACATTAAACATTCAGCTCGCCCAGATACATAATATTGGAGCTAGAGTCTCCTATTTTGGGTTTTAAAATGCATTAATATTAATTATTCGACCTGACAGGGAAAGGCAGCGTTTGGGGTTGGTTGTGAAAGTGATTGTTTGGTTTAGGGTTAGGCAACAAGTGGTTACAATTGAGGTTATATTCAAGAGGATAGATGACTTATGGCCTGTGTGTGTGTGTGTGTGAGAGAGAGAGAGAGAGAGAGAATGAGAGTGCCGTGTGCATGACCACAGTTCCCATGTTTATAATTGTGTGTGTGTTTCTCCGGGACTCGGGGCTATGTTTGCTTCCCACAACTTTATGCATATTTGTCTCAACCCAAGCAGAAAAACTCTGGTGCTTCACATGTGTTTCTAATAGTGCACAGCCCCGTCGTCCTGGCAAGGGACCGAGGGTGGAGGGGTGAGTATGTGTCAACCAGAAGGGGTGGGGGGGACGTGGGTCTGCAAGGGAGGAGGTGAAATGAAGAGACAGTGGTGGTTTGGATGACATGTGGAAGGAAACAAGTGTCAAGACTACAGTATGCTCCTGTACGCCGGAATGTGTGGTCAGTACACACGATTTAAAGTGATGTGTTATTATTATTATTATTATTATTATTATTATTATTATTCCCACGGGCAACGACATTTGCTAGTTGCTATAATTTGACACCTGTTCCACTTGAGCTAATAGATTTGCAGATATTTTGCATGCGATATGTTACGTGATACATGGCCCGCGATTATACCAGTACTATCACAATTCTGTGATATTCCTATAGACCACAAGACAATCATGTAGACCACAAGAGAATCAAATAGACCTCAAGACAATCATATAGACCAGGGGTCTGCAACCTATAGTGTAAAAAGAGCCGTTTTTGTTCCCTCTCCATCCAAATAAAATTAATCTGGAGCCACAAAACCTATTTCATACAGGTATATAGGGATACTTTTTATATAAAATAACAATAGTTTGTTGCTATGACATTTAAGAACTACAGAAAGACAACTGTTGACATTTCATTGCTGTTTATAACCCAACCTCTTATAAAGCGGAGGAAAAAAACTACTTTGAAACTAAGTAAAACACAGAATGATGTAGAACTTGTCCTGTGATATTTAGTTATTTATATATACTTCATATTTTATGAATGTACCTTCCTGGCATAAGTATGTGGATCCAAAGATGTATGGGAGTCCATATGTGTACTTTTTCACATACACATACGAAGTGTCAGGAATGGCTTTTCATATATTCAAACACAAGTTGGAGAGCCACACGTGGCTTGAGAGCCGCATATTGCTGATAAAGAGTGGAGTCAAAAAAGATAGTAAACTTGATACTTGATAGTAAATGTACAGTAGGAGTTTTCTAATTCCAGAAGATTAAGGCAGTAATGCAATATCATGGATGCAAGCTGCCGTTAAACCCCCATAGAAGAAGAAGATGAAGAATTTGATGCCAACTTTCTCTCCAGACCTCATGGGACCAAGTACTGGACCTGGGGTGACAGAACCTTCTAAATAGTTGCCCCTTCCTTCAAACACATCCGTGACCTCCTCAAATTCAAAACTCACTTCTTCAGAACTGCTTTTAATTCACAAGCAATGCTGGACATTTGAACTTTTATCTGTAAAGCGTCTTTAAAGGCACCCTAAATATACTGCTACATGTAAATACAAATGTGTTATTATTATAATAGAATGATCAGTGAGTCGGCCACAGTAGTGTTTCATTTTCACTTTATTGTGTAACGACAGTAGAGAGAGTGATGGTTCAGGCAGTGGAAGGAGAATAAATCAGTGCTGCGCATTAGCCAGACGCAGGGAAGCTCCCTGCAATTAGAGGTTAACCCAACTCTTCTTCGACTGCACCACTGCACATCCTTTACCCTGTCTTTTTCTCTCTGGCTTTTCTGAATATAAATCATTTCAGGTCTTATCCTCACGGAAAACAGGGAGAACTCTCCCTGTACCATCAGCTTTTTTTATTCTTGAATTTGTTTGGAAAGACTTTGTAGACTTTCTCCGGGTTCTCCAGTTTCTTCCCACAGTTCAAAGACATTCAAGACACTCTAAATGGACTGTTAGTGTGAGAGTGGATGGTTGTTTCTCTATATGTGGTCCTGTGATGGACCTGCGACCTGTGTCCAGAGATGAGAACCCCACCATTGGCAAGCCTCATGTGGAGGATAAAGCCGTAGAAGATGGATGGACTTCGTACGCACACACACGAAAATCCCCTACAACCACACTACATGCTGTCGTATAATATTGTATGCCAGGCCTGTGTGTGGCACTGTAACACAAACACTGAAACTCGCCATTAATGGAGAAGAGGTGGCGTATAAAGCTCACACGCTGTAGGGGTGGGAATCACGATATGATACGATACCAACAATATCAAGATACAGGGATTGTGTGATAATATCCATTCTCTTTCCATTCACAAGATAATTTGCCTGTACTGCACTTGGGCGAGTGAAACTAGCAGGGACTGTTTAGCACCTTCATTTATGAACTAAAATATGCATATTTGCCCTATCGATTTATTTGGCCTATCAACTATTGACAGCATGGGGAAGGACGATGATATATCGCCAAGGCGATATCTTTTTCAAACTTCCAATACAAGAAGAAGAAGATGACGATGACAAAGATGTAGTTATGACATTGTAATTTTCCCAAAGTTATGCACTGGTTGTATCAAGAAAATGCAAGGGTGACATTTTGTTTCCCCCCTAAAATTGTATTTATGGCTCCCGAAACGCTGGTTCCATGTGGATAAAAAGCCAATATGATACAAAACCTTTGCTGATTCTGCTAAACTCACTCTCGTGTGTACGGTTCCTTGGACTCGAGACGCTCTGTTGGATTTTGAAAGTGTTTTACAATTGCTTTTCTTGTAGTGTGCAGCGTTTCCTGTAGCATAAGTGCCCTTTTTTACCCCCAGACAGTCATATGAGTGTCTCCAGATGAAGCACCTGCCCCCCAGTGCTTTTTCTTTCCCTCAGCCAGACTCATCCTCCCCCTTCATCTTCCTCATCTTCTTCTTCAGTGCTTACGACCTGAAAGCATCTGGAACAAACCACCTTGATGTCAAGGGTCATGTCGCTGTGATGTCACTGTTTAATGTTCACTGGGAGAAAAAAGAAAGAACTATAAAGTGTCACCGGCACCACGAGCATTTACCTCACTCACTCTAGCAGAGGTCAGGGGTTCAAACCGATCCGTAATTCAACACTCATCTGCGTCCATGGCAACCTGAAGCTGAAGCTGGTCTGCGTGAGAGATGAGAGGGTTAGTTTAATATTTGTGGCAAATATACCACAAAATATGATTCAAATTAAAGTCATTTTGGCTCCATTAGAGTCGGTATGGGACGATACCACTTTTTTTTTTACCAACATCACAAATTTGAGTATATACCGATATCAGTCTGATACAGTAATTTTATACCATTTATGAGCGTGTGAAGGTGATTTTTATCTGTCCGATATCGGATCCAGCGATTTCGACCAATATCAGACCGATACCGATACTGACCGATTTCCATCCCTAACATTTACCTAAGTATCAACTTAACTTCTTTCTCGTAGAGATGTCCCGATTACACTTCATGTTCGATACAAATATCAAAAAATTTGATATTGTGTCTGGTTCCAATACTGATATCGGTCCGATACAGTCATTTTACACTGTGTATGAATGTATGAAGCAAATTTTTAGATCCTGTCAGATTTTACATTTTAATCTGTCTGATATTGGATCCAGTGATTTTGACCATTATCGGGCCGATAGTGACTGATTATCATCCCTAACATTTACCTCAATATCAGCTCAATATCTTTCTAGTAGGGATGCCCGGATACCACTTTTTTGTGTTCTGTGTCTGATACCGATACTGATATCGGTCCGATACAGTCATTTTACACCATGTATGAACGTATGAAGCTGTTAACGACGCATTTGTGCCAAGTCATTTCAAAAAGACATAATTCTCCAACAAATATTGTTCTCCTGGAAAAAAGGAATAAACAGCCCCAAACATGACTCGGCTGAAATGCTTTTGCTGATTTTTATTAGTATCGGACCAATATCGATAATGAGCGATACCAATGCCCATCCCGAGATAAGAGTGATGTATTTTATAATGCATGTCGTAAATTTACTTTAACAACTGTTTTATATATGTATATATATGTGTATATATGTGTATATATATCTATATATGTATATATGTGTATATATATATACATGTATGTATATATACATATATACATACACATATATGTGTGTATTATTTTAATTTTTGTCTCTTATAACATCAAGCTGCTATTTGGATTACAGGTGGAAAATTAGCCTCAGGCATATTTACATTTTAATGTTAATGAATATGCATTGTCCCTTTTCTAAAATAAATAAATTAATGAATAAAACTAAACAAATAAATTGTGAAAAACAAAGATTTGCAGGACTCTGATCTCGGCAGCTCCCAGGTTTTTGGTTGCTTAGTAACAACGACAACAACAAAACACCTCTGGCTTCTTCCACATGTTTTTAGATACTGTGTAAACCGCGCTCTTAAGACAGTAAAAAATAATAATATTTTTCCAGAGGTTGTTGCTTGTGTTTATTCAGCGTTGACAGTGCAGCACACAGTGATCAGGTCTGTACATGGTTGTGTTTGGCAGCAGATTCTTCTGTGTGTGTGTGTGTGTGTGTGTGTGTGTTTTATTAAACTGGTTGTGTCGCTGCCAGTGCTTTCTTCACTCTCACTGTAGAGATTCTGTGGTTTCCAGCTGTTCTGCTGCTCAGCTTATCTGATTCCCAGCTGATAAGGTGTGTGTGTGTGTGTGTGTGTGTGTGTGTGTGTGTGTGTGTGTGTGTGTGTGTGTGTGTGTGTGTGTGTGTGTGTGTGTGTGTGTGTGTGTGTGTGTGTGTGTGTGTGTGTGTGTGTGTGTGTGTGTGTGTGTGTGTGTGTCTGTGTGTGTGTGTGTGTCTGTGTGTGTGTGTGTGTGTGTGTCTGTGTGTGTGTGTGTGTGTGTGTGTGCAGTTTCAGTTTAGCCGTGACTAGTTAGCTAGAACGACACTGTTCTACGTTTTTATTGCTATGGGCATTTCTCCCAGAGCAGTGGGTGGGTGTGTTCTTGTATTTGCTTCCTCTTTAGGACCTTTTTTTCTGACATAAATACCTGACCTTGTCAGGACCAGTAGTCCTCGTAGAGACCCCCACAAACTGGTCCTAATGAGGCTGAACCTCCCTTTTGAAGAACTGGGGACGTTTAGGACAGAGATTTGAATTGTGGTTTGGTTTAGGTTAGAGTTTGACTTTAACTGGTTATGGTTAAAGTTAAGGATAAGGCAGCTTTGTACAGGAACCTCTGTCCTGCTTTTCTCTAATTTACTTTTTCCCCCTTAAAGGAAAACTTAATTCTGCCCGTTTTATTTAGCAAAAAAATACAAAACGTATCTGTATATTTAAATGTTTTCTTGTCAACAACATGAATTCTGGTTGTCTTAAAACTAAAGCTGCTGCCGTAATGTTTAAAAATGATCTTGAATTCTGACATTGTAGAATTATAGAAAAAAATCAAGTTGCAGATTATGGTTCAGAAATATCATCATATTGAGATTATTTGGACAGATGCGATGGTTCAAATCATTGTTCATTACATGATTTCCGTTCTCCAAAATCATAAGGTTTTTTCATTTCTTTGGTGCGTGCCAACAATCTAAACTTTCTCACCTGAAGAGACCATTGACTTGAAAATCATCACGATCGAGTTATCTGTCCATCATTGTATCGATTCATCAGATAGTTGTTTGCTCATAAATGTGACAAAATGTTGAAAAGTGTTTCCAGAACATGGAAATTAAAGACTTGTTTAGTCCACAAACCAAAAATATTCACGCTTAGTGATTTATGGAGCAAAGAAAACTAAAAACATTCATATTTAAGAAGCTGAAAAGCCAGAGAACTTGTTTTAATTATTTAAAAAAATAAAACCTATCAAACCAATTTATCAGCTGTCAAAATAGTTGGCGATTCATTTAATTGTTGATCGTAATAGATGTAAAACTCGTGTCTGTATTAGAAACCAGTAATAAAAAGTGTATAATTTCGCCGTCGTCTGCGGTCAAAGCACTCGGTTTCTTCTGTTATTGTTCTTTTTTTGCAGTTTGACTTTGAGTGTAAAGTGAACGGTTAAAGTGTGTGCACTTAACATCCACACAATAAATCACTGTCTCTGAAACTCTCCGTGTTGTTTGTTGACAACACTTGGAAGTTGGAAGTCTTGTCTAAAGTGTAAAAGTTTCTAAAAGCAGTCGATCGTAAACACATTTGGAAAAACGCAGAGAAATCTGTATTTTATGCTCGGCAGCTTTCGTGACGTCTGCACAATCACCGCCTTCATCTCCTCTTCTTCCTCTGCAGCAGCCATACATCTCACTTCCTGTCAGCAGCTAATTGCTTGACCCTCGGGGGGGGAGGGGGCATCCTGTGTCACACCACACCACCGTTTATTGGCTCATATGCACTTTGCCACTGATGTCGTCCGTCAGCAGCTGCGACGGATAACAAACTGTCTTTGTGGAAGAGAAAGGAATGAAGACTTATATCATTATACCGTGATAACTTTTGGGGAACTGTTGTGTTTTTGTCGACTTGTCGCGTGTCATATGCAACTGCACCCCTAGATGCCACCAAATCCCACACACCGGCCCTTTAATGTTTTGATGGTTTCATGTGGTCATGCTCCATCATGGTCATCATTACATTACATGTCATTTGGCAGACGCTTTTATCCAAAGCGACTTACAAGGGAATTGAGTTCAACCTGCCAGGGGTGGAGTTGAACTTGTGACCATGATGTCTCTGCACACAAGGGTACCGGTCTTGACCACTGAGCCACCCCACCCACTCATAAACTTCATTAAACGCAATTAGATATTTTCCCCCAAATTGTTCTTGTCAAAAGTTATTGTAGACGTTCATACATGATTTTATTGATTGATTGATGGATTGAAATAATAATATCACATATACACAAAAACACACGTGACACACATGTACACACTAGGGCTGAAATAATTACTCAATCGATTATTAATCAATTGAAGTTAATTGTCAACAGTTTTGATAATTGGTTTGAATGTTTTTTTTTTAAAGAATTAAAACACTTTTTTTTCTCATTCTTCAGCTTCTTGAATGTGAATCACATAGCGATACATGACGATATCGGTCTAACTGCTGAAATGAAAACGTCATATACACACTAGGGGTGAAATAATTACATGAATAACCGATTATTAAATTAAAAAAATTATAAACTATTTTTATAATCGTTTGAGTGTTCGTTTTTTTTTAAAAGATTTTTTTCAGATTTTTCCGCTTCTTAAATGTGAATATGTTCTGGTTTCTTTGCTCCATAGAACCAAAAAACAGAAATCATTAAAACCAAATAATTTTGGTTTGTGGAAGAAAATCATAATGATAAAATACATGGTCCATGATACTGATAATATTGTGATACAACGATTCTGTGATGGTCAATAGATTGCGAGACAATCATATAGCGATACATCGGGCGATATACACACTAGGGGCTGAAATAATTACTCGATTAATCGAATAAGAAATAAAAAATAAATCGTCAACTATTTTGATAATGTATTAAAACAGGTTTTTACACAAAACTTATAGCACATCTTACAACATATGTAACATATATATAACACACATGTTACCCTCTACTGTGCGCACACACACACACACACACATATACACTCCCTTGCAAAAATGCAGTGACACACACAGAAAACCATGTTTTCACTGAGAGTGGGCGAGCTGGCTTTTACAGAGACACACAGTTATTTTCTCAATGTGACCGTGTGTCAGTACAACATGTGAAAAGCCTGCACTATTCCTTTAAGCTCCCTTTTATTAAATGCTGGGGAGCAGCAGAGGCATCAGGTGTTCTGCTCTGATGGATCACGTGTCCATTTTGAAGCAACAAGCTGCTCAAAAAATCTGTTCACAGGTGGGAGGGAAAAAAAAATCACCAGCACAGCATAAATATTATTCAGAAAGTCTGGGAAGCATATCTCTCATGTCGAAGGAATTGCTCTGTTGAATGTTTGCCAGCAGCAGCAGCAGCAGCAGCACCACCGCTGCCTCCTTCTCCTTCTTCTTCTCCTCCTGCTTCCTGTGCCTCACTCCCTCCACCTCCCAGAACAAGTCTTAATTTGTCAGGAATATTTGCCGAGCTGCTGCAGATTATGAGAACTGAGGCCTGCCATGATTTCATTGGCTCGTTCGAGAAGAGTCGGAGCTGAAATCCCCCTAAAATAAGGCCAGTTTTATTAAGTCCGTCTAAACTGGGGCTGGGAATCACAGGGTCAACAGGGTCATGTAATGGCCAACGATACCAATAATATCGCGATACAACGATTCTGTGATAATCAATATATTGTGAGAATCATATAACGATACATTGTGATACATAAGTGAAGAAAACTAAATATACATACTAGGGCTGAAACAATTACTCGATTAATTGAGTATTAAATGAATTGTCAACTATTTCGAATAATTTATCTTTACCTTATCTTTATCTTTATTAGAGTGTTTTGTTAAAGAATTAAAACAAGTTTCTCAAGATTTTTTTCAGCTACTTAAATGTGAATATTTCCTGGTTTCTTTGCTCCATTGAACAAACAAATCATTAAAACAAAAAAATTCCATAATTTGCGAAACACTGATAAATATTTTTCAACATTTTCTGAACCAAAGGAGCACTTGATTAATCGAGAACTTAATCGTTAGATTAGTCGATTATTAAAATGATCGTTAGTTGCAGGCCTAATACAATTTTATTAAGTTAATTTTAACTGGCAATCACTGGGAAATGCACGATACAATATGCGATACATGGGTCAACGATGCCAATAATATCGCAATACAACGATTCTGTGACCATCAATGTATTGTGAGACATCGCAATATCTGTGCAACAGAAGAAAACAAAAACGTGAAAAGTTTGTAGTGCAGGATTTCTCTATTTATTCACAACATAGAGATAAAGTCTGAATTGAACGTGGACGGAGAAAACCTGGTGGTTTTGTCCCCATAATGTGACTGTGTAAACAGATTGAGGTCCCCACAACATAAGGAATGTCAGATATATTTACATACACACACACACACAGGCTGCACTGCCATTCAAAACTGTCAGGTGGAATTCTTCAGCGAGTGCAGTCACACTCTCAGCTCTCAGAACCGGGGAGTTTGAAATGTCAGAAAATAAGTGATTGCTCGTCGCTTAAGGCCCCAACGACGCTCCTCATAGTTTCACAGCTGTGGAGGCGAAGGGCCCTTAAAGGGACACGTGCTCGTGTCCACCGACAATCTGTGACAAATTTAGGGTTTGAGGAACTGAGCTGGGGCTGGGGCTGGGGGGGGCGGGGGGGGGAGTTATGTTTTGTATGTGAATATGGGTTTCTGTTTGGATGGACGTGTGATTTGTGTAAAGAGACGAGTGTGTGCGGAGTCTGTTTTCTGTAAGACGGAGCGCAGACGTCAACTTTGACTAACCTGCTCTATACAACCACCGCCGAGAGAGAAGTAACCCAACCTTTTCTCGCTCCCTCCCTCACTCTTTCTCCCCACTGCTCTCAGTTTCCTCCCCCCTCCCTCCCTCCCCTCCCCTTCGTCCTCCCCCAGGTCTCTCTTATGAAGTGAGAGGCCAAACACAGGCCCCGAGTGCCGGATCAGGCTCCCTCTATCGATTGACTTTATTTATGTGTTTGTTTATTTATTTAAAAGGCCCTGAGCCCACTCGCTCCCTGAGGTGTACTTAGGTGCCACACACACACACACACACACAGTCTGTACGTGTTATTTTTTGCAGTGTCACTGTCCGGTGTAGTGTGTGTGTGTCGGTGTGACATTAGTTCATAATGGCTTGGGGATCTGGTTTTTTTTTAGTCGCACATTACGTCGTCAGCTTCCAATGCTATGGAAATGTATTTTAACAGTCCATGATGTCATTAAAGCAGAGATTATATTGTGTCATCAAAAGCTATCTAGCACAGACTAATGAGGATAATTACATTCATGATGATAATTCTGTTAATAACTAGACGCAGCGCTCGGGTGTGTGAACCTCTGCCAACTGATGTTTCTGTCTCTGTATGTTTCCAAACACAGTAAAGTCTTCTTTGAAGGTGTTTTTCTTTGTATGTCGTACCTTTTGTTAATATCACAGTGTATGTGTGTGTGTATATATATGTACATTATTGTTACACCAACAATGATGTATTAGAATATATATACAGTACTTTAATATTGAGTTGGTTCCTTTTTTGCAGCTGTAACAGCTTCCATGCTTCTTCTCTTCTTGGAAGACTTTCCTCAAGATTTTGAAGTTTTTCTACGTTTTGCTCCTTCTTAATCCAACCCTAGTTCATTTCCTAGGAGGTGTTAATGTGCAACCGAACTCTGATGCACTCCCAAGAAGCGGACTCTGGTCCGCCTAAAAACGTAGGTCTCGACGCAGGACTACAACGCAGGGCATTATGGGTTTAAGTGCAGTGTGAAACGCAAACTGGGACTGGCTGAATGTTACAACCCCCAACTGAACCGAGTCCCCAATCATACCGAGTCTAGCGGAGGTCAGGCACCAATCTATGGCAGCAATTTTAATCGCCAATGTGATCTTTTAAAGTCCACGGTTTCCCTAGCGACCACTGAGCGGTGGTGTTGGCGAACCAACATCACGCACACACACACACACACACACACACACACACACACACACACTCTCAAACATCACGCAGTATGGCAGCATGAAAAGTAGACATTTTGAGAAATATGGTCACCAATATCCAAAATGATGGACTGTTGTGACATAACTGACTGGACGAGACGCTCGGTTGCCCCGGGTCGTTATAATTTGACACACCTGATTTAAACTAACTATCTACCTGAGCAGCAATTCAATCTTTAAGTTTTATTTTGAAAACAAACGCATTTTTTCACTGACTTGATCACAGATGAATCAGTTTGAGTGTTGTTTCTTTTTGTAATTATTATTATAACAAGCATTCTGATTCTTTTAGCTTGTGTACATTTGAATATTTTCTGTTTTCTTTGCTCCGCGTAGCAAATAAACGGAATAATTCTGGTCTGGACAAAATGACACATCGGAGAACGTCATTATTCCAAGGTTTTTGGAGAATTTTAAGAATTTCTGACATTTAATGGGCCCAGCAACTCATCATTGAATGGATTATGAAAAAAAGTTGTTATAACCCTAAATTTCTAGCACCGAAATGTTGCAATAAATGAATCAGTGCAAGTTGCACAGTGTAAAGAGGGCATTTTCTGGGCTTTTCTTTTTTTACCATGTGGTGACATATAATACTTTGACAAAATCTTAAATATGTGTATAATTTCATCTCCTGCGTTGAGCTTGAATTCAAACCCAGTCCAGCTGGAGTTGTTTCCAGGGAGAGGAATGAATGCTGAGCTCCACGTTATTTCAACACACTCCTTATCGCACATCTGTCCTACTTCATTAGACGAGCACTAAGCACCAGCTACATGTCTGTGTGTGTGTGTGTGTGTGGAGGCTCACGTGTGTCGTGTTGGTATATTTGTCCACGTTTGTCCCCGCACTTTGCAGACAAACAGGTCTGGTTTCCTGGATTGTCTCAGTCTGAGGTTTTTTTTGTTATTTAAAAAAATACTTGGCACAGTAACGTACAGACGTGTCCAGCACCACCTGTCGCTCTGACATGATTAATGGCTTCCATCGACTTTCAACATATTAGAATCTCATCTCTGTCTGTTTGTTATCAGCGTGTCACCGCAGTCAGCTCCTCGTCATACTTGTGTGACACACGGCAGAAGGAATGCACGGGTGTGTCCCAGTGTTTGCGTGAGAAGTCTCTGTGTGTGTGTGTGTGTGTGTGTGACTTTGACAAATGAACCCAGGTTGTGTTAAACTCAACTTCTGTGTCGTTCTGATAAACTCAGGGATCACGAGTTCAAATCTTGAGAGATCCACGTTAGAAAAATGTTGATCCGTGGTCCCCAAACCTCAAAATGAGGATTTTTTCACTATAACTATAAAATATTCACATTTAAGAAATTAAAAATTTCTCAATGAAATTTAAAAATCAAAACTTACTAAAAAGTTGTTGTCAATTCATTTCCTAATCCATTAATAAGTGACTATAACATCAAAGAAAGTATAATTTAACAGTAAAATTTAAAGCTGCAGTGCGTAATTCTTGGTATTTTCTATGTTATTATTCTGCCTTTGTTTTGTCTATTTTATGTGAAAACAGGCTCTGTCAAGCAAAACTATCAGACCTGACTGAGGGAGCGTTTTGTGCGTATACAGCAGCGTAGCAAGTGTGTCCTGAAACTACGGTCCTCAGTGAGATGTTATGTGGCCCCGCAGCTTCGGTTTTATAATGTATTATTTATGGCCGGGGACGGACTTGGACAAAAAATGGCCCCTGGTCACATTAGCTCAGCTGGGAAAGGAGTTGTGCTTTGAAACCAGAGTCCCGGACTCGAAACCCACCTGTGACAGGCAGCTCTATGCACTCGTCTCATATTATGTTATTTGACTCCAGATGTGGAAAGAAAAGCAATTTTCCTTTTAATTTTCTTCCACTCCTTAGATTTGGTCACAAAACAGCATTTGCATGTAAATGTTACTTTTAAAAAGATCTTCACACTATTAATTATGACCCTCGTCAAACTGCTCATTGGAACCAAGTTTCTGAAACTTTTCGTGGACGCTTCGCTGTCGAGTTTTCAGTCAAACTCTGACCAGTTTGACGTTGTGTGGTTTTTACTTTCGCAATGTCGTCGGTGTTGACATGAAATGAATCACTTCCTGGAGCTGATCGCCTTAATCGTTGTTGTGTGAACTCATGTGACACTGATTTGAATCGACTTTTCAAAAGAAGATGTTTACCGTTATTGTTTAAGCAGCTGAAAAAGGAGCAGGCTCTTTGTTCCTCACACACACACACAGTAATGGAGCTTTACTAACTTCTCGTACTTTGGTGAATCTGTCTCTAGGACGCAGCAATTTCTCACTTGAAATAAGGCTGCTGCTGCTGGTCAGTTTACACAGCTGCTTTCTTTTAAAACCTCTTTCTCCTCTCCTCCTTTCCTCCTCTCCTCTCCTCTCTCCTCCTCTGCAGCGACCGGCTTTTCCCAGCTGTTCTTGCTACCATTTAAAAAATAATAATAATAAATATTGTCTGACTGTCAGAGGACAAAGTTGGACTCTTTTTTGTTTTCAAATAAGGTTGACATCCATGTTGGTCTTTCTGTGTCTAAAGAAGATTATTCCATTAATCAATAACCAATCATTACAAATTAAGAGTTCCCATGGGTCCTTGAAAGTGCTTGAATTTGTTCAAGAAAGAAGTGAATTCAATATTTAGGTAAATGTCTCCTTCGTTGACGTGAGATTGTGTGCAGAACAATGAGCGAGTAAAGTTAAAGCAAGAGAGAGCAAATGACGACGTGATGTCTGGGAAATGAAAATTCCAACATCTCTGTCTCACCAAAGACAAAATGACAAAGACTGACTTTGACCAAGATTCACAAGGACAATCACTTGTCCAGATGCAGAGCGTGCTGCAAATTCAATAAAAGTGGACCTCATCATGGACGAAGACAAGCTCTTACAACGTTGTCCTCTCATCTTAAACTGTGTCAGCACATTTTGGTCCTTGAATTCGAGCCAACTGGTCCTGGAAAGTCCTTGAATTTGATGTCAACCACTGTGTGGGAACCTTGTAAATGAATTGGCTACTGATTTTTTAGTTTTTTTCAGTAATTAAGTTCTCAGCATGTGAATATTGTTCTGCTTTCTTTGCTCCACATGGTCAAAGGAAGACATTCAAGAACAGAATAATTTTGAGGTTTGGGAAACGCTGATCATTTTTCAACATTTTTCGACATTTTACGACATTTTACGACATTTTATGGACCAAACAAGTACTTGATTAAAAGAAATCGAATGACAGTAACTTAAAACTAGTGCCGTCAAGAGATTAAAGTATGCAAAGTATTCTCCTCCAGGTTAGTTTGGCAAAGAGCTTTGCTATGGCTCGCTAAATTGCTAACGTCTTCGCTGCTAACGTTAGCTGTGGCTGCACTCGCGACTGGGTGCTTTGCATTGACGTGGTAGGCTAAACGGTGGTAAGCTAACTCCTTCTTACACAGAAGATTTATCAATTCACCTTTATTGATGGTGCTGTCGGGGCGTATTTGAAATGTAAATGTCCCATTGACATGCTCCTCCTCAAGTTAGAGATTAAAAATTAGATTAACGCGATTTAAAAATGTGCTAAATATGACTGTAATTAATGAATCGCAATTAACGGGATAATTTGACACCTTTGACTAGTTAAGTATTCAAAAGAAGATGTAAATTCAGTGTATATATATATATATGTATGTATATATATGTGTATATATATATATATGTATATGTGTATATATATATGTATATGTGTGTATATATATGTGTATATATATACTGTATGTATATGTATATATATATAGTTTGCACATAGTTTTCTTTTGAAAAGGGGACATTCAGTGAGTTTCCAAATCTGCGGCTTTAGGAGGTTTTTTGCCAAATGGATTCGGGTTGGTCATTCAGTATCAAGTGCTAACAGAGGATCCAGTGGTTTTCTCTGGCTCATGAATCATTTGCTGTTTTTTGCACATTTGCTCCACATCTGGTGGCAGGAACGCAGCTGTGTGTGTGTGTGTGTGTGTGTGTGTGTGTTAGCGGCAGGGTTCACGATTGCACCACCGCGCAGTTAGAGCATGAACAGTGGTTTTCAAAGTCGTGTTATTTATGTCTGGGATTTCATAATATGGCAGTGAAATCCGGGAGAGACGACTCTTCCTGTTACCGTGACGACACTAAACGGTGTGTGTATGTATATATTTTTATTTTTACTTTTATTTTTTCATTCTTGTTCACATTGTGAATGTGGGTTATTTTTGTTGAGGGAGCAAAAATGGAAGCGTTCTCGTTCTACGACACTTGCGTTTCGTCAGATAAGGATTATCATCAGCGTGACGGTGGCATAAACAATCAGATTATGATTTTCTGAAAAGGGCTTTCAGTGTAATGTACTGTGAAGAACTACAACTATGTTATTGTCTGAATGCATCTGATCTTGTCTGCTCGTTAGCTAGTCGGATATCGTAGGCTGAATATGCTGCATAAGTGTGTTTGCATGTGTAGAATTGTAGACGTGTAGCATTTCTTTAGAATAGAAGTTTTTTGGGTTTTGTAGCATCGGAATTAGCCCTTTCTGTATACTTTAGGGAAGGGCCTTGCTTTTCGGAGTTTGCCATCTTGTTTCTACGGCAGCCCGAATGGACAAAACAGCCAAACTGAAGAAGAATCTCTTCTCGAGTTTTAAATTCATGGAGTTCTCCTGACACACATTGGGAAAAGGGGTGGGTGAGCACAGGGTCCTCTAATGCTTACACACCACACCTTTTACGATACCTCACAATACGATACATGAAAGCAATAATATCGCGATACAACAATTCTGCGATAATCAATATGTTGTGAGACCATGATACAGAGATACGTCATGATATCTATCTAACTGAAGAAAACAAAGACGTTAACGTGAAAAGTTAAAAGTGCAGAATTTCTCTATTTATTCACAACATAGAAAAAGGTCAAAGGTCATAAAGTCTATGTATTGAACATGGATGGAGCATCTCTTAACGTAGCTTTCCCAAATTTAACCTCATTCATTTGAGCAGCGCCACCGTGTGGAGACATGAAGTCGTGATGCCGGCGAGTGAAACTGGCAGAGACTGTTTACTTTGTAAATTCAAATATCGATATTTGCCCTGGCGTATTGATTATCGTATTGCACGAGGAAGGACGACGTTGTATCACCACATCGATATTTTCACCCACCCCTACATTACTTTTGAATTGCTTTCTAAAGCACTTGCTCTCCCACACCAAAGTCCATTTGAGAAAATCAGCGATTTCACATCACAGCACACATTGTCGTCGATCCAGTTGTGGACTCCATCAATGAGTTCTAATGTCTTATTTTGTGACTTTGGTGTTTAAAAGCTTTTGTTTTGAATTTATGTAAATGACACAAAGTGATTAAACTGGGCAGCAGTAGACGAGCAGCTCCTAAAAACACTGATTTTTTTCTAAGGGCTTTGGTGTGGGAGAGTGAGCGGTTTATAAAGACACACAGACTTCATTTTCCTGTTAGAAAACACGGTCTCATGGTGAGTTACAGTGGCAAACTGTAGATATCATAGATAAATCTTACGTATAGATACGAGCAAACCTGAACAAGTAAGAAAGAGTTAATATCCTGTTCCTCTGTGATGGCGGTTTAAAAACAGATGTTGTCCAGATTTTGACTGTGAAAGCCTCTTTCATCAGACTCTCTGGGATGTGTTGTTCATGTAAAGTACAAGCTAACATTGTGTCATCTTAATGAAACTGTCTTATGCTAAATATGAGACACACTGAGAAGTATCTGGTTTCCAGAGTCACTCCACAGTAGCAGTAGGTAGATGCTTTAAAGGAGAAAAGCTCTGAACGCTGACAGATAACGTATGTGTGGGTTTTCTCTTGGAAAAGATGAATAATGTTTCTCATCTGTTGGTTTGGCATCCATACATTCGTCTGCCTCTCTCTCTCTCTCTCTCTCTCTCCATCTGAATATCCGCCTCTTCTCGCTCTTACTTTTTTCTGTCTATTTCTTCTTGGAGCTCATCAGTATGCAGAGGCTGCAGTATGACCTATTAAAAGTCATTTGTCAAATTGGAGCCAACTGGCTTGGCTGCAATCAGGCTCAATGTGAATTTATTTTGACATGTGTATTTTCCTGCCCTCCGCTGAGCGCCTAAGGACCTGTGACAGCCCCGAGCCTCTGTGAATACTCTGTGAATACTAATAAAGTTAGCGCTGATACACTTGGCAAAGAAGCACACACACACACACATATATATATATATATACAAATATAAATACACACATACACACAACCTGGAGCAGTGTCAGCAGAATGACACAGCACACGTAATTTCCATATTCATGTAATATTGTACCTGACAGTCACAGCAAGTGGCACTGTCGTGTTTCATCAGTTACAATGACACACACACACACACACACACGTTTGCACAGCATTGGTAGTGAGGACACTCATAGGCATAATGCATTCCATAGCCCCTAACCTTAAATCTAACCTAAACGCAGTCTTGTATAAAGTACCTGAAAGTATCTCACCAGAAAATGACTTTGGTAGAAGTTGAAGTCACATTTTATATCATCTTACTTAAGTAATGGTCTTAAGGTTTAGGACATTTTCTGTACTTAAGTATCAGAAGTCATTTTCTGACATAAGATAGACTTTTTTTTACTTAACTTCCTGGCTCTGCTCGTCTATAATGTGTCCTTGAGCAAAGACACTTAACCCCATGTTGCAGCGTGTGAATGGGTGAAAACTGTAGTGTAAAAGCAGCTCATCAAGACTAGAAAAGCTCTTGGTAGTAACGAGTAACAAAGATAGTTATGTAGGGAATGTAGTGGAGTAAAAGTAAAAGTTGCTAGAAATGTAAATAACAAAGTAAAGTACAGATACATGAATTTTGTACTGAAGCACATTGTAAAAGTGCCTAAACCCAATTCTAACCCTATAACCAAGTTTTAACCACCCTAAATATCCCTTTTAAGGAGTGACAGAATGTATGCACCAGCCAAAACTCACTCCTTATTGTTTATATATTTTTTTGGTCCTTTTCCACTCTGCAGTTCTAGCACACCATGCCATCAGTGATCGTACACCTGAGCCGATACTAAAATGTGACGCCCACAGACTGCGAGCCACCGATTGGTCAGAGTTGGGCTAGAACTGTATAGTGGAAAAGCGCCAAAGACGCCCATATATGGACAAACACAGGTTTGTGCCGCTGTCCTAACATTAACCGTAACTCATGCCTAATTTTAATCAAATCTCACGCCTAAACTTACCCAGTTCCTCAAAAGTGGAATAAGTGGGGTTCTGCCTCGTTAGGATCAGGTTTTGGTCTCCATGAGGACTACTGTGACTACTGTTTATGCCAGAAGAATTCCTAAAGAGGCAACAAATACGACGTTGAGACGGCCAGTCATGTATCTTGGTCAAACATCACGCTGCTTGTTTATTGGCTCACTGGCGCTGATCAGATTATCTCTTTTAGGTCGAGAAACTCGATATTGAATGACAGCACGTGTCAATATGAGATGACGCGGAGGAAAGTTCTGTACCCGGCCCTCGTAGCAGGTCCATGTGAGAGCGGGTCATGTGTTTCCCAGCCGAGGCGTCTCGTCCCCCGAGTCCACACTGTGTGACACAGATGTTTGTGGGCTGAGCAGATGCTGCTGAGATCCTGGAACGCGGCTCTTATCCCCGCGGCCAAGACGAGGAGCCAAATTTTAAATTAGAAAAAAATGTTCCTTTCGCTGTAACCGTAGAGGTGAACAGCTGTGATCCTGCTCGCCGACGTGATGCGATTTATTTTGGCGTGCGACGAAAACATGCATTAAGATGGAGGGAGTGGTCCAGAGGTCGGAGGTCAGAGGCGGGTAGATGAAGAGAGGAGAGGATTTTGTTCACGTCAGTTTCAGCAAGGTTTTATTGAGTGAGCGTCGAGGGAAAGAGGTCACGACAAGTGCAGGGACTAATGTATGTGACTTTTGTCCATTTTTATTGTTGTTGATGTGGTTATCAGGGTCCACGGGTCCCTGAAAGGTTTTAAAAATCACCCTAACCAGACATGAGTCATTGAAAGTGCTTGAATTTTGTGCAGTGAAGAAGGGAAGTTGATATTCAGGTTTGTTACGACGCCACCTACTGTTTCACGCCCTGCATTGCGCGATGTACGGCGGCGAGGCCTACGCAGGATAAACGAGGAGTCGTAGTTACTTTTATTTACAGTTAGTTAAGTTAGTTAATTAGTTAAGTAAGTTAGTTAATGAACCCTCAAATGCACGACATTGTGTAACATATGCCGGATTTAGCTAAAAGTGCATTTTCATCCGCAGTCCTCAAAACATAAAAGTGTAGTGTATATACTACTGTTTTATGTAGTAATGTAGTGTATATACTACTGTGTTATGTAGTAATGTAGTGTATATACTACTGTGTTATGTAGTAATGTAGTGTATATACTACTGTGTTGTGTAAAAAAAAAAGTACCTCTTAGAAAAAATAACTATTTTGAAATGAAATACAACAATATTTGGAACGGCTTCCAGGGAGCAGATCCCTAATCCGGGGGAAGAGCGGCCAGATTATTAAGGGATTTGTTGATTAAAACAAGTGTTTTTAAAGGTTTTAAACATTTTCGAAACTCGTAAATGTGTATTGTTTTTTGTCAAACATTATTTTTTTAAAGTTGCTCTATAGGGTTTCAGTGTAGTGACAGCAGCAACTGAGCAGATTGTAAAGCAGTACTCAATATGAGACAGAACTGTGCAATGAAGGGTATGATTTTGGACACCGTCCACTGTCTCTCTCTCGTCGCTATTGATGTGAGATTCCGTGCAGAACAACGAGCGAGTAAAGTTGAGCAAAGAGAGAGCAAATGACGACGTGATGCCTGGGAAGAGAAAACTCCAAGATCTCGGTCTCTCACTTCGACCAAGATCCCGAGGTCAATCACTTGTCCAGATACAAAGACAAGTTGTCCTCCCATTTTAAGCTGTGTCAGCACTTTCTGTCCTTGAATTTGAGGGAATTGGTCCTGGAAAGTCCTTGAAATGTGTGAGGGAGCCTGTGTTATTCTGCTTTAAAGTGTCAATGAAATGCCATTTCTGATGAGGACAGGATACAGATTTTGGTTGAATGGGGATTTGAATTCTCCAGCTCAAGTTTGTTGTAAGAAAACATCATCTCAAGCATCAAATTCACAAAAACAACGACAGTGTCTTTATTATTGTGGGAGCTCAAGTCAAAACCACAAACATCTGAGATGATTTGATCCTTCGTTTATTTATTCATTTAGTTAAAAAAAACAAAAACATCCAAAAAATTAGTTGAATGATGTTCTGTATGTTAGGATTTATGCCAACGAGTGATTTTTATCAGCGAAAGAGAAAATTAAATAAGGGAAGAGGACGAAGGAAGATTGGACGTCAACCAAAGTATTTCATCCAAACTGAGATTTGATGCAAACTTAAGTAAGATGCAGTTTATGAAAACCAGGTGACAGTCCGTGCTTCCCCTGTAGCCACTGTGCAGAGAGATGACCTCTTTATTATTACTTTTGGTCCTATTGCTTTTCCTCCAATTATTATTTTATATTTTCCTCTTCGGCCCAAATGATCACAATTTGAGGGGAATTGAACATTTACGGAAACTTATTGAGCTTTACCCACAATTCAGAATCCTGGGAAAAAAGTTGTCCAACACATTCAATTATTTGTTTGCCAATTATAATTTTAGAAACATTTTAGTTTTTCCCCATTGAAAACGCTAGTATCTCAATTATTTATATTTATTTTGATAACGATTCATTTGTTTATCAATCAAATCAACTATTTGACACTCACATAAAAACTTTTCAGATGTTTTCGCTCCTTAACAATGTCTTTTTGTTCTTCTTTAACAAAGAACACCAAGGAAAAAAAACATTTATGTATTTGCTATATTGACAAAACAGGACACATCTTTATTATTTAATCTTTATTTATTCTGAGATTAAATAAATAATACAATTGGAGTTGGAGTGTAACTTGTAGCTCGGTGCGTTTAAAAGGTGCAGAGTAAGTGAAACCAGGTTTCTGTGTGTGTGTGTGCGTGTGTGTGTGCGTGTGTGTGTGTGTGTGTGTGTGTGTGTGTGTGTGTGTGTGTGTGTGTGTGTGTGTGTGTGTGTGTGTGTGTGTGTGTGTGTGTGTGTGTGTGTGTGTGTGTGTGTGTGTGTGTGTGTGTGTGTGTGTGTGTGTGCGTGTGCACGTGTGGGGCTTGAGGAACCGTCAGTGTTGTGAAGTTACTGGAACATGACCGGAACATGAGTGCATTTAAATGAAAAACATCTCCTATCCACAGTGTCTTTGTCTTTGAGCTAATTTTAGTCATGTGTGTCATGTGTGTCATGTGTGTGGTGGGCTTGTGTTTGCCATCTTTCCTTATTTTCCTCTTCTAAGATCATACAGGTTCAAAACCCATGATTGGAAAATGGAATTTTGAAAAATAGAAAGCAGCTCTTTAAGGTATGTACAGTTACCCCTAAAACACACATACGCTAAAACTAAATAAACTGGTCTTTGTACAAATACAGAGACCAGTTTTTTTACTTTTTAAATATGTGACTGAAGTAAATTTGTGCATATTGTAGCGGCTAATTAGAATTTGTTGTATTTGCACACACACTCACACACACCAATCAGTGATAGTGAATTTGACCTCTGCATTTAAAGTAACACAATGTAGGATTTGCTCTCTGGTTCCCCCTACAGTCCAGAAACTATATTGTCTGTGAGGCAGGAAGTCTCAGATACAAACCAGGTACAATAATATACTATAATATAGCATTTTATACAAATACGATAACATACTAGAAACCAGAGGTGGGAATCACAAGTGTAGCATTTCTTTAAAATATCTTTTTTTTTTTTATCTTCTTTTATTTGTACTTTAGGGAAGGGCCTTGCGTTACGGAGGCTGCCATCTTGTTTCTACGGCAGCCCGAATGGACAAAACGGCCAAAATTAAGAAGAGCAGCATTTTTCTAGAGTTTTAAATTTAAGTAGTTCCTCTGACGCGCATTGTTGAAGGGATGGATGAGTACACGAGTCCTCACGATACACTGATTCTGCGATAACCAATATATTGCAAGACAATCACATAGCGATACGTGGCGATATCTGTCTCAGTGAAGCAAAAACGTTAAAAGTGCTGGATTTCTCTGTTTATTCACAACATAGAGAACAAAGGTCATAAAGTCTGTATTGAACGTGGGTGGAGACATAAAGTAGTGATGCCCAGCGAGAGAAACTGGCAGAAACTGTTTACTTTAGAGTGCATTAATTTGTTTAAATTAAAATTTAAATATCGATATTTGCCCTGGCATATGGATTATCATATTGCACGAGGAAGGACAACGATATATCACCAAATCGATCATTTGACCCGAAAACTAACTCCAAAGAGAAAATAAAATATTTTTTTATACATTATTTATTTAAACTTATAGATTCTATATTCCTATATTTTGTGGCACGAGGTTGTACAAGGTGCATTGTCAGTGAAATGAAAATTGTGTAACGCTTCGCCTGTTCTAAAAAACTGTGCTAAAAACAAGATCACAATTTGACTCTACATTTAAATAAAGATAGAAATAAAGGTAAATTCAATAAAAAAAGTAAAGTAGATTAGAATTACCCTAACCCTTAACTGTACCCAATAGAGTATAAGAACAAATAAGAATAAAAAGAACAAATAAAACTGTACTGTACAAGAATATAAACTTGTTTTATAAAATTATTCAAATTTGTTTGTGGACCCATTTTTGTGGTCTTTAAACACTTTAAATATAAACACTGCTTATCTCCATGGTAACCTAAGAAAAGAAAAAAAAAAAAGCACATTAGCAAAACCAGAGAGGAAAAAACCCAAACCAAAATCAAAACAAAAGTGTTGTTGCTGCCCTGGGCTGTTTTGAAGAAACAAGTCTTTTCCTTACAAGTCAGAGCAGTGACTGTGGGTTTGTTATTGCTGTTGTGGTGAGAATTTTCATTCCACAGAGACCAACACGTACAACGACGTTAATCAAGCCAGCAGAGAATGAATAGACTCTAAGGTTTTCTCTTGATTGAGATGGTCACAGTGTGATCATGTGAAGAACAAGAGAGTGATGGATTACATGTCACTTCTCCACCTTTCTTCACTCCCACTCATGTTCACTTCTCCTTCAGTCTCAGTCTGCCGCCGTCACTCACTGCACCGGTATTATCTCATGTGTTAAATAAACTAAACCTCACCTTAACCCTGGGAAGTTGCAAAATAATATAGTGCAAATAAAAAAGTGCCAGGGCGGCAACAATGAATCCGTTACTAATCAGGGTGCTTAAATGTGAATATTTAATATAATAATATTTAATATATAACAAAAAAAACCACTTTTAATTGAAAAATGTTGGTTTGTGAACAAGACGAGATATTGATTCATTATTTAATGAACCGTCAGTTGCAGCACCAATGCAACAAAAGCTAAAACAGTTATCCTGACATGTACTATACGCAATAATTGAGTCACTTACAATGTAAGTAAATATAAGGCAGCCAGTTGTGTGTGCGTGCTTGTATATTAAATGTCTTTGTGAGGAGCAGAAAGTCAAGGAAAACCCCAGGAATGGAGGACTTTTTGTCTGGTCCTCACTACTTTTAAAGGGTGTTTTTGAGTTTTAATAATGAGGGTTTTCGTGTAAGAATTAGTTTTAGGTTCAGATTAGGATTACACATTTAGCTGTGATGGTTGAACGAGCCAGGGAAGGCATTATGTTATTGAGAGTCTTCCCTTAGAACGCTGTACAACATACAGATCTATCTTTGTGAGGACATTTTGACCTTTTAGGGACATTTTGTCTGGGCCCCACAACTTTAGGGTTAAGACTGTTTATGTGTGTGTATATATGTCTTTGTGAGGCCCAAAAAAACTCCTAAACCACAAGAATGAAGGACATTTTGTCTTGTCCTCACTACTTTTTGAGGTTTAAGACTTAGGGTTTAAGGGCTTAGTATTAGTTGTGATGGTTGAGGTTAGGATGAGGATCCAGGGAAGGCAGTATGTCATTGAACGTCTTCACTAAGAATGTGTGTGTGTGTGTGTGTCTTATCAATTTTTAATCATCCCACATGTGGTTTTCAGACGTTTAATCTCTGTTCAGTGTCCAGATCCACTGCAGAGATCATCTGTCTCTCTTTCTTACTTTCTACACTCGTTCTTTTGTACCGTGAAAGCAGCCCTTCATTGTCATGCTCTCTTCCTCTCTTTTGATCCTCCCTCTCTCTCTCCCTCTCTCTCCCCCTCTGTCTTTCGCACTGTGGTCGCCTCTCGTCCGCGGCCTGAGAAAGCAGACCTCATGGCGGCGGTAATAAAATACAGGTGCTCGTCTGCACCGTGGTTGTTTTTGAAAGCTCGCTCTCGTCTCACTGCAGCCGGAGGTAAACTCGCTGCTCGCCGTGTCACACCGTGATTCCAGACCTTCAGTCTGTCAGATACAGGTTTTGGTTTTTTTCAGATCATCTCTGAGGACGCAGAGACTTTGCTTCCGTTTGCGCTGGATGGACCAGATGGACGTGGAGAGTTTCCACTGGAACTTTTCTTTTCTGTGCTTCGTGCCTTCACTGAAATTAGTTTGTGCTCTACGTTCAATATAGAGATTGGACAATATACCGTTTTATTACGCATCACAATGAAATACTTGGAACAATACATTTCAAAATAAAAGCAGCTTTAAAAGGTTTGGTTTACCCGAAAACAAACATTATGCACAGATGCAAATTTGTGCATAATGTAGCAACTAATTTAATAAATTATTTACAAGAGATGATTGGTAAATTAATTAAAACTTAAGTTTAGGATTGTCATTCAAATCTTAAACATATAAATCTGAGCTGAAAGGTTGGGAACATTTGTCAAAAATGGTTTTTAGAACCTAAAAAAAACAAACACCGCACCGGTGATCCATCTGTGGTTCCAGACCTGGTTTTTGGGAACCACTGGTCTACTTTGCCATTATACAGTTGTAGTGATTTATTTTGAAGTGCCACAAGGGGGAGCCTGTACTTTTCCACTCAGTCCAGGGTGTCATTATTTGAAATGACGCAACTTAAGATTCTTGTTTTTCACCTTGAAAAAAAGAAAGTTTCCTGTCGGCAACGTAAACAAACAGAAAACCTAACTACTGAAGTTAAAACGGATTTGATCCACCTAACAAAATGTTTGCCTGTCTAAGTCTACAACGTCTTAAGAAGGTGTTTGCTGCTGTATTTCACTGTTAGACGCCGTTTTCCAACAGCAAAGTAAAGTTTGTGTCCATTGAGAAAATCAGCATTTTAAGCTGGTGGACACAGAAGCTGCTGGTTCACTGCTGCCTCTTTAAAAAGTTTGTGTCACTAATTTGAATCCAAACGAAGGATTTTACACAGCAAAGCTGCCAAAATAACACGTTTAAATTTAATGACAGAGGCAGCGGAAGATTAACACCTCCTGTTTGCCTGCTTGTAAAATGGATGGTTTTCTCTATGGGGTTTGGTGTGGCGAGTGTCTTAGAGTGAATATCCTACTTCTGAATATACTTCATTGGGTCTATTTGTCATCATTACTGCCAGTACAGTTGTTTTCTTTGTGTCGGTTCACGTCAGTCACTTCATTTGTTCCACGGACTCGAGTTCACGCTCATTTTCAACAGATCCATATCTTTGGCTTTCTGGCTTTCAACGGCCTTTGATAAATCTCTCCTCGTAATGATCCCAATAAAAGGTTTTATGTCGAGCTCGGCGAGAGCAGATGCAGCTGATACCCTTTAACGTAATCCACTACAGACCACAGGGTGTTTATATGAGGTCACTTCATCTGGACTAAAATGCTTAATAAGCTCATTAAGTGGCATAAACAGTCCATGAAGTGTCTCTGTGCCGCGGCTGTGACTCACAGTTGGATCAGCGCGGCGTTGAAACGGCGCGATAACATGGTTTGATGGAGCATGTTGTCGGAGGCGGACACAAACACACGCACACACACACACAAACACGCGCACAAATGGTCGTATTGTTGCTGTGATCAAAGACTGATGACACAACTCTATTTATTTTCTCTTTGTTTTTGTTTTTGTTCGCTCTCTTTCTTCCTGTCCTCACTCGGCCGTCCCTGAAATCCATTATAAATCAAATAATTAAAGGCCAACTATTTTGATCAATCAGTTTGAGTGTTGTTTGTTTTTAAATAATCACATTTTTCTGCT
Source organism: Solea solea (assembly GCF_958295425.1). Lineage (NCBI taxonomy): Eukaryota > Metazoa > Chordata > Actinopteri > Pleuronectiformes > Soleidae > Solea > Solea solea. The sequence continues at coordinate 28,780,261 of NC_081139.1, forward strand.
TTTTAAAGGGCAGTTTCACCCCTTTTTTTTTTACCCAACTTCAAATAAAGACAAAACTCAATCATCGACCAACTTTGACCAGTTTCTTTTTGATTTTTTTTCAGATCTTTTACTTTTAACACTTGACAGAAAGTCAATAAAGAGCAGTGCTTTTATTGTCTTAGCAGGAAGTGACTTTGATGTCGACTTTTTGTCATTAGGGCACAGATTTGTGTGAGGAACCTATTGTTATCCTTCAAATTATTATTATATCCAAAGCTTTTGAGGGCGTTAAAGTGCATAAAAACTCCTGAAACTCGGCATGGAGGTCAGGTGTGGCAAAAATGCAATATTGGCATAGTTCCCGCACCCGTGCCTTGCTCAAGGGCTCTACTATAGCGCCCCCTAAGGCGCAAATGGAGGCAAAATTGAGTTCCACCGAATTTCCTGAAACATGGTGGGAAGATGTTATCGACCAAGACGAACAATAAAGTCGACCGTAACCATGGCCTCAACGCAACAGGAAGTCGTCCATTTTGAATTTTGGCGTCCATGTTGGCGATTAGCAACCGTACGTAAACAAACAAACTCGTCCGACATAAAAAAGCTTTATCTCAGATCCACTGTCTGATGATTGAATAACACAATTATCTCTGGAAACTAGTAAAAAAAAAGACCTGTATATTTTAGGGTGAATTGGCCCTTTAAATGTGAATATTTCCCGGTTTCTTTTCTCCATATAACGAATAAAAAGCTGAATAATTTTGGTTTGGTGGACAAAATAAGACGTTTGAGATCATAATTTTGAGCTTCTGGAAACACAAATGAACATTTTTCAACGTTTTCTGAGCAAAAGAATTGACAGATTCATTGATAATGTACATCAGTTCACTTAGGAGGGAGAACATCATCGTTTTATCTTTTCTGTTTAATTTATTTGGACCTTTTATAAGTGACCTTAAATTTCAGCCACACACAATTTTTCCAAACAAACTCTTTATTTAAAGTTGTAAAATACGTTTTATTAAATATTATTTAAAGCCCCAGATATATATGCAGACCAGGGCGGCAGATTTGTGCTCGTTTTTATGGAGGTAATGAAACTGATACTGCGGCTATTTTTAGTGCGTGTGTGTGTGTGTGGGGTATATTATCGCCCGACCCCAGTGTGTCTCTGTGTCGTCTGATTTTAGTTTGTTTTGTGTGTTTTTCTATACGTGTGTCTGTGTGTGTGACACAGACCTGTGTCAGGACCAGTCGTCGTCATAGAAACCCAAAACCTGGTCTCTAATGAGGCAGAACTTCATTTCTGAGGAAGATTTGAGTTGTGGTTAGGCCTTTGTTTCTGGTGACGGTCGAGGATCACACGCTGTTTAGACTGTGAATGGGAGTCAATGCTGTGTCCTCAGAGGAATAGCTGCACAAACCCATGTGTGTGTGTGTGTCTGTGTGTGTGTGTGTGTGTGGTCTGACTTGGCACTGCCATTGATTTCCTCTCATGGAAGCTTCCTGCCTGAAACTATTTTGTGTTGCCAGCGTCAACACTCCGTCCATCCATCCATCCATCCATCCATCCATCCATCTTGCCGTATTTAACGTCATGATACTGTATCGAGTGTTTGAAGCACCACATTGATATGGAAAATATTTTGACTTCTTGTCTTACACTGCTTCTGTGTTGTAGTTAAGCCTCCCACCACTAGTTGGCGGCAGGCTTTTGCCCATTTTTCTCTCATCATCCATCTTAATTTTATTGTTTATGCCTATTTTCATTTAATTCAATCATTTAAATCAGTAGAAAATCAACGTCCATGAAGTTACCATGTGGTTCTTTTTCCGTAAAATCCCAAAAGAGTACAGTATATATAAGAATATACAAGAACAACACAAATATAGTGAAAGGAACATTATTTTAGAACATTTTAGACCAGTGTTTGTCAATCATTCAGCCCCTTCTCCACCTATGGTCCCAGCTCGCCTCGCCTCGGTTTAGGTTTTCCACTACATAATAGTACCTACTCAATGTGGGCGGAGTCATCAGTGCACGGCTGCATGAAACTGTCGTGACTTTGTTTACACACACACACACACACAAATGAGTGACTAGTGACTTGTAAAGCAGTTGTTTTCAGTGTAATTGAATCATTAGAATCAGTTCAGTAAAAACTATTTGTTCAGTACTTCCTCCACGACCGGAGCACAGACTCCTTGCCGGTGCTGTCACTAAAGTTACACCAGACTCCTCTGTTAAATATTGAGATTTTAGACATTTCTCTGGTTACTGTTGGAGATTTACACTCAGTGATCTACAGTTCGGATTAGAATCTTGTGTTGGACGACTCGTCCTGTGACGACACAGTGGCCGGTACTATGCTAGTGGAAACACAAAATAACCGAGTGCAGTCAAGATTTTACAGAGGGAGAATTTCACGATGCAGCATTCTGTGGCGTCGCTGGAGTTTCAGATCTCTGCAGAAGTTACCAGATATAGCTCTTTGCCCAGTTCAAGATGATCAGCACATGGATATTTTGACCCACCACTCGCTCCATGTATTGTGCACTTGTTTTAGTGATGTGGAGTTCAGAGGTTGACGATGAAAAATGAGCCTCCAGAAAATCACCTAAACGATTACAACTTTGTGTCTGCTCTGTTTTCCAGATCCCGTTCTCACTGGTGCAGTTTCCTCTGTGGGAATATTTAAAGGTATGTGTTAATCTCTAACCTCTATCTCTATTATCCGTGTGTCTCCTCTCCTCTCCTCTCCTCTCCTCTCCTCTCCTCTCCTCTCCTCTCCTCTCCTCTCCTCTCCTCTCCTCTCCTCTCCTCTCCTCTCCTCTCCTCTCCTCTGCACAGTGCCATCATCTATGCTCATTATCCCCGGCAGTAAAGTTAGAACACTGTGCTCACGCTCTGACACATTCACAGCCCGCTCACCCGCCGCGTTCCCCTGCATCGCTGTGACAGCCTGCGTTAACGAACCGTTACGACTACCGTCAAAAAAAAAACAGCCTCCGCGTCCAGCTCTGTCTCCGTCCTCCACAATCTCTCGTGACCTCCCTCTTAATGTCTCTCTCTCCCTCTCTCTCTCTCTCTCTGTCTCTCTCTGTCTCTCCCTCCCTCTCTGTCTCTCTCTGCCACACACTCTGTGTGGCCCCTGAAGACGTTTTTTTTAAAGACATTTTCTTGGAGTGACATCATGTCTCAGGGGCACAGGAGGCGGACGGACAGTAAAACACTTCATCAATGTCGGGAGCAAAACTGCAGAGTGGAGACGATACAGGACACAGCAGTGTGTGTGTGTGTGTGTGTGTGTGTGTGTGTGTGTGTGACAAGTGTCTCTTTGTCCCTCAGTCAAAGACCCTCTCTTGAACTGCTGGAATCTCTTCTTCTCCTCTCCTTGTCTCCTCTCCTCTTGTCTCCTCTCCTAACACTTGCTAACATCTGGCTCTGATCTTCACCAACATGAACGTTGTGATTATTTTTTTGCACTTTATTATTTTGGTTATTTTATAACTTGCAGTTTTCACATTCACTTGTTCATTAATTCACTCATGAATGTCATGTAGACGAGCAGAGCCGGGAATCGAAACCACCAACCTTTCTACCACTTATCCACCGTCGCACCTAAAACCCACTGACACTCAAACATCTTCCTTCTTCTTCCTCCTCTCCTTCCTCTGTTTCCTTCTGCCTGTTCCTCTTCATCTTCATCTTCTTCTTTCTTCTTCTCTTCTTCGTCCCGTCTGTTTGTTCTTCTAACTGTTCCTTTCTTCATCTTTTTCCTTATTTTTCTACAGACAGATGTATAAAAGCCCTTTGTGTTAGTTTTGCTGTTTCACACTGAGACGAGAAAAAGCTCAGAGAAGAAAAATACACATATTTTATCTTAAAGTGCGATTCATTGAGCGTGACCACCACGACGTTCAGAGGCTGTGATTTAGTTGAGAAGAATGTGCCAGAGCGTACGTGTGCATGTGTGTGGCATGATCTCTCCAGCTGCTCTGCGGGAAAGTAAAGTGCTCGCGCTCTGCACTCGTTCTTTTTCATTTCACTCCAAACCGGCACAGCTGTCAGCGAAAGACAGGCAGAGAGAGGTAAAAGAGAGACAGAGAGAGGGAGAGAGAGACAGAGAGAGAGAGAGGGAGAGGGAAAAAATGAAGTCCAACCACCCAGCTGCTGATGCTCTGGAGGCCTGAGATAAATCCTGAGAATGAAAATCAGCTGGTGGTTGAGTTTCTGGAATCAAAAAAAGAAAGAATCACAGGATGTGGAAAGATTTTCACACCAGACTCGTTTCCATCTCGTCTTTGTTAATTAGGATTTCACTAAAATATATAACATTCCAGTCAGTCATAGTGAAGTCTCTGACGTCACATGTTTCTGCTGAAAATGACGTGTTTTAAAGCATTTAGCTGATTTACTTCAGAAGAAAACTTTGTGTTTTTTTGGCTAAAAAAGTCTTCAGATTAGGAGGTTGTGGGAGCTGTGAAATTAGCTAATCTATGGAATTAGATTTGTGTCAGTATTATAACTTTTTTTAAGAAGCAAACAACACTTTATGAATTGAGCAAACAAAAATGAACCACAAAATCAAAATACACAAGTTTTTTGTCTGCCATTCCGTCCATGGGCGGGGCCTTAGGAAGCTGCCTCCTGATTGGCTGCTGTGTTTTATACCGAATTAGATTTGTGTCAATATTTTATTTTTTAACAACACTTTTTAAAAAGCAAATAAAATATAGATTTAATCATTGAAAAATATTGTATTTTATTGTTTGAAAATACACTTGCGCTGTGTTTTTTTGTTTGTGGGCGGGCCTTAAGAAGCTGCCTTCTGATTGGCTATTGAGTTTTGGAGCGACAGCTCAAATCAGGGAGCACAAAGATCAAGCAATTTAAAAACAATAAAATACAATATTTTGAATGATTAAATCGATATTTTATTTGCTTCTTAAAAAGTGTTGTTTGAAAATATTGACACAAATCTAACTCCATAGTTTTGAGTGACAGCTCAATGGACAGGAAGTAGACGGCTTGTTAAGGCCCCGCCCATGGACAGAATCCCAAATAAAAAACCAGGGAATGCAAAAGCGAAATTGTGATCATTGTGGACCAAAAAGTGTATTTTCAAACAAATAAAACGTAGTCATTTTGAATGATTATATTTCGTTTGTTTATTCAATTCATAAAGTGCTGCTTAAAAAAAGTGTTGTTTGAAAATATTGACACAAATATCCTGTAATTCCATACTAACTAATAACTACGTGAACTGTAAGTAAATTGCAGCTAACAATTATCTTCATCATCGATTAATCTGTCGATTATTTTGGTCAGAAAAATGTTGAAAATGTTAATCTGTGTTTTTAAACCTCAAAACGATCGTGTTATGACCACAATTATTCAGTTTGAATGATTTCTTTGTTCTGTGGCGCAAAAAAAACACAAACTATTCACATTAAGAAGCTGAAAAAAATCTGTGTCTGTTTTCAGTGTCTGGTGACCCGCGATTAGAGACATATTAGATTAATGGCACACGCTGGAAAGATTAATTTAGTTTTGCCCTGACGTGTGCTCAATTACGACCACTAATAATCTAATCTAATCTAATCATGTGACAACATCGCTAGATATCCATATTCACTGGTTTAAGGGGAACAGAGAAGCACATCAGTGATGGGAACTCACGATAAACAAATAATCGCATGCAGACGCACAAAAACAATACAAAAATAATAATAAATGCATTCATGTTTTGCATAATGACACATGAACACATGACTCACCACCTCCTTCCTGTGGGAAGTTCCTCCAGGTGCAAAAGCCTGACCCTGACATCAGGGGTTCACAGGTCACAAAGTTTGTTTTCCCAGGTTTCGCCCCTTATTATTTATTCATGAAACGGAGAGGAAGAGGAGAGAGAGGGTGAGAGAGAGCGAGAGAGGAATCCCCCCAGTGAGAGAGTCCTTTGATGTGGAAAACAAAATCTCTCTTTTTAATCTGCTCCCTAATGGAATACACATGACGCATCCTGAGCTCCTCAAACACACTCTTCTGGAAGTTCTTCTCTCTTTTTCTCTCTCTCTGTGTGTGTGTGTGTGTGTGTTTACTCGTATCCACACACACACACGGTCTATATGATGTGCGTGTGTGTGTGTGTGTGTGTGGGACAGTAGGAGAGTGAGACAAGATGCCACAGATTAGAGGTGCAGGGAGACACACGCACACACACACACACACACACACACACACACCAGGGATGGACAAAAGAAAATATTAGTAATCGCTCCATGCTGTTTCTCAATTGCTCTCCCTGAGAGGTAATCATACCTTGCAGGGCCTGAGGCAGCTCAGCTGTCCACATGCATTTTACACAAAGAGCAGCCCTGCACACACACAGACACACACACACACACACACGCCGTGAACCTCACTGCTTTACAGGAACGAGTGAGCGGAGAGAAAAGAGAGAGAGATTGTGTTCATCCTGAGTTCATCCTCGGAGCAAAAACATCAGGTGGTTTCACTCAGTAGCCGCTCGCACTTTAATCTGAACGTCTGAACACACAAAAATCACTACTGTCTGACTTTTACTTTCAATATTATACATGACGGCCACTTTATTAGGTACAGAGTAGTAGGTGGGCAATATAACAATTGTTGTTTTGTTCCCAAAATGCATATTTTTGTTCTCTTATGTGTTGTTGAGTCAAAGTTATGATTAATTCTACGTCACATATAGTGATACAGTTTATCTTCTGTTTTTGTTCATAAAAACAAGCCCAATGATCTTTTATAAGTGACGTAAAAATAATGTGAGGACTTTTTGAAGAACTTTGTGCTCAGGTAATTGTCAGATTATCTATAGGTTGTGCTGAAAAAAGCATATAAAACACTCTATATTGCACGTATTAACAGGAATGGAAAATAAAAGGTCACAATGCTCTCAGTGTTCATGAATGAATATTTATGTTACTCCATAATAAGTGTGGGAATCACAGGGTGCGATACATGATCCACGATACCTATAATATCGCGACACAATGATTTTGTGATAATCAATATATCGCGGGACAATCACGATATCTGATCTAAAAAACATTAACGTGAAAAGTTCAAAGTGCAGGATTTCTCTGTTTATTCACAACATAGAGAAAGGTCAAAGGTCATAAAGTCTGTGTGATGATCGTGGATGGAGCATCTCTTAGCGTAGCTTTCTCCACCGTCTTCAGCCAGCTAATCTCTGCCCAAGTTTAATCTCATTTATTTGAGCAGTAGCGCCACCGTGAGGAGACTAATCCTGTCTAAGAGACAGGAGGCACTGGAGGTGTAGGTGAAGGTGGCAGAGCTGAAGATGCTGAGATGTTTGTTGGGATTAGGACCAGGATGGACAGGATTAGGGATCAGCTCAGGGCTCAGCTCAGGTTTGAGATGGTCTGGTCACGTGCAGAGCAGGGAAGAGTGATGTTGAAGATGGAGGGGAAAGAGGACGACCACCGAGAAGCTTCATGGACGTTGTGAAGGAGGACACGAGGACACTTAGTGACACAGTGGAGAAGACGAGATGGAGGCAGATGATCGCTAAAGGGAGAACCTGAGAGTGGAAGATTTATTTCAGTAAATAAAGGGTTTATCAAACTGTGTTTAGAAGACTCTTGTGCATCATGTTCTCCTTCTTCTCCTCCTTCTCCTCTCATCTCGTCCGTCAAGAAAACAAACTAGCATGATGACATCATGTGTGAGAAAAGGCAGCAGGAAAAATGGCCGTTTCCCAGCCGTGGGACCTGGACCTCATGCAGACCAGACTAAAGTTCACCATGTGTTTTACTCTGACTCTTATCTCCACTAACTACAATCTCCTCTTTCTCTCCCTCTCTCTCCTTTTTTTTGTTGTCTCCCACCCACTTTCTTTCTCCCCCTCTCTTTCTTGCTCTTTCATCATCCTCCTCCATCCACAAACCTCTCTTTCTCTCTCTCTCTCTCTCTCTCTCTCTCTCTGTTTCTCCCAGACTCTGTGGTCGTGGAGGCAAGGTCACACACTCCACTCTTGGCAGGCTGCAGTGTGCGGAGCTTTTGCAGGTGCAGGGGATTATATGCTGCTTTGGGAACCAAAGAGGGGAGGGAGGGGAGGGAGGGGAGGGAGGGGAGGGAGGGATGAGTGGATGGAGGGATAGACAATATACAGTGAAATAGCAATGTGTATTGCAATGAAAAACACACTCATCAAGTGGATTGTGGTGATTTTCCATGATTTTTAATGAAAAAAAAAGCATATTATTTCATGTGTGTTACCTGATAATGCTCCCCAACATACAGTCCTATTGATTTATTTTAAAGGTTCCACAAGGGGGTGCCTTCATCTTTCCAATTCTTGTTTTTATTTATGAACATAAGTTAAGTTTTTTTAATGTTAACCACTTGTTTTTGTAAAATTATAACATTTTGTCACATCTTTAATTGTCAGTAACAATTTATTTTTTTTAGCTTTTAATGAATGTAACATGGGAATGTTACTATGTCATATCATTGTCTTCTGCTGCTCTTTCAGGTCACTGTCTACTACAGTTAATTTACAAATGTTTTATCTTTTTGTGGAAAAAAATCAGGAAAAAATCAGTTGTAATCCTAACTTTTTTTTAATAAACGTAAATAGTTGTTTTAATGTAATATATTTTTAGTGTTATGTGAAATATGTTGTTAAATGTCAATATTTTGCAATTTTTAATCAAAACCTTTTACAAGATTTTTTAGTAACTTTTTTGAAAACGTAGCAAACATGTTTGTCACATTTCTGGTAAATTTTGTCCCGATTTTTCAACATTTTTACTTAAAATTCACAAAAATTCTGCCACATTTTTAGTAACACAAGGAACATTTAGTCAAATGTCAGTAACAGCTTTGTCCATTTACCTTTAAAAATCAAAAAAATAAAACCTTATTTAGGCATATATTTTTTACAATCTTAACAATTATTCAGGTCAGAATAATCCTGGCAGGATTTTTTCACGTGTCATATAATCTTGATTAGGTGCATGAACGGATGCCAAGAACTGGTGAAATGAAACCACAGCGATGGTTTGGTTTTCTTCAGCAGATCCTCAGAGGGAAAGAAGGTGGAGGTTACAGCCATAGAGTCATTTTAGCCGTTTATTTTGGACCTCGTTACCAAAGAACATTCAAACTCACAAACCCTCAGTGCTGCGACTCTGCGTCACCGATGAGATGAGCTCTCTTTATTACATTTTACACGTTTGTCGGCCAAAGAAAGACCACGGCTGAGGAGAGGAGAGGAGAGGAGAGGAGAGGAGAGGAGAGGACGGATTCCTGGGTTTAGGCCCCTGCAGCTGTGCGTCCTCCTGAGTACTGGAACCTGAAGTGGTTTAAGAGAAATGGAAGAGAGGGAAAGGGAGTGGACTTAGAGGAACAGAAGGAAGGGAAAGACAAGAATTTGAGACACTTGTGTTTACTAAACATAATAGATACTGTACATAGTTATTGTAAAAGGTCCAGCCTGCAGTAAAAGAGGAAGTTGAAAATGCTGCCTGTTCCATTTTAGTTAAATTAGGAAACTCAACCTTAACTTAAACATACAGTAGTTTAGCTCCTTAACAACATCTACACCTCCTTACATGTACAATATCTGTGATGTAAAATCGCTGGTTTTCTGTATGGACTTTGTTGTGGGGAGAAATCGGACAGACAAACTTCAGTTTCCAGTTGAAATAAACTGTAAAATTAACCCAACAGTTTACATATCAACTGTTTTGATTATTGTTAATAAGGAAATATGTTAAAAAAAAAGAAAAACAATTGTAAACATTTGAAAGTATGAGTTCAGGGTAGGAGTAAAATTCACGTCCTTCTGTTGTCAAATAGTGATCCTCAGGCTCCGTCACTTCTCCTCACCTCTTAGTTATCACACTCTTTCACTCGTTCATAACTTGTGTGAGGCTGCAAATGCTCACACGGTCGCATTTAATCACCGCAAATATCTTCTCTCCATTAAGTGCGACGCGCTGACTTACGATGGGGGGGGCCCTGACCCCGTTTGAACCCAAAGAAATGCTGGCGAGCCCCGAGACGGGATTACATCAGCGGCTCATTCATGTCTAACCTTCATCACATCACATGGCATTTCCTGCCAAATTTAGATCCTACAAGTCAGCGCTCCGTGTGTAAGATTTATGGGACAATTCCTTCTTTTTATTGCTCTCCAGGATTATTACCCAACAGTGAGAGGAGGTCCTGTCTCATTTGCTGAGGTTTGAGGTTGTTTTTTTTATCCCTAAAAGTAATAAAAGGATCAAATATATATATATATATATATATATATATATATATATATATATACCCCGGCTCGCCTTCGTCATGCCGCTCCTCCGTGGCTCATAGAGACGTGTTTACGCAGAATAGTTGCTATGTTTGTGGCAGACACACACACACACACACACACAGTTTCTCTCACTTTGACACACACTGCTCCTCTGAGAGGACGTCTCTGGATCCCGACGTCCTTTTAGCTTCCAACTCAGGGAAACTGGAGGGAAGTCAGGGTGTAACAGCTTCTATAAAACCTGTCGTGTGTGTGTGTTTGTTTGTGAGGTCCAGAAAAAATGTAAAATAACCATCTTTGTTGGGACATTTGACCTTGTGGGGACATTTTAGGAAAGGAAAGGATCTTTATTGTCATTATACAACTGATTGCACAATGAAATTTGATGTCAGATGGAGGGTTAATCAGATCAGAGCTGCTGCGACTGAGCGCGCCGCCACAAGGGACCGACCTGACCGAATGTGTCATTCTTACATGTTTTGATGGTTTTGTTTGAGCCTCACAACTTCAAAGCGCTTTTTCAGGGTTAAGACCTGGTTTTAGGGTCAGGGTTATAGAATTGGGTTTAGGTAAGGTTGTGTGTTCATTTGCGACTGAACTTATCTACATGTGTTTATCAGCAGATGTTTGTGTTAACAACAGGGCGAGTAATGATTTTTAACGGACATCCATTATTTTTATCATTGTTAAAGAGGCAAATTGACCTAATTTGCGAGTGAAAATATTCATTAAATCCTATTTATTTTGACCTTTTTTTCCCTTTTTTATTTAAGAAATGTTTTTGTAATTTTAATAATAAATGTATCATTGCAGTATTTGTCAAAAAATACTTTTTTTGACATTACATTTTCAAAAATATTGACAGTTTTTATAATGTCAGCACCTTTTTTAAAAACCTTTTCTTTTTTTAAATGAGTCATGTTTTTAGTAACATAATTTTGTCAAAAAAATTAATAAATAAGGGATTGTATTTTTAACATTTTTTGCTTTTGTAAATAGATTTTGGCAACATAACAGGTTGTAAGAAAGTTCTTTAAAAAAAATTATACTTTTCTTTCTTTTTCATTTTTTGTAACATAATTCTGAAATCTTTCTTTTTTAGTTTTTGTAATGCTAAAAGTGTTTTTTTTTTGTGTAATTTGGTCAAATAATTTTAAAATTTTATAACATTAAACATGTTTTCAGAACAATTTTTTTGGTAAGAATCTATCGAAACATTTTAAGCTCCGCCTTTCTGTGAAATATATGTAAATAATTCATTTTATTTTATTTTAAAGCATATTTTACAATATTGTAAATTGCAAATATTTTGGTCATGACAGCACATTCTCATATTGTCCCCTACCTTGTGTGTGTAGCTAAGGGGAAGGTGTGGGTTGTTTTGGGTGGGTGTGGGAGTGGGAGTGGGAATTGAAGTGTGTCTCCCTGGTTTTTGTGGTCTAATAATGGTGAAGGTTCTTGGAGGAGAAGGGTAGTTTTTATGAAGTCAGTGTGGAGTGGACGGCCAACACTTTGACTGTTAATGGCTGAATTAATAAATTATTGTAACTGCGGTTTAGTAATTGCACTTTTTATGAGTTTATTTTTAATATAAAACTTTTCTTAGAGCAGAGAGAGAAGGAGACGGAAAGATAGAAAGAAAGAGAGAGAGAAAGAGGGAGTGATGTTTTTTGCCCTTCACTAAATGTGTGTGTGTGTTTGTCTTGTGTAGGTGCGGTAGCTGCATTTGTGACCACTCCTCTTGACGTGGCAAAGACCAGGATCATGCTCGCAAAGGTACACACACACACACACACACACACACACACACACACACACACACACACACACACACACACACACACACACACACACACACACACACACACAACAAAGCACTGGCAGTGACTTTTAAACAGTGCTGTCAGGTGATGATGCCTCACAGACGGCGGAGAGCTGAATAGACAGAGGTAACACCAGGACAGTAGTGACACACACACACACAATTCAAATCTTAGTCCTAAACGTAAGCTCGTAGCTCCTCAGAAAATACTTTCTGCCTCATAAAGACCAGGTTTGTCCAGACCAGGTCTCCAAAAACGACTTCTGGTCCTGACAAGGTCAGTGTTTATGAGAGAAAAGGTCCTAAAGAGGTAACAAATACAAGCACACAGACACACACACACACACACGCACGTTTATCATCAGCTGTGGACCATGGACAGTGTCGGGACGACGTGTTTGTGCTCATGGTTTAGTGCGAGAGTGAGCGGTTGTTGCTGCCTCCAGAGGAATTTCCATCTGGAGGAAACTTGTCACAGAGAAGTGAAGCAGAGCGTCGATGACTCTGCTGTTCACTCATCTCCTCTGAACGTGTGTGTGTGTGTGTGTGTGTGTGGTTAAAGGCAAAATCATGTTTATCTAATTTAACCTTTTTAACTACCAAACGATTCACGGTGCTTTACAGAAAATATGATAAAAGCATTGTGTGTTTTATTTACTTATTTTGATCTCAGTATTTTTTTAGATACAGTATGTTTATTTTCACATTCTACATATATATGTTATATTCTTGCCTGTTTACACTGTCAGTGTTAGTATTCAATTCAATTCAGTTTTATTTGTATAGCGCCAAATCATAACATACATTATCTCAAGGCACTGTACATAGACAACATCAGATCTGATCAATCTCTGGTTTGTAAAAGTAACACAACACACTACAGTTAATACACTACAGGGCTGCAATGTTTCATGCATTAACTGATTATTATTCGAGTGAATAATAAAGAATCGTCAACTATTTGATTCTCAGATTATTCAGCTACTTAAATGTGAATATTTTCTGGTTTCTTTGCTCCATATATCTAATAATAATCATTAAAACTAAGTACAAAACAAGACATTTCAGAACATTGTTATTTATTATTTAATCTACCATGAAAATAATTGTTATTGTCAGTTGCAGCCCTAATACGGTGCATCAATATGCCTGTGCTAAATCCACATTTAGAGGTTGTTTTTTTTAAATCAAGATTTTTGGAAACGATGCCGCACTGAACTGCCATTTGCGCCCTGATTGATTATTTTCAGACACATCTCGATGATCAGCTGTGAGCGGAAAAGGCTCCGTGAACACTTCATTTCATTGTCAACTGTTTGTTGGTCTCATAACAGAAATTGTTAGTTTGTTTTTTTGAAACAACTGTAGAGGAAAGAATCAGCTTCCTGTTTACACACACACACACGTACAGTTTACGTGAACTGTCAGGTGATATCTATAATTTAACCTTCAGAGCTTTTTCAATGTCTTCATATGGATTGAACCTCTATTCCATGAAAACACCTCCATCCACCAATAACTCCCATTCACCCTCTGTGTACTGTGTGTCATGTTGTCCCTCGTCTTCCTCACTCTCTCCACCTCCTCTTTCACTTCTGGCTCGCTCTCACTGTAAGTCTGGCTTCCCTCACTCTGTGTGTGTGTGTGTGTGTGTATGTGTACCTGTCTCGAATAGACTGCGAGGACAAATTCATGATTCAACTCTATCTTTCTCAGGACATTTGGACTTGTCTTTACAACTTTAAAAGGCTTTTTTTTTTTTTTAGGTTAAAGGCTCAGTTCTAGGGTCAGAGTTAGACTTGGTTTTGGGTTAGTTAAAGGTTTAAGGTCAGGGTTAGGCATTTAGTTGTGATGGTTAAGGTTAGGATAAGGGACGAGGGAAAGCATTATGTTTATGATGTGTTCTCGTTAAGAATGCTGCACAAGAATATGTGTGTTTGTGTAAAGGGTAGTGAGTTCAGAGTTACCCCAGTCAGCCTCCCCACCAACACACACAGACACACATGGAGAGACTGTCCTTGGAGAAGACACAGTGTTCCTTCTCCTCCTCCTCCTCCTCCTCCATCCTAACTAATGAGATACTGGAATTAACGCGGCCGTGGTTCTGGCTTGATCTCCTTGCGAGAAGCCGTTGGCTGTAGGTGGAAGCACTGGTTACAAAAGCTTCCTGTAAACATGTTCTGAAACGCAGCAGCTGTAATTTACCACCAGCAAAGGACTTGGCCAGCAGCTGCCTCAGTGCAGTTCAGTTATAACTTTATAAGGCCAATTTTCTTTCTTTCTTTCTTTGGTTTTTTTCTTTGAATCACTCAGGGCAACACAGGTTAGCAATGGGGAAAAAACCCAGCTCCATTTCATTCAGTTAAAATCAATCTTCTTCTTCTGGAGGTGCCTAATGTTTGTCTACTGCATATTGTAGCTGGTGACCAATGAAAACAGACTTCTGACATCATGTCTGCATCGAGTTACTTCAGTGTTCCGGAGGAGAAAAGCTACCTCCAAGTCATTTTGGAACTCTTTCACGGCTCGTATGTTAACCTCAGTCTTCTCGTTTGAAGCACAGACGTTGGCTTCCTCTGAAAACCCACCAGAAAAAAAACAATATGTTGAATAGCCACAAGAAGGCGACTCCCCTGATTGCAAAAAGCAAATGAGCTTCTACTTCTCACAGCAAAGAGCTGTGAGAACCAAAATGAGAATCACTGATAGCCGGAACAGAATCAGTGGACTTATACCGGTCAACTACATCCTTGTGTCGGGTCTGGGAGGACCCAACTCTTCCTCCCCTGCTCGTAAAATCGCAGGCTTAGAACAGGCCAAAGATAAAGTGATGGTGACCGGTAATATCAGTTACCAATCATGCATTCTTGCTGGTTACCAATGAAAACAAACATTTGACATTTGATTTATATACGTGTTCTGGAGGAGAAAAGCTACCTACTGACCTCATCACCTGACTGCTACTCTTTCACAGCTCGTACGTTAACCTCAGTCTCATCTCCGTCTTCTCGTTTGAAGCACAGACGTAGGCAAAAGAGCTTCTACTTCTCACTTGATTTTCCCCAGCGAAGAGCTGTGAGAACCAAGAGGAGAACCACTGCTAGTTGCAACAGAATCAGAGGACGTATGCCGTTAAACGGCGTCCTCGGAGGCCCCAACCCTTCCTCCTTCACTTGTAAGAACAAATTTAGCCCAGCTAGCTTTGTCATTCTGGAAGCGCCGCAAAACTGCCGACTTGCCAGCGTTTCTTGGCTGTAGGCAGGAACATCTTGAGCCCTCATCCTGCCTACCTGATGGCGAGACTGCAGTGCGTCGGCCACCACTCAGCAATCTGGGATAATGATGCTCAGTTAAATGTGCTAGTTCATTGGCAGCGGACGAAGAGTTTGGACCTGCCAAACAGCGAGGATGGATTCGTTGTTCTCGGCTCCACCTATTGGATGTTCTCCCTTCTCCTCACTTGTGGATGTTGGTGAGAACAGCCGAAGAATACTACACTTCCAGTGATAGGCACGTTGGAGTTCACACCAGGGATAAACCGTCCCTTACGCCGTGTCCAAGACCACCTTTTTTCAAACGGACAGAGTTTGGTTCCTGGCTTTCATTTACATTCACACTGACCCCAAACGAACAGCATCAGAGGTTTAAATGTTCTGGTGTTTGGTTCAACCGGGCTAAACGAGGCTGGTGTGAACGCACCCTTAAAAAAAGGAAAAATTAATGCAAAACAGACAAGGGATTGGGAAAGATGGAGAAAGATGATCCGCTGTGGAAACCCCTTAAGGGAGAAGCCAAAAGAAGAAGAGGAGACGTGTCAATGTCAGTAAAGAGTTTCAGACATGGAGAGGTGACCTCAGGTCATTTGTTGACATAAAACCAGTTGTTTGTGTGTATACCACTCACTCAACATTCCACTGTTTTATCACAGCTAAACCTGTCAATTTCAGCTTTAACTTGTGTCAAGTTCCTAAAGTTTGGTCCCACGGCAGCAAAGTATGACAAGTCCAGGCAGGAGCGAGAGCAGTGCTGGCGTTGATGGGTTTGGACGGTTTGTGTTGGACGGAGGGGAGGAATTGTGGGTGTTGGAGCTTGTCACATTAGTTTCCTTCCCAAAGCAGCAGAGGAGAAGGTTGTTTCTTTGCTGCCGTGGCCAGAATGAAAGAGCAGTGTTGTGCAGGCGGCACAGACGAGGCACACACCGGGGCGAACGTCCAGGACACAGCTGGACATGTAAAGCCCCCTCCGTGGCAGGAGTACCGGCCTCACCGCCCTGACTGCAGCGGTGGCAACAAGCCTGGAACACCACAGCGCCACTGAACGCCTCCCACACTGCTACTGTACAACCCTGCTCTTTACCTTCAGACTGGCAGGATTCACACTGCCATCACTGTCAGCTTTACTGTCTGATCAAACTGAACGCACCAAGTCATTGTAGACACACGTAAGTGCAGATTTTGCTTTAGTCACATTGGCTGGTGCTAAAATGACCACGGAGAGGAAATTATGCCTCTCAAATTGAATTATTTTAGGTATTTTGGTAATCGATTCATCAGTTTAAGTGTTATTTTTAATAATTAAAGCAACATTTCAGATTTTTTACATGAATATTTTACATTTTCTTTGCTCCATGTAACAAAGACATGAATTAAACTGAACAATTTAGTTGGATTAGACCTTTGAGAAAGTCATCATTACGAGGTTAGGGAAACAATGACCAACATTTTCCCCCATTTTAGGAACGAAACATCTAATAAATGAATCTAAAAAGTAATTAATATGTAAACATTCAGTGCAGTGACAGGAACAGAACCAAATATTGCTTCAGTCACACTGGACAACACAAATCGTGGGAAAAGAATATCATGAAGATGCGAAATTTGAGTTGTTAGTGTCACTCAAGTTGAAATATTTGAACTCAAGCTAAGACATGACGCAGTGACAATGATTAGAAGCAAATTTGGACACGCCACAACATAAATACCACTCGCTACAGCTAAAGATGTTGAAATACTTCAAGTCAAGTTTGTCAGGTTAGCGTCACATTTGCTCTGAGTGAATCATAAAAAAAGCAAAATTTTTTGTCCAGAGTGATTACATAATGCATCTATTTTAGTAGACATCACGACAATTTTGTGTTTGTTGGTCCAAATGCCGCAAAGTGAATCCTTTGACAAAGTTACTAGCTTTAAAATATTTAACTGGAGGACAGTAGCTGTATGTGCCCACAGTGTAATCAAACTAAGGCCATAGTCTGACTAAGACAGGAAATCTGACAACTTGCAGAGTCCGAGTGTACTTGCGGAGGAGTAATTCAGTTTATGGGTCGTGTACGTCTGACTCCGCCTCCATAGGTGGCGCTGTATCTCTCTATAATGTAGCGTGTTTCCTGTTGAACTTTACGTCACAGAAAAACAACAGTACTGCAGTTTATACGTCGTCTCCTCCTACTTCCAGGTCAAAGACTGAGGAGGACATTTTGGTGCATGCGCAGAACGCCAAGTCCTGACTCCAGTCCGACTAAGCGTATACATGCAGGAGTAATTGGACCATGAATCGCATTATCCAGGTATATTAGTCCGACTAAGATTAGCTCAATTTTAATCGGTCTAATGTGTTTACATGACATTAAGAAAACCGAATTATTGTCTTAGTCCGACTAAAATCAGACTTTTAACATTCATGTCAAGGTCAAGGCACTGATTTGAAGATCAGAGGAAGAGGGCGGAGCTAAAAGTGACATCCACAAGTTGGTTGACATGTCATTTGATTCAGCTATTGATGTCACTTGTACTGTGGACGTAGTTAGCTTAGCATTAGCCTAGAGAGAGGGTAGATGTGTTTATGAACGTGAGGGTAAATATAAATGAGTCATGTCATTGGCTCTGTGTCTCACGCCATCGTATGAAACAGTGCAGATGATTTCGATGAAAACATTCAGTGTGACGCACAAATCTCTCATCTTGATTGTATGACGTTCAGATAACGGCGCAGGCAACACAAGCCAGTGAAATATGAATATATTTTTGTATGTCAGCAGAAGTTACACAGGACTGTGTGTGTGTCCGTGTGTGTGTGTGTTTTGGACACGCTGTCCCTCCATTCCTTCCTTCCACCATTCCACAGCGGTAAAGGAAAAGAAAACTTGTCAGACGAGTAGAGGGAGAGAGGGGGAGAGAGGGGGAGGGAGAGTCATTTCTCAGCCACCTGTCTCCAACAGAAACATCACGAATGGGGGTGTGGTGTTGTCTTTCCTCCTCTCACATGAAGGAGACATGCGGGAATCTTCTGCTTCATGCAGCCGCTCTGGCTGTCACAGCTTTCAGCGGACGTCGCTAACTGTATCCTATACGTGTGTGTGTGTGTGTGTGTGCGTGCGTGGACACACACACACACACACACACACACACACACACACACACACTGCTGCTCCTCCTCTCTTCTTGTTAAAGTGATGTAGTCAGTTTGCACAAAGTCACTGCACTCTGTGCTGAGACACAGCAGGGGACGAGGAAGCAGTCAGCAGACAAAAAAAACAGATTTAAGCCACTTAACAAAATGCTCACATAATAAAATCATCGTCAGCTCCAATATAAGCAATCTTAATTAGTTTGCCACTTAATCTCACCCTCAGACATACTTTTTTGACTGGAAACTGGCGCTTGTGTAACTTTGTAAACGGCTCACTGTCCCACACCAAAGCCCATAGAGAAAATTAGCGATTTTACATCACACCACGCAGAGGTTGGTATGAAATACTTTATTTACATTTTCCTGTGTAGCTCAAATTTACATAAAGAGGTTACAGTGAACTAGCAGCTGCTGTCGTTCTGTGAGCTAAAATCACTCGTTTTCTCAATGGTCTTTAGTGTAGGGGAGTGAGCTGCTTACAAAGCGAGTGTTTTTGTAATAAAAGGCCGTCTAAGGGCAAAATAAAATGCCAAAAATATTCTAAAGATCACAAACACTTAAATTTAAGTAGATTTTATTAAGTCAGCATTAGTTAAGTGGCTTTTTTTCCCCTTCTTCCTCCACCTTGGGCTTGCACCTGCACGTACAGTGCAGTCAGACGCTGACTGTGAGTAAGTGCCTCACACAACCTTCACAAAACCACAACTATCCCTTTAATGTGTTCCACACTGCCCCTTTCTCTCCCCCTCTCCTCGCTGCTGCCACCTCCCACTCTCACTTGACCCTGTCTGGCCTCATCCGGCAGCTCTGCCTCTCCTCAGTGATGGATTAAAAACTCTCAGGCCAGCTAAGCCGTATTGTGTAAATAAAAGTGCCAGACTGACGTGTGTGTGTGTGTGTGTGTGTTTGAGTGGGCAAACGGCTGGGTGTGAGTGTGAGTGGGTGATGTAGGTGTCACCTGCGCTGACACAGCTGTGCATGATGGGAGACAGGAAGCGGAGGAGACGATCCATCCATCATCCCACCTCTGTTTTTTCTCCTCCTCTGTCTGTGTCTGTTCAGGCCGGGTCGAGCACAGCGAGCGGCAACATCCCGGTGGTTCTGCACGAGGTGTGGAAGAGCCGAGGCCTCACTGGGTGAGTGTTTGTCTTCATTCAGGGGAAAACATTCGAAGGCCACGTGCCGCTCTCTCTGGGAACCAGAACCAGACCCAGTCTGAGACATGGACGCTCAAAACTCACACCATGAAAAACAGATACCAGGAAAAAGACACTGAAAACATGGCTGCCAACGGGAGCACAAGGGAAAAAATACTTAACAAAATCCCTAATCAAATCATACAACTGCTTAATTATATATTATCTTAAAAATATGTTTGCCACTTTATCTCACCATTTAAAAGCCTTTTCTGCCCAGAAACCCAGAAATACAAGTCCACAGCAGTGGTGGGGATAAAACGCAGATTGGAGAGACAGACCCCCAAAAATCTTACAGTCAAGTCAAACGTCTACATTACCCTCATATTCCTTCTTCTTAACTTCTATCCAAACTGTTGTGTTTTATAATTGGCCAAAGAAAAACCCACATTGGTTTTGCCTCTGCTTCTCACTCTCCTACACCAAAGTCCATTGAGAAAATCGTCATTTTTAGCTTGCAGCGGACGCAGGAGCTTGTGCTCTGCTGCCTCATGTGGTAACTTTTTGTCATTGCGGTAAATCTGAACAAAGGAGTTCAAACACCAAAGTCACAAAATAACACATTTAAAGTCACTGATGGAGGCAGCAGTGGTTCAACAACTCCTGTGTGCTGCGATGTATTTGGTGGTGGGACAGTGAAGGGTTCACAACGTGACACAAAAAAGCTTCAAGATCTTGTTTTCCTTGTGTCAGGGTGTAGGCACGTACAACGAAATTAGCACCCACTTCCTCACACAACCTGAACAATCCCTTTAAAAAAACAACAACAAATGACCTTCTTACACAGACACCCAGCACATTTAAATCATCTTTTACATGATCTGATTTAAATTTTGATCCCTCATTTAATCACGTTTGATGTTCGAGACATTATTCTCGAGGGGGGAGCAGGATGTGAATTTACAGCTGCGGCTAAAAAAAAAAAAAAAATGAGTAAAAAGCTTTTCCTGCCATCTTACTGTACAATCCCACTGATTAAGGTGCTGCAGGGGCCAAGTGGACAGGTTTATTTGAGTGTTTTGATGCGTTTATGATGCGTAGCAGACAGAGGGCCAGGTCTAATGGGGCCACAGAGGGCTGCCAGCACTAAAACAAACCCTCAGCCACAGTAAATAATTGGCCCGCTTGTGTACAAGCCACCGTCATTTAGTTAGGATGCACCTCGGACTAATGCTCGTTGCAGATTTGGTTTGGGCCCGGGCCAAACACCAGTGGGACGCCCCGCTCCCTCCCTGCCTTACAAACACACACTCATACACACATAACAAACACCGCCGAGCATCATTGTTTTGTTTGTGTAGCTGTCGCGCTGGAATCTAATCAGGGAAGAAATTACATTTCCGTTCTGCGTTTCAAAATGAGCCAAGGGGGGATTCTCCTCAGTCCACTTAAAACATCATTAACAGAGGCTGCGCTTGGTTTCAGTCGGAGACTCCGCGTTTGTTTTGAGACTCCAGAACAGTCTCGGTGAGGTGACCAAAGCTGCCAAACCCGTGGCTGCAGATCTCCTCACTGTAACAGAAACCACGTTCAGGAGAAGCCTTTGATGCCATGTGGTCCTCGCCTCAACACCACACTGTGTACACAGTGATATTTCTCTCTCTCTGTTTAGTTTTTCGTCTCCTTCATCTCCACTAACCGACCTCCTGAGTTGAGGGGTACCTCTCTATTTACAGGGATTTTTAAACCTCCAGGGCATGGACTGGTACCAGGCCCTGGGCAGGGCTGAACCAGACCACAAACACCTAAAAAAGCAAGCCATCTGCAATGTGTTCTCTAATTTTTCTCAGTCACAGTCTCCGATAAAACGGCTCAGAGTTTGCATTGATAGTGAGGACTCACTTAATTTTTCCCGGAGAACATTTGCAGTCTTAACCAGTAGGTGGCGGTAATCTGGAAACTGGAAAACCTGATCAATGACTGCGACTTCAACAATGTCTAGGAAGAAGGTGGAAGCAGCGCTGGTGTTGTCCTCTCTCTGAGTTTTGCTTGTGGAAGAAGAACGTAGATGTTCATCACATCAGGGTATCCACAGAGGTCCACTACGGTCCATGTGATGTAAATTTTGACATCTGCTCATGTCTCCCGTTGATCTGTGAATCCATGCTGACCCATACCAGTCACTTACAGTCCAGTTATGTGGCGTGCTCTTGTTTTGGGCAAATGGGACAACTGAGAAGAAGGTAACCATGGAAACTTGCTTGGGATTATGTGAGGAGGATCCCAGGTACATTTAAGTGAAGACATAATCACATGCATGGAATGCTAGACTGATGCAGATCCTCATTTTAGCGTGATTTGGACTGTGGCCTAAAGGACTAAAGAAAGCAGATCTCCACGAACGTGGACTAAGGAAAGCAGATCTCCACGAACGTGGACTAAGGAAAGCAGATCTCCACGAACGTGTACTAAGGAAAGCAGATCTCCACGAACGTGGACTAAGGAAAGCAGATCTCCACGAACGTGGACTAAGGAAAGTAGGTCTCCATGAACGTGGACTAAGGAAAGTAGATCTCCACGAACGTGGACTAAAGAAAGCAGATCTCCACGAATGTGGACGAAGGAAAGTAGATCTCCATGAATATGGACTAAGGAAAGTAGATCTCCACAAACGTGGACTAAGGAAAGCAGATCTCCACGAATGTGGACTAAAGAAAGCAGATCTCCACGAATGTGGACTAAGAAAAATAGATCTCCACGAACGTGGACTAAAGAAAGCAGATCTCCACGAACATGGACAACAAAGTATGACCTAAGCAGGATGACCTCCTGTAAAAACTCTTCGTCTACCCTGTAACCAGAGAAGGTGGAGAAAAAGAAGTATAGAGAGCAAAGAGAAGGAGATGAGAGAATGAAATGCAGAGACAAAGGAGAGTGAGTAGAAAGTGATGGGTGGGGGTGGTGGGGGTGGTGGTGGAGGCGGTGGTTCCACAGGGCCAAAGGCCTGGTGGTTGCGCTGGTGCATGTCTGATACAAATTGCTGGAGCTTTAAAGCTGTAATTATGGTAATAGGCCCAATTGCAGTGTAGTGAAGCTCTAAAGTGCTTCCATGTGTGCACCGTGCCCCAGAGACCCCGGGTAAAACCCCCCCACCCTCCACCCCCCAATAACCTGCACAACAACCAAACTGCACCCGCAGTCATGTCAAAGCAAAGACTAATCGGCAGCATGTCCTCCAGGCTGTGTGTCAGCTTCTGGCCTCGTGTAAAACCATAATGGCAGAAAAGTAAACAAATTACATGTTTGATGCAAAATATGTGCAACAAAAGCAGCGTGTGTCTGGCAGTTTGTGGTAAACCTTTAATGGTTCTTTTTATGGCGGCCACGACCTTCGCTTTTCAGCGTAGGAAGTTAAATTTAGAAACGTGAGCACTTTCTTCCTTTTTTTAAGCCCACACAATTCAAATATATAAAGTGGAGTCATAAAACTAATTTGGCTCGCTGATGACACAGTGATGAGCAACTCTCTCCTCTCAACCTGTCTGCTCAAGTCAAACATGGACCCCAGACTACATGTGTAGTAGTTTTGAAGTGCTTTATGAAGCAAGAAACCGTTTCTTTTTTTATTACAAATCAATTTCCTGCCTTTAACGATAAAATCCAGATTCCAAACTGAAGGAGGAATTTCTTTCTTTCTTAATATTTGTTGCAGCTGCTTGAAGGAAGACAACAAACCAGAAACAAATGGAAACTCTAAACATGCCTTCCATGCTCCGAGAACGGACCACAGCTACTTAAAGTAATCGTTCATGCTTTTTTGATTGTGGTTGCATGAGGTTCTGACACAGACTGTGTTGCCTGAGACACAGAGGCATGAAAAGAAACATGGCTGCCAGCAGGGAATTTAACCACTTAAATAAAAAAGGCTCACTTAATAAAATACTGTAGTATACCTAGATTATGTGTATCTCACTGTTAGCAGCCTTTGTGTCGTGGAATCTGACATGTTTAAACCACTCTCCTGCACCAAAGTCCATAGAGAAAGTAAGTGATTTAAGCTCGATGGGACACAGGAGCTGCTGCTGTGTCACTGATGTGAGTCTGAATGACACATTTCAAACACTTAAGTAAAAAAACAACTCATTTTAACTTACTAACTTACTAACGTACATCGACTCTTATTTGCTGTAATGTAAAATTGATGATTTTCTCAATGGACTTTGGTGTGAGGAGTGGGCAGTTAACAAAGCGACTCAAAACTTCCGTTTACAGGTGGAAAAAAGGTGTCTAATGTGATATTAAATGACAAAAATCTGTCTTTCTGTGTCTCTGGTTGTTAGTACCTCATTCAACCACACTTCATGAAAAACCTAAACTGTCCCTTTAAAGTTGAACCCCCCTAAGAATTAAGCCATTATTGATTTAAACATTTTGTGAAGTCTGGCCGTTGGTCTATATTTGGATCAGAGGAAACATTATTCCATGAAAAATAGCAAAGTCAATGGTCATTCACTTTAAAATTAATGTTTTAAAAAGGGCGAAATAAATCAAGTTAATGAGGGAAAATGTCTGCCAGTGTGATCGTATCACAAGGAATAAACAAAAGAAAGAGAAAAAAAACCCTTATTTGGATTATAACCTGGATTGTTGAACTGCAGTGGGACTGAGATGAAGACAAGTTCAAGAACGTCCTTCGTTTGGAGTTTGAATTTGCTGAATTGCTTCTTTTTTTTTTACCCAAGTGTTTTAACATCTGTGTGTTTTTTTTGACTTATCAATATCATGCACCTTTACTTTTTTTGGTCCATGAAATCTAAGCACAGGAATGTTTAAAACATCAAAACGTCCCCATTTTTTGACGAAGAACCACACAAGTTACAACCCGTCTGTTTCTTTTTAATGCGTCCTGTGAGCGAGTCACAGAAATGAATAAAGGCTGTTTATTGCAACTTCAGCATTGTTCCTATAAAAAGTGCCAGAACTTTTCTCTTTCTTTCTTTCTCTCTACATCTGAAGATTTCCACTCGTCTCTCTTCTACAAAAGCGCCAGCATCTTTAAAACTTGAAGCCAAGGCCCTTCTTTCTTTCTTTCTTTCTTTCTTTCTTTTTTTTTGGAGCTCATCTTCTCTGCCATTTGTTCCCGTAAAAGCCTTCAAACTATTTTTAGTCCCGTTCCTCAGGAGAGATGATTGGCGGACAGTGGGTGGGGGAGCGGGTTGACAGTTCAGGGTGTGAGGGCGTGATGTCAGAGTGAGTCAGGAAGCCGAGGGGAATGTTCTGAGTCCACAGGTGGACCTGATCCCTGACAGGAAATGTAACGCCAGTCCAGAGCGGAGACAAAACACGAGTGTTGAGTTTAAAATTAGTCGATTTCTCACACTGCTGGTATTCACACGAGAGGACTTGTTGTGTCTGCCGCGATTCATATAACTTGTCCAGCTGTCCGTCCTTTCGCCACTGTAGTGTTGTAAGAACCCACAATCTGAGTCATGACCAAGTCTACAGAGACCAAGACCAGGATTTGTAGGGACTGAGTCACAGCAGGACCAAGACTTTTAAGGATCGACCAGGGAGGATCAAGAATTTTAGGAACCGAGACCAAGACATGGTCAAGACTTTTAGAGACTGAGACACGACAAGACCAAGACTTCTAGGAACCAAGACAAAGCCAAGACTTTTAGGAACCAAGACAAGACCAAGACTTTCAGGAACCAAGACAAGACCAAGACTTTCAGGAACCAAGACAAGATCAAGACTTTTAAGGATTGACTAGTTAGGATTAAGAATTTTAGGAACCAAGACCAAGACATGGTCAAGACCTTTTGAGACTGAGACAAGGCCAAGAATCTTAGGGACTGAGACACATGACCAAGACGTTTAGGAACCAAGACTTAAGACTTTTAGGGATGGACCAAGGAAAGACCAATAATTTTTGGGATCGAGGACAAGAGAAGAGCAAGACTTTCAAGACTTCAAGACGTGACAGGACCAAGACTTTTAAGGACAGACACAAGACCAAGTCTTTGAAGGGCGGTGCAAAAGACAAGACCAAGTTTTTCAGGGATTGAGACCAAGACAAAACCAAGATTTTTAGTGGCCGAAACTAACACAAGACCAACACTGACTCTCTGTGAGTAAATGGGGGACAGGGAGGGACTGAAATGAGGGACTCTAACTGAAATGATTCATAGATATAAATCTTTCATCCAATCACAGCAATAGTTTCAGTCAATAAATCAGTTGCGATTGACTGAAAATCCTGAGTTTTCTTTATCTGTGATCGAGACATGTCAAAAAACCCACAACACTACTTCACTGTTCTCTGTCTGTATGTCTGTCTGTCTGTCTGTCTGTCTGTGGTTGGATTTTGATCAGCTTTGGCTCATATTTAATATTGTCGTGTGAGTAATGCTGAGTCGTTGCCTGGAGCAGAGCGGTGGGTTAGGTTTCAGCAGATGATGATGGAAAGAGCAGGCTGAAGGGCAGGACAGCAATCTCTGACTAATGTCTCCACATTTATTCAAAGCATTTACAGTAGTCCGAGCTTACGCAAACACACTTGGTCTCTCTCGCTCTCACACACACACACTCTTTGTGTCTCAATCACTCATCGCCTGTTCTCGGCTCATCCTTTTCCCCGGTCGTCCTTCAGAAACACCTGATCTGGGCCGAGGTATTCTGAAACCTGGAGTTGCGTGAATGGTTGAGATGTTTGGGAGATTCGTGACAGGGAGGGAGTCTCGCTGCCTCGCACAGATTTGTAGCTGACAATGTGATGTACAAGCACGTTGTGACCTAAATTGTACATTTCAAGTGGAGTGAAGAGCTGCACTTAAATGTACAGTATGTGATTTGTGCCGCTGGTGGTCTGTCAAACAAAAACAAAGGATCTAGTTTGATAACGTCTGGAATAGTGGTGGCTCCAAGTATTGATTTGGTGATATGTCGTCGTCCCTGCCTAATGCAATACGATAGTCGATATACCAGGGCAAATATCAATGTTTTAATTAACAAATTAAGTTGCTCTGAAGTAAACAGTCCCTGCCAGTTTTACTCGCCGAGCGTCACCATGTCATGTCTCCACACGGTGGCGCTGCTCAAATGAATGAGGGGAACTTGGGTGGAAGTTTACAGCAGGATAATGGTGGAGAAAGCTATGTTAAGAGACACTCCATCCATGTTCAATACATAGATTTTATGACCTTTGTTCTCTATGTTGTGAATAAACAGAGAAGTCCTGCACCCTTAACTTTTCACCTTCGACGTTTTGTTTTCTTCAGTTAGATATCGCGATGTGTCGCTGATTGTCTTGCGATATATTCATTGTCACAGAATCGTTGTATCGTGATATTCTTGGTATCATTGACCATGTATCGTGTACCGTATCGTATCGTGAGGTACCCTGTGATTCCCACCTCTAGTTAGGAGGCAGCGTTGGATCATGGGGATTACTTGGAAGGCTGTTGGTTTAAATCCCGGGAAGGGCCAAGGGTTGGGGTGCCCATGAGCAAGGCACCCAATCCGCCATTGCACAGATGAGTTTCGCCCACTGCTCCTGTGTCCGGCCTATATGTGTTCACGACTGGTTTAGTAGGTATGGTTTAAATGTCGAGGTCAAAATGTGCAAAAATGTCACTAATTCTAATTCTAAAACTAACCTGCTGGTGGAGTTAGAGAAAGTCTGAAGGATTCACCATCATGGATTCATGTTTGTAGTAATAGAGACATTTCTGTCTGGATCGACGTGGCGAACAAGTAAAAATAAAACATCATCTCCAAAGTCTTGTAAAACTGCAAATGGACAGAAACACAAAAGTAGTAACACACACACACACACACACACAGATGTTGACTGCAGACGGACATTTTGTGTGTTTCACATACTTTCTCTTCACACACACACACATCCATAAACACACAATCCTTGTCATCCATCACATCTGGCTTGGATGTGTCCAGACCATGTGAGTGTGGAGGCGTTTGGCAGACAGAAGGTGTTGGTAGGCAAGTTCATGGACAGAAATGGGGAAAATGGAGAGAAATGGGAAAATAAACGGAGAGATGGAGAAAGAGAGAGAGAATGGTAGATGAACAGATGGGATGGAGCTAGCACGTGTCTGCGAGGTGGATGACGCAGCAAGAAAAAGACACGGGCGAGAAATCCCCAAACGTCGGAGCCAGCTGAGGGGGCTGTCGCTGGACAGCGAGACGGGAGGGAAGTGGATAGATGGACAGTAGAAGGACATGTGTGGATGTCATCTGGCCATCAGTCATGCACTGAAAGAGAGGGAGGGAGAGCAAGAGGAGGGGAGGGGAGCCTCCAGGGAGCCCCCACAGTGGGGGCTTGAAGCTTAATCCCAAAAACAGCTGTGCGTAGTGGGGTGGGTGGAGGTGGAGGCGGGTCCCTGGACGATGGGTGCTCTCTTTCTCATGTCCCATCACATCTTCTGACCTCTGCTGCGTCAGCATTTGTCTTTCTGAGGTCCCATATCTGGATCTTGGACCCGTGGTCCTCTTTTTTTAAGTGACTCATGGTTGACTCGCTTCCATGGGGCCCTCAATGCCCCATGCGCGAGGCCTTGTTTCCACAAAGTCCCAGCAAATCCTGATTAAAACGCAGTCATGTGACTCTTTCAAATTAGTTGAGCAACAGAAAAGGACAGAAAAAAGTGTTGCTCAATACTTTGCCTCTCATATTATGAACTTTTAGAAGATTCTTTTCTCACGGAGACACCCAAGATTTTCCCTCAATCCTGTTCCTCATTCACTTTAAATGGAGCGCTGTCAAATGTGTCAACTGTATTTGCTCACATTTCCTGAAACACAAATTCAGAGATTTGTAGTTGTCCAAGCGTTCGCTAATCACAACATATATAGCAAATACACCAAAAGATGCTAGCCAATCAAATCGCCTTTGTAGATTTATCTCAAAGCCCAGAGCAAGGGTCTCGGACAAGGTTTTTCTCCCTGTTGCCACAATGTTGAACAAAGTTCTCCCAACATCACATTTCTATCACTTTAGCAACATTAGCAACTCTTGCTATGTTGTTCGGCCATGATGGAAGCTGTTGTGCTAAATTCTGGTCGAGAGCGAGCATCGAGAGCTTCCACCTTCAAACGTTAGAGTGATGCGTGAATGTGAGTCGTGCCGCTGAAATTTGAATTTTGCTGAGAATTATGTCAATTATGTTAAACTGAAATAACGTTCTTCATTTTTCTCTGCAGTCTGTTTGCAGGTAGCATACCAAGGATAACCTTCATCAGCGCGGGGGGTTTCATCTTCCTGGGAGCTTACGAGAAGGTCCGCCGCAGTCTGCTATAGCAGCCCCGCCCTCTGAGTCCGTGGTGGAAGAGCGTCGGGATGAACACCTCCAGGGGGCAGCACCTCTGTCCAGTGAAGGCAGGGCCGTGCCTCCAAGAAACAAGAGAACAGCTACGAGGGAAGCAGACTGAACTCGACAAACGCCAGTGTCTCTTCTTTAGCTGCCGTAGACGAGCGGTGAAGGATTTTTGCCGCAGTGCAGAACTTTTGATTATTTCTGTTCTTCTTCTGCCTTTGTTTGGTCTTCTTTAACAGAAATGCTGTGGTCTTTATTCACAGACTCATCTGGGGGTGGGTGTCGCCAGTCCATTACGGGTCAATTTAGAGTATGTAATTTGCATATTCCCCTAATCTGTATGTTTTTAGACTGTGGGAAGGAGGAAAACCCCCACACACACGGGGAGAACACGCAAACTTAACAGGCCCAACAAAAACAACAATAAAATATGAATCATGATAAACAAAAAACTTTCCTCATTTATTTCTGTTTTTGAACTTCATTTTTTTTTTGTTTTTTTTTGCGTTCCTCAAAAATGTCTCTGTTCTTAAAATAAAATGTTTTTTTAGACATTGGTTTGGATTTTTTTTTTAAATCACACACTGCAGCTTTAATGTTTCTTAGGCATGAATTTAAGACACTCTTGTTTCTCTGTGCTTTTCTGATGACACTACTACGATGTTTCATCATCATTTTTAACACTTTATCCATAATTTTCTCCTCTGTTTTAATTGCAGCCACCGTTAAAGAGTTAAAGAGTCACTGGGGGAAAGAGACGCAGTAAAATCTCGTTTACCGAAGCACGACTGAGCTCATCTGCACCTGCAGGAGCGTCTGTAAATCTATATTTGATTTGTGGTGAATTCACTATGGTCGAGGTTTTGTGGATTATGTCCTCTGTGTGTTTTTAACTTTTGCAGATTTTTACTGTAAATCAGGTTAAAAGTGGAGTGAAATAAAGTGACACCGTTTATGTGGTTAAATACTTCAGATTTAAGGTGAATAATAGGTTTATGGTGCATTCCATTTATAGTCGGAGCTCAGAATTCCCTACTTGGAAATTTGATTCACATTGGATTCCAGGATGGATAATAATTACGACGACTTCTGTCGCATTTGTTTCACAGTAAATAAGTCGTATAAATTTTACTGCTTCATTCTCGTCCGTAGACGTGTCATTTTACGATGTTTGCACGTGTAGAGCGGTTCGTTGTCCGACTTCTCCGCTGGCCCCAACAATAGTCTGTGTGTGTGTTTCTGGTATTACTCATTTTGTGGGGACAAACTCACTTCGTTATGGAGACAAAACAAGTCCTCATAACGGAAATGATGTCATTTTAAGGAGAAGACGTTAAAGTGTAAGTCAATGTAAGGTCCTCTGAAGTCATGGAAACCAGACTGTGTGTGTGGATGAAGGTCTCTGAGTTTCAGGTCTTTGTTTCAGGCTCCGTTTGAATCGATGCGAGCGACACTAAATGCTAACGCAGCCGCTAGCAGATGTAGCGATGACGACCTGCTGTTTGAACATGTGACCTGATTGACCCCGCCTCCTCTGTGGACAGCGTTATGTTCAGGTGTGAACACACACACACACATGCAACGTGGCTTCAGATCCAAACACAAATATTTATTGACTCTTTAGTAGCAAACAGTGAAGATGTGTTTGTATTTGCTCACAGAGCAAAACCAAACCAGGACCAAACGAGTTTACGTGAATCCACAAATGTATTTTTTGTTGTTTCATTTTCTACACACTGGTCAAAATTCCAGTTTGAGAACCATGGCCTTATAGTACTGGTCTTGTCTTGGTCTTCATTTCTAAAAGTATTGGTTTTGTCATGGTCTCAAGTCCTGAAAGTTTTGGTCTTTATCTCTAAAAGACTTGGTCTTGTGTCAGTCCTTAAAGGTCTTGTCTTTTTTTTCCTCTGTCCCTCAGAGTTTTGGTCGTCTTGTCTCAGTTTCGGTCCTTTAATGACTCTTGCGTCAGTCCTTCAGAGTCTTGGTCCTGTCATGTCTCAGTCCCTCAAAGTTTTTGTCTTAATCTCTAAAAGACTTAAAAGGTCTTGTCTCAGTCTCGGCCCTTTTAAAGACTTGGTCTTGTATCAGTCCTTAAAACTCCAGGTCTCTAAAAGTCTTCTCTAGTTTTGTCCTTAAAATTCTTAAAGAGACAAAAACGACAAAGACAAAGATCGTACAGGGAAAGTCTTTTTCCCCGCGTGGATTATAAATCCCAAATCTGTCCACAGCGTTGTCCACTCGTCATCGGATTTCTGAGTTTGGACGTTGATACAAGTCTGAGCGAGTCGACAGAACAGAAGAAGCAAACACTCGTCTTAATAGCAAAATGTGATTTTTATTAGACACTTCAATGCCATGTTAGACTTCAGCGTCTGTAGCTTTGACACTGGCACTAAAAAACGGTTTCAGACACAAGTTTGTTTCAATAATAAATTACTCTGAACATCAACTCGCTCCTCGCTTCCGTCTTGTCCCTTTTTTTTTTATCTTTTCCTTTGAACCTGCTGAAACTGGGATTGGTGGAACCAGAGGACACGTGTCCTCCACACGGGGGACAATCTCTAATCTGCATTATTCCTCTCACGTTTTGGTTGGAGCTCATTTTTCACAACGTGATATTGAGAAGGTGTTTGTGGTGTGACTGAGGTGGAACGACAGAGGAACTTTACAGCAGTAACATAACGACACAGTTCATCATCCTCCTCCCTCTTCCTCCCTGATCCTCCCTGATCCTCCCTGATCCTCCCTCTCCGTTTTTTTGTCCTATTTTTTTTGTATAAAAATTCAAACCAGAAGAATTTTGGCCAATTGCACTTTGCTGCTTCTGAACTGACTGGTTTGTCATTTATTGGCTTTTACAGCTTCACAAGTTCCAGCTCCGGCTCCAGATCTCAGCCGCCAGCTCACGTTTGGATGAAAACTTGTGCCAAAGTCACTTTGACGGCAAGAAAGAACAAAACCTGACTTGAGTAAAGAAGACGATTCTTAAGTCTAAAACGAGCTCAGAGCAGCGTTGCAGTAACGTGTGGTTTTGAGCCTAAAATGTTCCAGAACGTACCGACTTTACGACGTAACCGCGTCAAAAATACGTTTAAAAAAGTCCTGTGGGCAGATTTCTTCGTACAAAATCTGCTTCTTTGTGAAGTGAGTATAAAAAAAGTGCTTCAAACATCGTACCGTGAACCATGTGACCACTGGACATCAAACTCTCTTCCTTCATACGATAACGAGAGTGAACCGCGTGTTTGGCAGCATTTTTACAGGAAAGAAAGAAGAAAAAAAACATTCAAGTGCAATCAAGTGTTTTTTTTTTGCTGTTGTTTAGTTGCGATAAAAATGATCCGTCGCCAAACGTCTCTCTCGATAAAATGCGTTCTTTGATCATGCAAATAAGGCACCGCAGCTGAATGTTGGTAAAAGCTGAAAAGGCTGTTTTTGTAGTTGTTGTTTTTAGTTTTTGAATAAAAATAAAAATAAAAATACCATCACTCCTTTTTTCTTTGTCATGCACATAAATTCAAATACTCTTTTTTTTGTAAAAGCTATATAATATATAATATATATATAAGAAAACTCTTATGTACAGTCAAATGTCCAAAGGTATTATGTCTCTTTTTTCCGCCCCCTGCATTTACATACACTGTAAAAAATTCCCTACATTTACATGCTTCAAATGCAAGTCACATTTCTTTTCTTTAGAGCTAGAGTTTTTATTGGTCACCTCCCAGGGGAAGGTTTATAACTATGTACAGCTGATACGCTCAGATGGGACGCCACCCACACAAGCTCCGCCTTCAAACTCCGGAAGCCCCTCCCCCGCAGATTCCTCCTCCTGGCGCTCGCGGTCAGTCCAGATCCAGGAGGCTCAGGATCGACGATCGCCTCGATTTGAGGTAGCAGTTTTATTTCCCAGTGCAAAAAAAATATGTTTTCCCCAAAAATGTCCAAATCCTCGAGTCCATGTTTCTGCTAGTCGCTGGCTCTCCTGAGGGGGGCGCTCTCGCTGTCGGAGGCTCTGTGGGCGTGTCCGTTGGACAGTAGGGTCTGCCTGAGCTCGTGCTCACAGTCTGTGTCGGGGTGAACGTGGTTCGTCGCCGTGGGCAGCTTCACCGGCTTGTGGAAGGAGTCTTCCTCCAGTGGTGGACACGTCGGCGTCTGTCCCGCTGTCCTGACTGAGGGACACATGGACGGAGAAGGTGGAGTTAGAAACTGGGACAGCGATGACACATTTATGACAAGTTCACACTGATGGACTTTAAGAGTCTGAGACTCTGCAAAGAGTTCAGGGACTCGAGGACTCTGGAGTCTTTGGAGTTTTTAAAGAGACTCTGCAAAGACTCTAGAGACTCTGTAAATACTCTACAAAGACTCTAGAGACTCTGTAAATACTCTACAAAGACTCTAGAGACTCTGTAAATACTCTACAAAGACTCTGCAGACTCTAGAAATCCTGCAAAGACTCTAGAGACTCCTTAATGTTCCAGAACGTTCCGACCTTTCAACTTTGTCAGACTCTGCTAAGACTCCAGAGATGCTGCAAAAATGAATCGATCAGTGAATTCATAAAACAAATGGATTCATTATCAAAGTAGTGGACAATTAATGTAGTCATCTATTAATCACTGCAGCTCTTGTTGTTGCAGCAGTGATTTTGAATCTTCTTAAATGTGAGTTTGTTCCCGTTTCTTTGTTTTCCTACGACAATAAAAACTCAACTAAAAGTGAATCCACCAGAGGTTTTTATAGACTCATGGACTCATGTAGAAGTGAGGAGTTGCAGGTCTGGTGTGAACTCTCTGTAGATGAACACACTGTACTTTGAGCTCCGGGACACAGAGGTGGTGGAATGTGTGTGCAGGTCTGTGTGGACCTGTGGAGGTGAGACTTGGTATTTGGAGGCCAATTCCTCTGGTTCTACTTCGTGGTTAGAGACGCTCAATCTCAGAACAGGCCCTGACGTGCAGCAGCAGCAGCAGCAGCAGCAGCAGCAGCAGCAGCAGCAGCAGCAGCAGCAGCAGCAGCAGCAGTTACAGCAGCAGCAGCAGCAGCAGCAGCAGCAGCAGCAAACTCTGGCTGCGTTCTGTCTCCCGAGGGCTCGTGGGAGAAGCAGCTATGAGACACTGTCACATGTCAGAGGAGTCGATCCATCAACGATTGCGTTGAAAGGAAATCGCTGACATTTGTCACGGTATCACCTGAGAGAAACGATATTCTAAGATAAACTGGAACAGTTTGAGGCTGGGAGGAAGTCAAGTGGATTTATGACTGCGTTAATTCGTTTTTGATTACACGACGTTTGCAATCCGACGCCTCTCCACTCGTCTTACCGTTTCTGTCGTGGTGGTTTCCTTGTAACGTGTTGTGGCTTTTGGGGAACGTGGATCCCTGGACGTCCTTCCGGATGCCGTTGGGTGTCCCGTTGCAGAGCGGCGCGGCGGGCGAGCCCGCGTCACGGTGCTCCGCTTGGTAGTAGTTGGAGTACGGCGGCGGCAGAGAGTACTGCTGGTACTCGGAGCCTCCGGCAGGGCCGTAGCTGTGAGTCAGGTAGTCTGAGTCTTTGGTGTAGTTGTTACCGTTTTCCAAACAATCTGTGCAAACGACTGCACCGTCGTAACCTGCAGGCAGAAAATCACCACAGTCTGCCGTGAATATTCCACACACACACACACACACAGCGCTGCAGGGCTGAGCAGAGAGTAACTACCTGCTGTGTCCACGACGTGTCCGTTGGGCTGAGGTCCAGCGCCGGCCTCCACGCGGATGCACACGTCCTGACGCTCAGACAGAGTTCCCTGGGACGAGAGGTAACTGGGCACGTCGGGGGGGACGATCGTCTCGTCTGCGACGGACACAAAACAACCAGGTTGTTAGTTGATTTCCACTTAAACGGGATCATTTGGGGGTTTTGAAGTTTGGCTGTGTGATGAAAACTCATCAAATCTAAAACAACGTGGTTAAAATGATCATAGAATCATTTTGGTTTGAGGACAAAATTAGACGTTTGAAATAATCAACATAAACATTTTAGGGACCAAAAAAACGACTAAATTAATTAGTAGAAAATCCTGAATCATGGCCCTAAAATCATTAGTTGTACTGTTTATTTTTAAAGTAATGATCTTTAAACTCACCCGTGTTGGTGACGCTGCACTCCTCGCTCTTCTTCCTGGTCTGGTAGATGATGCACACCCACACCAGTGACGTCACCACGATGCTGGTCACCACGGCGATGACGATGATCCCGATGGTGACGGTGCTGGGGCCCGACGCCGCGGCGCACGGGCTCCTGCGCTGCGTCACCACCAGCTGGCTGTGCGCGCGCTCCGTGCCCAGCGTGTTGGACATGAGGCAGGTGTAGCGGCCGGCGTCCTCCAGGGAGGCGGAGCCTATGACCAGCAGCTGGTTCCCCGGGGTGAAGTGGTGCCGCTCGGACGGGCGCAGTGGCTGGTCGTTGCGTAGCCAGGTGATGCGCGGCGGCGGGCTCCCCAGGGCCTTGCACTGCAGGGCCACGGTGTCGCCGACCACCACGCTGCGGTCCTCCAGGTCCTGAGCGAGGTGGGGGGTTTCTGCGGGAGACACGAGAGAGCAGGATCCCTGAGGGTCAGCTCTTTCTTTTACTCCATTGTTATTCTGCCGCGTCCACGTTTTAGATTTCTGCTCTCAGGTTTCTGCTTTGTTCGCTCTGTGGGATCAACGTGATCCAGCCAGACAGACAGACTTTTTTTTTCTTCTTAGAAGTAAGTGAACGCTGCATCGTACGAAGAAAACCCTGTAGTTTATATGCCAGGCCTGTAGGTGGCACTGTGACGCTCTTAAACTCAATTTATAACATTTGTCGCATTCTGAACGACAAGCGTTGAGTCGAAGTGTTTAAGACGACATAAAATAAGACAAATGTAAGAACCTTTTACTGGACCAGGAGTCCTCATGGAGACTTACAAAAACCTGGTCCTAACGAGGCTAAGTTTAAGGCCACAGACGGCATGGTTTCAGGAAGTATCTCCCTCCACACTGTCGTCCATACCCACGGCCTGTAAGTGGCGCTGTAACACTGTTAAACAGACAGGAAATGTTGTTGTCACGTGGGGTCAAGGGTCAGGGAGGTGGGGCTATGACATCATCGTCTTACTAAAGTAGTGTATTCACTCAACACAGTTTCCATGTGGACTCGACGTCTCTCTGGCAACAAAAAGTCAACGTTTTCAACTAAACTGTGTGGACTGAAGACTTAAGAGTTAATTTGAATTGTGGTTTAAGATTAGGAATAAAGTTTAGTTTAGTTTAGTGTGTAGAAGAATAGCTGTGTGTGTGTGTCTGTCTGTGTGTGTGTGCGTGTCTGTGTGTGCGTGTGTGTCTTTGTGTGTGTGTGTGTGTGTGTGTGTGTGTGTGGGAAGGTTTTTAAAGAAAAGAAAGGTGGGAGGAGGGTGAGGAGGGGGGGGGGCATTGATGGAGAGGGAGAAAGTCTTGATAGAAGAGTGAGGGGCGACTGAAGTGGGTTAAGTGAGATCTCTTAATCTGTGTACGTCCCACTGTGATGGGAAGTGCTCACTGTGAGAGGAGAGGCCGACACACACACACAGACACACACACACACACAAAGACACACACAGACACACACACAAAGACACTCACTCCAACCATTCGAGTTCTTCTTTGGCTCCCATTTTGCTTCCCTGCCACTCTTTTCCAGACAGGGGCCCCTCAACTGTAGACCCCCCCTGCCCCCCCCACCCCCGGCCTTTCTCACAGACCCGGTGCACAGGTCTCTGTCTCTCTCTCTCTCTTGTTGTCTAACAAGTCTCACAACATGCTGCTTAAATACCTTCAGCACTAAACCCCCCCCCCTCTTCACTCTGCTTGTGCTGAGGACAAAGATGATCTATATGATGGTTACAGGAGCGCGGGCTCCATTTTGTTTGATTGAAGCGTGTAAAACAATAAAGTGTGAGCACTGAGGCCTGCAGTGAAGCAGCCATGACTGTCCCTCCCACCAAGACAAGAGGGGGAGGGAATGCCTAACAAACACCCCTCTATGAGTGCCTCTCACTCCTCCACCCCCAGCCCTTTGACCCCCAACTGTGACCTCTGACCCCTGACCCTGCAGCAAGGCCACAGCTGCCCGAGAACAAATATAAAGCGACTCATTCTGCAAAAACCTCGTTTAAATCCCAGCTGAGCGCACAGGGGAAAACCACGGGGCAGGAAGTGGCTCTTACCCAGGACGGTGAGCGTGGCGTTGGCAGAGATGGTGCCCGCCGTGTTCCTGGCCGTGCAGCTGTACACGCCCATGTCCTCCGGCTTCACGTCCATGATGAAGAACACGTCGTCTTCGGGCATGACGTGCATGCGGCGCTCGCGGGCAGCCGGGAAGTCGGTGCCGCCGTCCTTCTGCCAGGCGATCTGCGGCGACGGGTGTCCCTCGGCGGCGCACTCCAGCCGGGCGGGGTGGCCCGTCCGGATGGTGCTGTCCTTGGGGGTCTTCACAAAGGACGGGAGGACTGTGGATGAGAACAGGAAGACTGTTTACAACGCAGCAGAAACAGTTCTACACTTTCAGGCTGCAGCAGCAGCATCGGGTTAAATAACTTGTGACAGCTTTAATCCACACCAGGCAAACTTCTCAAAACTCGTCTCGTTCTCCTTCACATTCATCAATGAATCAAGACAACAAGTGGAAAAGCGACTCTCTAAAGAGGAAGTGAGTTGTGTTGCAGACCCGGTCCAGATAAAAGAAAAATCATCTCCATTTGTGGGAGAACGTGGAACGACAGAGTCTCTGTGAGCGCTGACATGCAGCAAGATCCATTTGTTCCAAATATCACTCTGGACGAGACGGAGGCCAAGCAACAAGAGGAAGACTATTCAAGAGGAGGAAGTAACTCAGCTCCTGTCTCACACTTCACGTGACAGACCGTCCACTCACCGTTGACGATAAGGCGGGCCTTGCTGGAGTAGGTGGAGCCAAAGTGGTTGGTGATGATGCACTGGTAGCGTCCCTCGTGGGCGAACGTGACGCGCTTCAGGTGGAGGATGGTCGTGTACTCCATCACGCCGCCGCTCGTGCCGGGCGCCACGGACGCGCGCACGTGGGCGAAGTTCTCCATCTCGGCGTGCTGCAGCAGCTCCTGGTCCTTGCGCCACGCGAAGGTCATGGGGGACGACGAGCTGCTCGCCGCCGTGCAGGTGAGGCGCACGTCTCCGCCGAGGACGGCCATCGTGGTCTCGGGCTGCACCGTGATCTGAGGCTTTGGGAGGTCGTCTGCGGAAAGTGGAGAGGACGGAAATGAGTGGAGCTCATATCAAGAAAATACAGGAAACTGTGTCTGCGGCAACACGTGGGTCTTTATGCACACAGATTATGAACACGCCTAATCTCAGATTATAACACAAATGTCCACAGAAGATGCTCTGCTTAACTGTCCAGTGAGCTCATATCAAAATGCAACAGGTAAATCTGGTAAATCCACTCCGAGTGTCCAACTAGGCAGCGCTCCCCTCGCCTCCATACGTGAGAGTAGACGTGACGAGAGATGTTTGACATTTTTTTACTCTCAGAGACTTCACGGAAACTCAAAATACTTCGTCTTCCAGTTAATTTGATGATTCAAATCTAGTTTATACATTTATTTACATTTACAGAACAGGCACGTGTTTTCAATAACTCTGTATATCTCTGCGCATCTCTTCTGCATCGTCTCGCCCCAGACACAGTGTGACCTCTGTGTTACCCAGAGTTCACGTCACACACACACACACACACCACTCACCACACACGAAGCTCCTGGACGGGGCCTGGAGGACGCTGGTGCCCTTCAGGCTCTCTGGGTGTGCACACACGGCCTCGACGCCGGCCTGCAGGCCGCGCGTCAGCAGCCACTCGGGCAGCCAGTGCAGCTGGCAGTCGCACAGGAAGCTGTCGCTCTGAATGAGACTGAGGTGGAGGGGGAGACGTAGAGCACATGCAGGACACATCACAACACTGCTGCATCTGTGGCTTTGTGTTTTTATTCTGTTTAAAAAATAATAAAAAAAAGGTGCACGGGGGGGGGCTCACATGGATTTGAGGTTCTTCATCTTACTGAAAGCGTCGGGTTGGATGGAACGGATAGCGTTCCCTCCCAAGTTCCTGTTGGGACACAATATTGTGTTACTCGTCAACAACACACACACACACACACACACACACAGAGACAAACATAATTATTGGCCCGTTAACGGCGAGGATCACAACATTCAGCCAGGTCTGTCTGCATCTGTGAGGACGCGTGCCAGCGTCTCCATCGTGCCTGCACTGACTTGACAAAAGCCTGTGAAAGAGCTTAGAGGAATTCCATTTCTTCTACGGAGCTCACCATATGTTGAACAACTCTGTTCCTGTGTGAGTGTGAGTGTGTGTGTGTGTGTGTGTGTGTGTGTGTGTGTGCGTGTGAGAGGAAAATATATA
Organism: Solea solea; assembly: GCF_958295425.1. Taxonomy (NCBI): domain Eukaryota; kingdom Metazoa; phylum Chordata; class Actinopteri; order Pleuronectiformes; family Soleidae; genus Solea; species Solea solea. Next base: position 28,819,719 of record NC_081139.1, read on the forward strand.
TAAAAAAAAGGAAAGGGGCTAAAGTTGAGGTTGTGCTACGCTAACGAGAAAGAAGCAGCTGGGTGCTCACAAACGTGCGTCTTCTCCGTTTACAAAGACACTATTAAATTGCTAGCAGCCTCCTCTCTGCCAGCTACTTTTGGCAACAACCACCCCTCCCTCCCTCCCTCCCTCCCCCCAAACACACACACTCACACACACACACCCTCTCTCGGGCTGGGAGGAGGGGCAGCCAAGCATTGTGGGATACTCACAGGTGTTCCAGGGTCTCCAGGCCGGAGAAGGCTTTCTTGGCCACCGACTTGATCTTGTTTCCAAACAGAGTCCTGCATGAGTGAGAGAGAGAGAGAGAGAGGAGGGGGGAGGGAGAGAGAGGAGGGGGGAGGGAGAGAGAGAGAGAGAGGGAGGCACAATTAGCATGGTTCAATCTGATAAAACAGAGGGGGATTGAGGTATTGGAAATCTGAACTGCATGGAGATTATCCAGGACGCAGGGTGATTGAGTCTGGATGGGGTTGAGGTGGAGGTGCTGGTGGTAGTGGGTTGGGGGGGGGTTTATGTTGTGGGGGCCACCTGGGCTCTGCGCTGCTCTTCAAAGAGCACTTTTATCTTTTTATTAGAATGTAATAGAAGGACGTGCGGTCCATGTCTGTCCCCCTGTCGGGCCTGGTTCCTCTCTGGTTCAGGGTCCTAATCCCTTCCTCGTCCTCCCTCCCTCGTGTTCATCTCCTGCTGCAGCCCTCGCTGCACAGGAAGGGGAGACACGGCTGGACGGCTCACAGTGAAGACCCCAGTGTTCAGACTCATCCACATGTTCACACAAACAAACCTCTGTCTTGTCAGGTTTTTGTTGGATCGTCTAATTTAGCAGGAATTAGATGATCCTGAGAAAACAGATTCATCTCTTTTAAACCTGGATTTATACTCTGGAAAGAGATTGACGGAATCATTTCATTTATATATTTTGACGTTTAGTGTCTCCACATTAAACCGTCATTTAACACAATTCACTGGCTGTAAATTCAAAATCTCTTCATCTAATCCTTCATAGATGATGTAGATTTTTTCTGCTCCTTTTTCATTCATGTTTTGGGATAAAACAAACAAACAAACAAATAAATCCATCCTTCACTTCTACAGAACCAGGGTTTTGGGAGCGCTCTGTTCCTGTGGCTGCGTTACAGCGCCACATACAGGCCTGGCATATACACTGCAGCCTTTAGAGTCATGTGTTTCTGTTTGAATGAGGATCCTCAGGTGTGTTTGGATGTCAGTATCAGGCCTTGGACAAGTGTCCTTAGATGTCTCCTCATCTCCTTCTTTCCTCTTTCCTTTTCTGCTTCTGTTTTTTTCTTTTTCCCATGGTCGTGCTCTGCCAGCGTCTCGAGATGCCGTGGGCCGCGCTTCCGCCAGCGTCCTGACAAAAGGGGCAGGGTCAGAGAGAGGGGGGCGGGGGGCGGGGCGAAGGAAGCGTTTGATGTTTGATGACTGAATGAACCCCTCAATTTCACCCTCTCAGCTCCTAACAACAGGGACTGGGAAAGCGGGGATGAGAGGAGCGCAGGCATGGCAAAGAAATAGAAGTAAGCCTATTGCAGAGTGAACCCCTGCCAGCGTGAAGAAAAGCCTCTTTCTCTCGCAGCAGCGCTCACACTGGGAACCATCTTGGCTGGACATCGTCCTCTCAACTCAGCTTTGCCAGAGACAAACTCATGTCCCTGTTGAGCCGTTCACAGGAAACACAACCGAAGCTTCTCCACAAAGTAATAGATAAAAAATAAGTAAGAAAAAGAAGACGGGGGCCCTGCGTGTCATCCTACACCATGGACGCTTCCCTTCCAAGTGAAACGTGGGGTCTTCAGAGGGACACACACCTCAAACTCTGTGTCCTTATGCTGCCGATGAAGAGCGAGCGAGACGGGAATTGGCCGGAAAAGATTTGGGAATTAATCGAGTAAAAATGAAGAAAGCTGAATCTCAGAATCAGTGACAGAGGGGGTGAAAGAAGGGAGGGGTTGCTGTCGCAGGAGGAGGAAGAGGAGGAGGAGGAGGGGGGAGTGGAAGAAAGAGCGAAGGGAGACACTCACAGCATGTTGAGACTGTCCAATCCGGAGAAGGCCCCATTGGTGTCCTCTATTGTGCCCGAGATGTCGTTATGGTCCAACTCCCTGTGGAGAACGAGAGAAAAGACGGGGGGATAAGAGAGTTGGAAGGAAGGAGGAGAGTCTGCCAGCGCCGAAGCATTTCACGGCCCTGGCAGAGGCTAGTTTGGAAGTCACGGGTTACCATCATCATCATCTTCATCATCATCATCACCCCCCCCCCCCCTGCACCTGGTCCTTCGAGCCCCTCTGCTCTGCCAACCAAGCGCATTCTTTCCTTAGAAGGGTGGAGAACGAGTGAGTGTGTGTGTCTGTGTGCGTGCGTGTGTGCGCGTGCATGTGTGTGTGTGTGTGTGTGTCGAGGCAGGCCCCAGCTCAGGAGAAATGTACGTGTATAATTCACGACGGAGGATTTGTCGTGAAACACAAAGCTGTTGCGAGAGTCAGTTGGAATTGTTGGGTCCACGGTGACAAACACCGAGGCTACGACTCTGTGTTTGTTTAAAACTGCATGAGCTCTGCTCCAGACTCACCAGCCGCTTCAAAAATCAGGATGTTTCCATTTCAGTTTCAAACTAAAAAAAAAACCTCGGGTCAGCATTTTAGTTTGGACGTTTGGAAAATGATAACGCAGCAACTGCCCCACATTCACTCGGCCACTGGCTCGTAGAGTTAGAAACAAACAATTAAGTCTTATTTTCAGTATCAAAGATGAAAAACGTTACTCTTTTATTATTAGTGCAAATGAAGCAAGAGAAAACCTGTTTTTGTTTTCTTATCACGGCAAAGTCCTCGACTTTCACACAGACGACAGACGACGACTCTAACGTTGGCTGTCGGGACCAATTTTCCTGACGTTGCACCGTCACCATGGCAACACCTTTCTACGATAACTACGATATTCACCACCAGTAATCTACGACGTGTTTTTAGCCACACCCACTCACAGTTTCATTCTGCAAATTGTTTTCATGCAAGTTTAAAATTTAAAATTGCGATAGTTTCGGCGGAATAATAATAATAATAACAATGATAATAATAACAATAATAATAATAACAATGATAATAATAATAATAATAATAACAATGATAATAATGACAATAATAATAATAACAATGATAATAAAAACAATAATAATAATAATAATAAACAGAGCAGGAGCTTGGTTTGTAACCGGACGGTTGCTGGTTCGAGTCCCCACCAGGTCAAAAAAAAAAGAGCTGCGGTACCTCCGACCAAGGTACCCAACCCCCATTGCTGCTCAGTGCTGCTGCTAATTCTAGGAAGGTTTCTAGTAGAGGAAATAAAAAGGCAACTTAAACTACTGACAGCTTTACGACTACATGTTGATACGAAACTCTTGAGGCAGATTGTTTTTAAATGACAACATAGAAGTGCAGATGTCGTCCAAAGCAACTCAAGAAAAAGGTAAAAGAGATACAGGGGCTTCTTCTCTAACAGTTTGTTGGGTAAGAGCAACCCCCCCCCCCACATGGTCTTAGCTGCAGTGGAGCCCCCACTTTGTCCCTCTTTGGATGATAATTGAAAAGAAAAACAACTGCGTCCTCCTTTTCCACCATTAAAGACTCTCAAATTTGAGAAAGGCCTTTGAGGTTAATGGTCAGCCACACCTTTGACCACCTCCACAATAGCAGCCTCCGCTCCACCTCCTCCCTTTGCTTCCCAAGCATCTCTAACCCCCCCCCCCCCCCCTCTTTTGCTTCTATTCAGTCTCTATTGGCTGGTGTCTTCGTCCGACTGGACTGTGGCTGCCAATTTCCTTCTCTTTCTGGCTGGCTGCATGTGAATGGCTGGTGCCTTGTTAAAGCAAAGCCAGTGGTGGGGGCCGTGGAGCGCGGGAGACCGGGCCTCCCCCCCCCTCCCACCTTCAACGCCATGGCCGAATTAAGAGGGCAGGACGGCTTGTTTGGAGCTTTCACACCCGGCGTAGGCTCCAGCCTCATGCCAGCGCGACCAGCAGCAGCAGAAACAATTAAAGCTTCCCCGGATCCTTTTCAGGGCCCAGCTCCTGCCCGTCCTCCTAACACTGATTACATTAGGCCTGCCTCAGAGAAACAACAGTCACTGCAGAGATAGTGAACGCACTGTGGACCAGGAGATGACAGAAGATGCTTAGGATATCAGAGGAGAGATATAAGCACTAAGTGTGCCACTGGGCGGGAGGGAGGGAGGGAGGGAGGGAGGGAGGCCAAAATAAACAAAGAGAGCAACTTAAGACAAGGCAGAAAATGTGAGGAAAGAGCAGAGATATGGTTCAGCCTCTTGTCCAACACTCGGCATCTCTCTGTAGCTAGTTATCTAGCAACAAGTGCCAACACAGACACAGACACAGAGAGAGAGAGAGAGAGAGAGTCTTATGTGCCTTGGCTTGTCACCTCGCTTTGAGATTCTCTAGCAAGCACTGGCACTGCTCTGCTCGCTGGCTCTCTCACAAGGAAGAGGTACAGCCAAAAGGACCTTGGTCAGGAACCAAGACCCCCATGTTTTCTCCTGGATTTATCCTCTGCCTTTCTCCCTTTCATTCCCCCCTCCTCTTCCTCCTCCTCCTCCTCCCCCCCCCCCTTTTTCTGGGGCTGATTGTGCAAAAGGTGAATCAGAGCAGAAAAACAAAACAAAACAAAAACTTCTTCTCCTCTTTATTCATGACTTCTAAAAGCAGGATCTCCCAAAGGAGCCGATCGACACAGAACACTTTTACAGCCAAGTTTGTTGGGAACCAGCGGCCAAGTCACAACAGAAAACCTCAAACAAAACCAGACAAAGAAAGAAAGAAAGAAAGAAAGAGACGTGGAAAATAAGTTGCTACAGAGTCTGAGGCTACAGTGATGCATGAGCACTGAGCGCAGATAAAAGAGCAGAACTGACATGAACACAAACAGGCCTGCTCAGTTATGATAAACATGTGACCATGAAAAACACTGAGCTGCTTCTTCTTCTTCTTCTGAACGTGGAATCTGACGAGGGAGGACAACGTGACAAGAGGAGCTGCTTCTGTCGCATGGATGAAAACCATTATTATCAAATGATGTTTTTGCTTTACGGACGCGTCGTCTGGCAAGGACGCCATTTTGGCCAACTGCAAGAGGCGGGGCTTCACGCGATGACAACAAACAAGTGACTTTGTAAACATCCAACATGGCGACCACAACAGAAGAGCAGCTGTGTTTTGATTGGGCTGTTGCTTCCATTTAAAGTGAGTCGATAACCACAACAAGCATGTTTGTTGACCTGTTTTCACTCCGCATACCTCATTCTAGATCATTCTAGATCATTCTAGATGATTCTAGATCACTGCTCTGATTGGCTGTAGGTCTGTCCAGTTATCCAGTTAGCGTACAGAGGCATTTTAATCTACGTCCTTTGGTCACACTTCTTTGAAGTGGGAGGTGACGACACCTTTGCTAGATCTGACATTAGCGAGGAGGCAACTGATAGTCGATACCGAAGTTTTATGGCGCGTTTCCACCGGCTCTACTCGCCTCGGCACAGTTAAGCTGCGTTTCCACTAGCATAGCACCAGGTACTTGTTTTAGTACCTGCTCTAACGAGGTTCCAAGTGTGCTGAGTAGGCACTATGCGTGACATCGCCAGACTGCCGGCCACTGATTGGTCAGAGTGACGTCGCAGGAAGAGACGCAGAAATCAAGTAGATCAGTTAAAAAGACTTAACTAAAGACATGGTTTAATCTCCAACAATTACTAAATGTCTAAAGTTTCAATATTTAACAGAGGATTTACACTTGTTTGTGTGTGTGTGTCATTTACACTCGATTGTGTGTGTGTAAAACAAAGTCACCGCATCTTCTTGTGTCGAGCCGTCCATTTATTCGGGCTTGGGACCAGCAGTAGGTGAGTTAGTGTCCATGTAACAATGAGCAATAAGGATTAGGCTCAGCCTTTGACCTAGAGGGGACTCAAACCAGCAACCCTCATCTTACAAATTCCCTTTCTGCTTGGCCTAGGTGCTGCCGTATGAAGTTTCTGACAATAAACCGACCGATTCAAATTAAATTACAGAGTCCACCTGTACACGTTCATAATGTCACGCAGTGAAAAGTGGGGAAAAAGGACGAGAGAGCACAAGACTACACAAACACAAAGTGCCTGTTAGGACATGAAAAAGTGAGGAATGAGACGTTAATCATGCTTCGTGATCTGGATATGAAGTGATCTGTCAGCTTATGAGATTCATATCCGATAGCCATAAAGGCAAATGAGATAAAAAAAAAACCAACAACCTGGCTTTGAAAGTAAACAACCCCGGCTCACTTGAGTCAACTCAAGCCTAAATATCAAATATCACACCAGCAAAACCAATTTAACATCTCGGCTTTCACAGCTCCCGAGTGGCACATCATCCACAGGTGCAAAACCATAATGAGTCGGTTTTTCGGGGGGGGGGGGGGGGGTGGGTTACTGGGGTACTTACAGGACGCGCACGGCCTTGAGGCCTCTGAAGGCTCCTTCTGTGACGTGGCTGATGGAGTTGTGGCCCAGGCGCAGGGTGTGGAGGTCGCCCAGCACGGCCAGGCTGGCTTCGTCCAGACGAGTCAGGTTGTTGTACGACAGATTTCTGCAGAGAGCAGGAAACAGAAGAGACCATGAGACGCAGGGGGACGCAGGGGGACGCAGGGAGACAGAGGGGTGTGTGTGTGTGTGTGTGTGTGTGTGTGTGTGTGTGTGTGTGTGTGTGTGTGTGTGTGGTCTGGAAAGAGTTGACAGGTCAGCATAAAACACGAGGCAGCTCGCGACATCATTCTAATTTCATTTCACGGGTGATTCCATGTCCACTCTGTTGTGATTTTCTGTTTTTGCCTCGAGAACAGAAATCTGAGCTCGACTGAGGAGCAAAGACCGTTTTGACGGGGATGAAAAAAAAGAAATTCATGGTCTGAACTTTATATGTCTGCATCCAGCGTTTATAGGCCGACATGAGCATGTGGTAAACCCCAGGGAAAGATAATGTCAGCCGTCAAAATATCACTTATGTTCACATCCAGCTCTAAATTCTAATCGGATACAAAACGCAAAACGATGAAATCCATCACGTGAACATTAGGGATCTGAAAAGTAAGGGTAATGGTTTATGTTCTGTGGAATTGTGCCAGATTACACACAACAGGTGGCTCCTTCTGAGATTATTTATGTTTTTCCACTGTGAGCCTGCAGTGCATCATTTCTGTCATCTTGATAAAATGTGTTATTAGGTCCACTACATAACAGTATCAACTATTTTCATCACTCATTCGTCCATTTCCTGGGTTTTTTTGCTACACAGAACAAAGAAATCATTAAAAGTGAGGTTTTAAAAACAGAAATCAACACTTTCTGGCATTTTATGCACTCAACAACTAATGCATTGATCATTTATTCGACAGATTAATTGATCATGACAATAACAAGTAAGTTGAAGCAACTCATTTACTATTATTTGGAAATTGATTGAATGTATCATGGAATCGTATCAAAGTGAATCACTCCATGATAGAAAGTATCCTTCTATATATAGGAACCACTTTTTAGAGACAATAAAACGTGACAATCCAGCAAATTTGAGCTATACTTGCAACACCTAAGATCATTAAGAAATAATTTGATTAAAACTCAATTTTATATATTATATATAAGCATAGGAACATAAATCTTGCCTAAAAGGTTGGGAACCTTCAGCTTGTTTGTTTGTTGTGTCTCTGCGGTCAGACCGTGGCTCTGCTTGACCGCTCATGTGTGCAGAGATTCTCCCGGTGCGACCAGCTCACTTGGAAATGTAATAACAGGCTTCTCATAAACCAGCAGTCACTCTCTCTTGTATCAACCACAGGGTTTATCATAACTCCGCATAATAAAGTCATATAACCACTGGTGCGGAGCCAGGACCACGACGACAGAGACGACGGCGATGATGATGACGACGACTCGAACTATGCTATTCTCGATACCCTGCGCACAGGAAGTGGCACCGACATGGACGTCTTCTGACGGTTACACAATCACAGGTGCCGCGTGTTCTCCGGTGGCAGTTAGCAACGCCTCAGCTGAGCTCAGCACTTTACGGGAGCGATACGGCCGCCGTGTCAACACAGCAGGAAAGACTCTCAGATAATAACTCCTCATTTACCCGACAACAGGACGGGCGAAGGCGATCCCTCAGAGTAATTGCCACAACACAACTGGAAGAGGATTACACGCCAAACTGCCCCCCCCCCCCGCCCCCGCGCTTCAACACTGACTACAAAAACTCTTGTCGAGGGTTTGAGTGCTGCTGAGCCCAGCTCTAATTATGGGATAAACAGGCTTATCCTGAGAATAGCGCGCAGTATTGAGTGTTAAAAACACAATGTCATGTAACCCTGGGGAAGGTGAGGCGGTTGATATGGGTGAGGGCTGAGGGGTGGGGGGTGAGGGGTGAGAGGAAGTGTTGGGTTCTCAGGCTGCAAGAGTTTAGAGAATACAAAATGAGGTGAAAACAAACCTATGACATAACATTTAATGTAAGAGACTGTTTACAGCATATTATTATTGGTTATTTATTGAAAGAAAGTCTCTGTTTTATTGTTTTATTTTGGATTCTTCTGTTTTCTGTCTTTGAAGTTGTTGACCCTGCATTAGAAATGTGTTTTCTTTACTTCACAACAGAACAAATCATCGTTCCAGTTTCAGGCACACGCGGCCGCGAGGGTTTCTCGTGTGAAAACAAAGGTGAGCGACGATGCTGGTACTCACAGTTCCCTCAGCTTCTGACAGAACTTCCATCCGTCAGGATTGATGCGGGCGATGGAGTTGTTACTGAGGAAGAGCTGCTGCAGCGAGGACAGGCCGTACAGCGAGCCGCTGTTCACCTCCGTCAGACTGTTGTAGTCCAGGTGACTGCGGGACACAAGGGAGAAAGTCAGGTGTTGGTACAGTTTACTTCCCTTCTACACTTTTACTAGCAATTACGTAGAGACTGTTGGTGTTTATGTCTAGCATAACCTAACTAGCTAGTCAGCAGAATGACACAAAAACACAATACTGGCTCGTTCAGAGAGTCACGAGGGAACCTGTCATCTGCAAAAGTGTTCCGAGAGACAGAATCCGCGCTTTAGACGAGTACGGTGACACTGATGTTTATTCCCAGTGCCGTTCCTGACGTAACGGACTCGCTAAGTCCGTCAATTGAGCGCCGCTTGGAGCTGAACGGAGCTCCGCCTCAATCTCTTCAAGCTTGTATTTCATTGACATATTTTCCTACAGGGTCCCTCACGATACAATATACGATACACGATACGCGATACACGATACGCGATACGCGATACACGATACCAATAATATCACGATACAGTGATTCTGTGGTAACCAATATATCACGAGACAATCACACAGCGATACATCGCAATATCTGTCCAACTGAAGAAAACAAAAACATTAACGTGAAAAGTTCAAAGAGAACAAAGGACATAAAGTCTTTGTATTGAACGTGGATGGAGCGTCTCTTAGCGTAACTTTCTCCGCCATCATCCCGCTGTAAACTTCCCCTCAGTCATTTGAGCAGCGCCACCGCGAGGAGACGTGAAGTTACGACGCCTGGCGAGTGAAACTAACAGGGACTGTTTACTGCAGAGCGCCTTAAATTGTAAATTAAGATATCGATATTTGCCCCGTGTAATGATTATCGTGTTACACGAGGAAGGACGGCCTGAAGGACTACATCCTGAACCCCACACAGGCAACAGAATACCAGAAGTCCAGTTTCTCTGCAGCAGCGTTTGAAAAGGTTGCAGCACAATTTGCGACAATTACTGCGTTATTTTGCGTGTAATGGGAGTAATGTGTAAAAAATTGCTCGATGGCTCGAGAGCAAATTGTGATGGTCGAGATTGTGAGCGACTTCCAGTAAAACGCACAAAAGAGTCCCTTGTTTCCGAGGTCTGACTGGTACAAACACGATTAGTCTGTTAAGTGAGTTAAGTGTGTTTGCTGCGAGCGACGCGCTGGAACCAAACTCAATAAATCAGGCTGATGTTAAACTGTGAGAAATTCATCACATGTATCATTTCTGAGCGGCTTAGGTTCAGCAAACCGGCTGCAGCTGGGAGTCCCCGGACTAGACTGAAGACCAGAGGAGACCAAGTCTTTGGAAAAGCCTTCCCTGATACATCAGATGTGCGTTTTTGTTGTCGTTTTTTTGGGGGGGGTTTCCTAGTGTTCTATAAAGCAAGTGGTGCAATATAGTATATTCCTATTGTTTGGTGTTATTAACACTGGAGGTTCACATCCAGTGCCGGTCCCAAGCCCGGGTAAATGGGGAGGGTCGCATCAGGAAGGGCATCGAGCATAAAAAACATGGAGGCAAACGTGCTCTACACAACACATGAGGGCTGACGTGAGTATTAAATGCAGTGTGTGTTTTTATGTTGTTGTTTTAAATGACATACAGGACTTTCATCTTCGCCAGGTCCCAGAAGGCCCCGTCGGTCAGTTTGATGATGCTGTTCCTCTGCAGCTTGAGCACCTCCAGGCTGGACAGACCCTGGAAGGTAAGACCCTCCACTTGGCGAATCCTGTTCCTGTTGAGCTCACTGAAAGGTAAACAGACAAACACACAAGACAAATTAAACATGTGGCCATGGGGGGGGGACAAAAAAACAAACCCTGCACACTCCCTCCAACTCCTTTTCTTTTCTTTTCTTTTCTTGTGGAATGCTTTTGCTCTACTGTACATGACCATCCATCACACCACACTCACAGGCAGAGAGTCGTGTAGCGTGCACGCTTCATTTGCAGCACACTGCCTTTCACAAACCCTCAGATTAAACACGCATTCCACTGCCGTGTCCTTTCCACCTGTGGCAGTGAGCCAGCTGTGTTCACCTGCAGCCTCTGTTCTCACACACACACACACACACAAGAGCTGAAGCCACTAAAAAAAAAACAAGGAATTAACTTTTATTCGTAAAGAAAAGAAGGGACGATGTGCTTTGTAGTTATATCATATTTAGAGTTATTGAATCATACTTTTATTTTCCCGATATCCAATCCAACGATTTTCACCAGTATTGCACTGATGTGGATACAAAGTATCATAAAAAGTCTGAGATTTCAGCGACTCTGAACTCTGGATGAAACAGTATGAGTGGTATCATCGAACACTGTGGTAAAAAGCACTTGCGATAATTACCTTAGAAAATGGCTATTATTGCACATGAGTGGGTTAGAAACGCGTCTAACACGCCAACATACAGTCCTAGTGTTTTATTTCAAGTGCCACAAGGGGGTGTCGGCATGTTTCCTGTCATTCTCATGATTTGTAATGATCACGTGACCATATATCATGTTTTTGTTATAAGCTTTTGTTAACTTTTTTGGTAATGCAATGTTTTTTTGGAATATTACGACGTTCTGTAACATTCTTGCGTTACGTATGTAATTTTCAATAATATTAATCCCATGTTTTTTTACATTAAAACATCACTTCATTCATCTATAAATGCAAGGAAAGTCTGTCTTTTCATGGCGTGAGTGCCAAACTGTTGGCTCGACAGGCTTCAAACTTGGCAGGTGACTTATCTACGGGCACCAGTGTGTGCAGGTCCTACTGCAGAAGAGCAGACAGACAAGAACCGCTTCCACAGACACATATTAAACATGAAGTCATCTATTTATTCTGCATCTGTACGGTTTCATAAAGCTCACAGACGAGAGCCGACCATAAATTGCTAAATTCTTCCATTTATTTGGGTCACGACAGTGGAAACAGAACATTCAGCCATTGTCCCACGCCTAATCTGTACTTGAGGTACGTGTGTGTGAGTGTAGGCCACAAAAGCCCCCGGGTTGGCAAAGATAAACATCCACGCAGGTTCCTTTTGTGCGATGTGCATCAACCGCTAGCATGTGCAGATAGATACAGTGTCACTGGGGCCACCTGGCCAACAAAAGGCACCTGGGGGAAACCACACGGGGGGGGGGGGGGGGGGGGGGGACTCCCATTACGCGAGTCCCTTCACTCGGAGGCAGAATGGAGGCGTTGATCTACAAATGTGTTAGACCTCAGTGTTACGCTGCAGGGAAGTTTGACGAAGATAATGGAGCACAGTGTGGAGACAGAACAAACCACTTTGGGGATATGGAAGACGGCAATAAATCACTAATAATGCACCTCGGGTGTTTGCCCAGTCAGACCATATCCACCCCTGGAGGTATAGCTCACACTGATATCATCCAACATGTTGAACACACTCACACAGAAACACACACCCTGCAAACTCCTCCTCCTCCTCCTCCTCGTTTAATTTAAACTCTTAATTCTTTCCAGTTCTGTAAAAGAAGCGACACCTGAGGGAAACCCATTCATTTTCAGCCTAAACACAATCGTCCACAAAGACATTTTCACGTTTCTTCACATAAAAAAACAAAAGCAGTCGGTACTCACAGCTGGGTGAGTCTCGGGAGCTGGAAGGCTCTCACGGGGATCTGGCTGATGCGGTTTCGGCTCAGTCTCAGGACCTGAAGCGTCGAGCCCAGGTGGTCCAGAGCTCCCAGTTCCAGTACGTTGATCTTGTTGTTGTTCAGGAACCTGAAGCACATTGTATTGTGACATCATAACAAGCCCCAGGTTTTTAGACTTTATATTATCAGCTAATATCAAAGGCTGCAGCCTTATTTCTACACATACACAGATAAAACTGAATCTTTGTAATTCATATTTGTTGCTAACTGCTAAAACAAGTGTTAGCAGTTACTTACAGATCTCGGATCTGGAGTCCAGCGGGAGGAAAGCTGTGGCCCCGCAGCTCAGTGATGTCATTATTGCTGAGATCCAGTGTCTCCACAGACACCAGCTCTCTGGTCCGCCTGCCATCAATACTTCTGATCTTATTGTGATGTCTGGGAAAAAAAAAAAAAAAAACACACACAAAAGTAGGCATTAGGTGTTTGTGTTTCCAGAGAAAAGCTTCCGTCTTTGTCTCACCCCCCTCCCCCACAGCTTCTCTAAGCCCACTCAGGCACAGCGAGAGAAAGGTACACACAACAGTGAAGTGGTCTTCACCCGACACAGAATGTGTGCTTTAAGAGCTTCCAAACAAGAGAGCGGGGCTTCTTTAAACAATTCCAAGGACACCTGTGCTTCTCCAAAGAGCTTAGTCCTGAAATGTATTACACGGTCGGAGCCTCTGTGATCGACCAGAGCCACTTACAGGAGTATTTTAGAGTGTTATGGAATGAAGCCGAGGCTCAAGGACTTAATCAACCTTAATCAACCAAGGATAAAGAAGCAGGAACACCTGGGCTGGTTTCCAGGAAAAGAATGAATTACTATTTCATTATTAATGAAATACTAAATCAGTATCTAACCCTTTTTTAATATCATTAATCAGCTTGAGGGATCTCGTAAAACAAGGTATCTGCCATCAATATTTGGAGGTTCAGGAAACATTTTACAGACCAAACCACTAATAGATGAATGAAGAGCCACCTTTAAAGAAAAACTAATATCACTCGTCTTTAAGAGGAAATCTGAGAAAATCAGCACACGCAGCGAGGACCAAGAAAACCTCAACAAGGGGAAAATCATTCCTGTGAATCTCAACAGACGTTTGTTCGTTCTTCCACTGAATTAAGATCATCTGTCGTCACGTAGGAGAGGACAGGAGAGGAGAGGAGAGCAGAGCAGATGAGAGGACAGAAGAGAAGAGGAGAGGAGAGGAGAGGACAGGAGAGGACAGAAGAGGAGAGCAGAGCAGATGAGAGGACAGAAGAGGAGAGGAGAGGAGATGAGAGGACAGAAGAGGACAGAAGAGGAGAGGAGAGGAGAGGAGAGGAGAGGAGAGGAGAGGAAAGATCTAAACTTTACAAACAAACATAATCGCAGACGCTGAGAGGATTCTGGGAAACGCTGACAGCCAAAGAGAAAATAATGCAAGGACATTTAAGGCCACGGGGAAGAAGAGACACCCAAACACAGCTCTACTGCAAACTTAAAGACAGGTGAGACAGGTGAGACAGGAGAGACATTTAAATAGCAGATAGAAAAGTAAACATCTGTTACCAGTGTGTGTGTACGTTAACAGACACTAATTCATAAAGCCCTTTCTGGGAAATAGGATTAAAAACATGCCAGTGTTCTTATGGAGGATGGGAATCTCATCAGATTATGGACATTAGATTTGGTATATACTGTATATATACCCTCAGGACTAATGTGTCTCAGTGTCAATGTCTGCATCCACACGAACTTTCCCCCAAAACAACTTCAGAGTAATTAGAACGATTCAGGGAAAGCTTCTTAGCATTTTAAGGGGAAAAGGTCAAACGCTAGCAAAGTCAGATTTTGGCGTCTGTCCGCGCTACTTTTTAAGAAGATTTTTGTTCACAATAACGCAACATTTTCCAGCTCTGAAAACTGAAGTTTAGAAAACACGGCTGGCTCTGTTTTACTTTGAAAACACCTGGGAAATGTGGAAAGGAGATGTTTTGGATTGTGTCTAGGGCTGCAACTAACGATTCTTTTCTCAATGTTAGGTCCATGAAACATCTGAATATGTTGACCAAACCTGAAAAGTAGGGGCTTGTTTTGTCCAAAAAACCAAAATGGTTCAGTTTTAATGAGTTCTTTGCCATATGGAACAAAGACACCAGAAAATATTCACATTTAAGAAGCTGAAAAATCAGAAAGCACACAAACCAACTATTCAACTGTCAAAATAGTTGAGGATTAATTAGATAATCGATTAATAATCAATTAAACAAATAATCGTTGCAGCCATAATCGTATAAACGTGAAACAAAATACACTATTATTTACCCGTCAATGTTTATTTTCTGTGATTTGGGGATTTTTAAGTATCACAATCACAGTCACAAATGATGCCTTATCATGTGAAAGAAGACGCCACTGTACGTATCAATACAGCTGCAAATAAGCAATCTGAGTATTGATCATTTTTTTGACAAACCTAGTGTGTGTGTGTGTGTGTGTGTGTGTGTGTGTGTGTGTGTGTGTGTGTCCTACCGGACAAACCTGTCAAAACAAGGTCAGTCCCTCCTTCCAGCAGATGGACACACACACACATACACATATATAGACAGTCATTTATTGGTGTCTGAGAGGAGGAGGAGGAGGAGGAGGAGGAGGAGGGGTCACACACCACAGTGGCCCACCTGAATAAACAGTGGCAGAAAGGATGAACCAACACACACACACACACACACAATCACCAAATGCACACAAGGGCCACAGCAACAGACAGTGGCAACAGTGAGCATGAGCGAAAAGAAGGGAGGGAGGGGAGGGAGGAGAAAAAGAGAAGGGAGGGTGAAGGGGTGAGGCGGGGTCAACAGCTGGTGACCTTTGCTGGGAAAAACAGATCATTCTCAAACTGATGGGAGAGGTTGACCTCTCTCACTCTTTCTCTCACCCCCGTTCTTCTTCTTCATCCCCCGCTCAAACTAAATTCCCCTCTCTTTTCTCTCTCCCTCCCTCTCTCTCTCTCTCTGTGTCTCCCGCCCACAGTCAGAGCCCAGCTGTGTGTCACAGACAGATAAAGCCTCTGCTGTCGGTGTGTTTGAAGTCCACACACACACACACACAATAGCAGCGTTTATAAAAATCTGATTATCATACGGACAGTGTCATCGCTGATAAAGACGAGTTTGCGCCTCGCTCGCTCTCTTTGAAGTTCCGCGGGCCTCGCTCGCCCTCTCGCTCGCCCTTGATTCCACTTTATTCCAAATCTCATTACGCTCCTCATTGACCGTCAGATTATCACGGCGGCTCCTTTTGACACTTGTTTTTGATGTATATATAAAGTACCCTACACTCCCTTCCCGTGCCATCTTCGGGGGGGGTGACTGTTTGGCCCCGCCCCTTCCTGTTTGAAGCCAGCGGCGCGGGGACAAAAGGAGAATTATTTCGAAATCAGACGATCCAGTGGGCCATATGATTTCTATCCCAGAGCTGTGTTAAAGAGGCCCTTTGATGTTGGCTGGATGAACACAATGGGAAAAATTGTGCTGCTCTGTCGACACTGTGTGTGCGTTTCAAACTCTTTTTGTTGCTTCTTCTTTTTTTTGCCATCCTGCTGTGGCATTCTGGGAGTGTGGGATGTCAGCAGACTTCGCCAAAGGGCTCGTTTAAGCCGACGTTTATCCCGCGCAGCTCGTGGCCTAATGGGAGGGGAACTTGGCTTGTAACCGGAGGGTTGCCAGTTCGAACATCAATAGATGCTACACATCCGGCTTCTATTTTTGCTCGATGTATCTGTGTCAGCGTCACAGCGCCACATACAGGCCTGTGTTTAAAGGATGAGACTTTCACACACTGAGTGAGAGTCATTTTAATACTGCAGACAGTGTGCTCCACGTTGATTGAGTTGTTTCTTCATTTCTTTTAAGCACCTCTCCTAAGAAGTGGATTTACAGCGTTTCCTTTCCTGTTAAGAATAAAAAGGAAGACTATAATGTGGATGAGGTTTCAATAGATTCATGCAAACCTTGCTCACAGTTTTGTATAGCGTATACTTTGAGTTTGTTCAAATGCCACTGGTGCGAAATGGCCAAAATCGCCTCAGAGTTGGCGTTCAATCCAAGATGGCGGCCTTTCTGTAGGATTCCCGGGGAAGTTGTCATCGACTTTTTTGACCGTCCCAACCTAATGAACGTGTGAACCAAATTTCACTCACGTACGTGAAACCCGACAGATGACCTAATAGAAGTTTTTTAGCGTCAGTTTTTAGCCCCTCCCACTCAATTACTGAATTGAA
Source organism: Solea solea (assembly GCF_958295425.1). Lineage (NCBI taxonomy): Eukaryota > Metazoa > Chordata > Actinopteri > Pleuronectiformes > Soleidae > Solea > Solea solea. The sequence continues at coordinate 28,836,584 of NC_081139.1, forward strand.
AACCTGAAAACAGAAACAGAAAAGTGTCCTTCTGTGTCTTTGCCATGAATCCACTCCTTTCTTTAAGTCTTGATATGATAAATGCTTTATCTGGGATGGATAATGTTTGTTTCGTTTCTCCATGATCTCTTTAAAATCCCAGAGAAAGTTATCGCATGTCTTAAGTTCGACTAATGCTATAATTACTTTACCTTTTCCTTGAGGAAGCACAAACACTGTCAGCAACATGCTACTCAGACAGCAGAAGTCACGTATATTGAACGGGCTCTTTATGGGGGAGTTCACTGTGGGACGAGGGGCTGCAGACAGACTCTTTGTGTTTAGCCAACTCTGTGTTTGTGTGTGTGTGTGTGTGTGTGTGTGTGTGTGCGTAAACCGCTGTCTCGCACAAACTTGTTGTCAGATGACATTCCAGACTCTCTTCAAGTAATGGCACAGAAACACTGCCCTACATTCTGTCATGCTGCCTCTACCAAAGAAAAACACACAGACACTATCAAACGTCTTTGTGAGCACCATTTATAAACTGATTTTTCCTATTGTGATGACTCATAATTGGCCATTTTTGCATCTCGACTGTCATTTCTTATGAAATAAAGACACTTTTTTTGGCATCAGTGAATACCAGAGGCACTGCAGAAATGTCCTCATCATGCCGTTTTGTCACACACTGTGTGTGTTAGTTTAATTATCTTTGGCTTTGGATAATGGAGTCGGTTAAAGGAATACTAGCATTTAGCTTTGTGTTACTAGAATACGGGTAGTATTTTGACTGAGGTTGGGAGGCACAATTTTGCAACAATAATAGCCCTGTTTTAGTAATACAAAGCTAAATGTAAAAGTATTCCTTTAATGCCTGGTGACTGTCCACGCAGACAAAATGCCCTGGATTGACTTAGGCCTTATCAACACGGACACAGAACCAAATGTAAACTCTCTATTTGAAAAGGTTTTCCACAATTTACGACATCGTTTCAAGAACTGTCTGCGTCCACGACTCTTAAGGAACAAAAATAAAAGTTAACATAAAGCGAACAGACCCAACAATCTCCAAACGACGACAACGATGTTCAACATATGGACAAAATGCTGATATGATGATAAACTCATTTTACTGGAATAACTCTAACCTGACTTTCAGCTCTTGCTTCCCCTTTTCCTTCACTTACTCCCCCAGCTAACTTCTCCTTAACCATTCCTCTTTCGCGCAGTGATGTCATCCTGATTGGATGTATTGCACATCTCCTCATGTCTCTTCTACCCCCACCGCCCTTATTTACTCACCCCTTCCTCCCCTGCACGGTGTCACCCATTTTACTGTAAGCCATGTGACTGACAGCTGCAGCTGCTGCTGCTGGTGCTTCGGCGGGCCTTCGCTTCAGCTGCATGGCTTTGCAGAGATCCGGACCCCGACCCCTCCCCTCCAAGCCTCCACTCCTATCGGGCCCGAAGGCCTTTCCCCTTAGCAACAGGCTTCCAGTCAGGCCAAAAAAAGACACCCCGATCATTCGGAGGGGCTGCGACTTGGCACGGTGCGTTCAAGTAAAGGTTAGCGTCAATCTGTTGTGTATCAACGGCAAAGTGAGGGGGAGTTTGTGCTGATTGAATAAAAATGACACAACATTGAGTAATAATAATAATTCCAAACATTTGGAAGTTGTTTTTACAGACAGCTGTCACAGGTGATGACTCAAAACCTCAGATTTCCTCTCCTGCTGTCTGTAAAGAAACAACACTGACCACATTAGTGCATCATGATGAATTCTGAGAAGCAGGCAGATGACACACACACACACACACACACACACACACACACACACACACACACACACAGACTCCCACAACGCTAAGCACTGAAAATGATATGATGATGACCAGCGATACAAACAGCAGCTGCATACTTTTACTACCAGGAAGTCTGCTCGCATGCTCGTAAGGTGTGGAGCAAAATACAGAATTCACTTTTCTTTTTAAAGGTCGAGCGAATTAGAGGAATGTTCTCTGGTCGTGATGCAACAGCGGTTCCACAAATATGGGGTGGAACACTGTCCCAAATGTGTGTGTGTGTGTGTGTGTGTGACACTGTGTGTGTGTGTGTGTGTGCAAGAGGAATTTTATCAAAACTTCACATCAGCAACATCCGTTTGATTTTCATCTCGTTCTTATTTTGGCCAAAGCCTTTTGTTGTTAAAAGGTACTCGAGGTGGAGGAAATCATCTGTTTTTCTCTCCGACTCAAAGTAAATTGAGAAAAACAGCATTTTAACTCTGAATCAACTCAACGTATGCGCCATTATGTTCACAGCCTTGGTTGACAATGAATTTAAGGACTTTTCAAGGGCTTTCCGGGACCAATTCCCTCAAATTCAAGGACCAAATGTGCTGACACAGCTTAAGACCGGAGGGCAAACATGTAAGTCCATGATGGCTCCACTTTTGCAGCACGCTCTACATCTGGACAAGTGATTGTCCTTTTTTGGGATCTTGGTCAAAGTCAGTCTTTGTCGTCTTTTGTCTTTGGTGAAACAGAGATCTTGAAATTTTCATTTCCCGGGCCCCACGTCGTCATTTGCTCTCTTGCTTAACTTTACTCGCTCGTCGATCTGCACGGAATCTCACGTCAGCGACGGAGAAAGACGGTGGACAAGTGTCCACAACACCACTAGTAATTATGACTCCTTATGTTTGTCCTGTGTAGGGTTAGTTTATGTCCATCGCACAAAAAGTAGGTGTCTTCGTAACAAACAAGGGAGACATTTACCTAAATATCAACTAAACTTTTATGTAAGTCTATGTAGGGTGACTTTCAAAAACTTTCAGGGACCTTGAATATTTTTCAAATTTACAAACTTTCAAGGACCCGTTGGAACGTTGTGTTCAATACGCCTTAACCAATAAACTGGTTAAATGTGTGCGTCACCTTGTGAGCTTTAGACAAACACGGCCAAGCGAGAGCTATTTTAAATACACACAATGTGGATTTAAAAAAGTAGTACAGGGAAGAAGTGATCTGGACAAAAGCCACACCCAAATACCAACACAACAACAACAACAACAACAACATGTCACGACGAGTTTCCAGTGAAAAATGCTGTTCAATTTTGAATTAATAAATGCCAATATAAATAAAGACAATTGGATATTTAATGATACTGTTTGTTTTCTTAAAACAATTAACCCTTTATCGAGCAAGTGACTATAAATGGTAACTTCCAAAATGGCACCTGGGCTATGTGACTATGTGAGGTTGGAAAGTCGGTGACTTCTCTCAGCCAATCAGCAGCGGGTCAGGGTTACAGGGTTTTTCTTACACATTTTTTATAAATTTATTAGAAAGGTTTTTACCCAAGACAGGCAAGGAACCACATGTGGTAACTCCATGTGATAACTCCATGTGACTGCCTGGCAAAGGGTTAATGCATTAAGATGCAATTATATATTCGCTTTGGAATCGTTTAAGGATCGTAGTCAAATCAAATAGTGCGGTACCTAAAGATTCCCACCCCTGGCACCTATGCTACCCACTGCACCACCATGTGCCTCAATGCTTACGTGTAGTTTTTTCCCTCAAGCGCACACATTCCCTTCTCCCAAATAGGGCAGAAAATCCCCGCAGTGAGATGCCAGCGCAGGCCGCCTTCACAACGGAGCGCCACCAGGCTGGAACTATATACAAGCTGACATTGTGAGCAGCCAGACCTGCTCAGTGTAGACGAGGCCACACGGCCCGGCTAATATGACTAGTCAGTTACCAAACCACACACTAATCCGCCATGACAGACCTCTACACTTACTCCAGGAAAGCTCAAGTGGAGTCGGGGGGTTTTCGAGCCGGTTTCTGCGTCATACCGGTCACATCCACTGTGAACTTCACATGAACACTGTATTAGTGCTGAGATGTGCGGCCGTGCGCATTGTCAACACATGTCAAGAGACTATTTCAAGAGCATTTCAAAGAGGCCACCGAGGCCTAAGAATATGGCGAGCGAGTGCCAGATAATTCCAGAAGTATGTTAAGCAGTATACGCGGGGCTGATACTCACAGGTAGAGCGACACAATCTTGGAAGCAGCCGGTCCTAAATCAGGTATGGAGGTCAGCTCATTGTGGTCCAGTCGCCTGAGAGAGAGACGAGCACACAGGAGAGAAGGAGGTTAGAGAAAATGAAACTGTGTCCTGAGGGAAAACACAAAGAAATGCACAAGAATGATGGGCTGTTTGGAGGTCAGCGAGTAAACACGGCAAACTAAAAGTAACAGGTGCAAAGTTGAATTCAGGTTATTGACTAAATTGACTAAATTACTATTTTCTATCGATTTTAGTGTTTTTCTAACTAATTAAAAACACGTTTCTGTGATTTTTCAGCTTCTCAATTGTGAAAAGTTCATTAACACCAAATCATTTTGGTTTGAGGAGAACATCATTTTTTAGGTTTGGGGGAAACACCGACCGGTGATTACACTATTCATTTCAAGTTAAATTGTCACTATTATTTAAAGAATAGTGATTAATTGGTCAGGATATTTATGTAAGTTTACAGATATTTGCTGTCAGAAACGTGATAAAATGCTGCTGTAAAGTCAATACAAAGGGTTTTTTATGACCTGTTTTAAGTGGAGCGTGCACACACAAGGATTTATGACAGACGTTTACAAGAATCAAGAAGAAAAAGTTTTGTGTCACATCAGCGTTTGTTCGCCCTGCAACACCAGAAGATCTCAAAATGCCACCCTCGCGTTTTCATTAGTACAACCAGTGTCATAGGCCCAAATCTGATAACTTTATACGCATACTTCATGTACCTGTTTCGTTTTTTTATGTATTCCTGAAGTAGCGTTTCCATGGAGATAAGGACTTTGTTAATAGATTATTTTTTACTTTCAAATATAACAGAGCTGAAACAATTACTCGGTTATTAATTGATTACTAAATCATTCGTCAACTGTTTTGCTAATCGGTTAGAATATTTCTGATTGTTTCGGCTTCTTAAATGTGAATATTTTGCTGGTGTCTTTGGTGATTTTACATTTCATTACATATTGGAAAAAGCAAACTTGGTCAAACATATACGGGGCATAAATAATCTACAGATTTCCAAAGATCAGAACAAGAAAAATAACCCCGGTATCAATCGACCTCCAGTCGCTGCAGCAGTGTTTGTGGCCAAGCTCCGCCTTCCTCCAATCACACAAGGCTCCACTCGATCAAACCTCGTGTAAATCAAAGGATTTCAAACGCGACTTGTCACGTCTGCCGCAGAGCAAGTGGCAAGTCATCCTTTTAAAAACACCCAAAATAGCATGGGAGTAAAAACACATGTCGAGGAGTGCATGACTGGCCCGGGGGCCCGGGGGCCTGCCAACGATGTCACCAGGGTGTGTGTCACCGGTCGGTTAGCTTGTGTGTGTGTGTGTGTGATGTGCTGGTGCTGAGTGACACAGAGCCCCGGCCCCTCTCCTCACTGCATAAAATATTCACAAGGCCAGCGTTGGCCACAGTATCGGGTGATGGAAGCGGAGGCTTAATATAGAAAACCACCACTTTATTCTCAATTGGACTGAGTTCAAGGAAACGCACACAAAAGTGCTGTTAGGAAGTCGAGCGGCGACTGTGGACGGCAGTCGCAGACAAAGTCACGACTGTGGTATTTCATATTGTAAGCATTCACATCGAGGAAGAGACAAATTAATACACATACTACATGTATATACTCATTTATTATACAGTAAAGACTTTATTTGTGACACTTTTTGTTTTGTGTTAACTGTTTTTAGGGACTAGGAACCGTTGAATTTGCCCCTGGAAACAAATGAAGTTGTTTTAAATGAGTTGAACTGAAATTCTGAAGCGATGAATGATGTTGGACTTTTGCCGATATATCGATATATCGATCGTGCTTTGGGGCAATAACTGATACCGACATAACATATATGTTTTTCTCCCTGTGCTAAAACTGCAGAGGTCATTTAGCCAATATCGACCTCTATCATCGTTGCATCCCTAAAATAAAGTGAAGTGAACTGAGGTCTCGTGCACAGGAGAATGAGTTTAGGGAGAATCTGCAAAACTTTTGCATCGTTTTGGCTTTTTTATCCACACAGAACTTGTGTTTTGGGAGTCCTAAAATGTTATTTTTGACACTTATATTTATCTTATCTATACAACCAATGTGCAGTGTCACAGCCCCAAGGCTAACCCTGGAACACTGCCGTGTTTACAGTTTAACGTAGTAAGAACATTTGTCGCTTTTCCTAATTGTAGCTCGACGCCGCTGAACAACATCGTGCTACAGTTTCAATTTGGTCCCCGGTCGCCGTTACATCCGCTCTTTTGTTTGTATTCAAATCAAGTTTTTGAGGAGGAAGACACTAAGAATCTTACTTTTACTCAATGAGGAGCATTGATTGGAATAATCAAGAGAGAGAATCTATGTTTTGTCTACGTGGGGAAACAGATGTGTTGGTGTGAATGATTACTTACAGTTCTTTCAGGTTGGGCAGGTTGGCCAAGGCTTCAACACTGATGGCGGTCAGCTTGTTGTAGCCCAGATTCCTAAGAATGGAAATTAAAAACACAGTGTCAGACAACTGGGACTGATGAACAGCCAAAACATGGACAGTGCAGAGATATTTATCCAATCTGTTATTATTATATTATTATCATTACAGGCGTTATTCAGTAGCTCTGATGGGTGTGATCGATGGCAGCAATTACCCCCCCACCCCCCTTTGACAAACAGCCTCGTCTGTCCACATTAAGTACAGTATTCCTGAAAACACTGCAGTACATCATCGGCTCAGCCGGGCCTTCAAGGAGAGGCCCGGTCGATACTATTGATACAGAGTGTGTCTCTCTCCTGGCTCACTTTCCAAACATAACCCACAGGCCGTTCATCTCCGGCAGTCAATTTGCACTTTAGGGCTAACAGCGTGTTTGATAGCCGGCACTTGACTTGTACCGAGGGCTTATTAGAGTGATTTTTTTCCCAGTGATATAGCGTTACCGCTGTCAGAGCCACATGTCTGTGCCGATCACACGTCTGCAAGAAATCTGGTATTTACTGACCATATTTTCCCTCCTTCTGGTCCAGAATAACGGGTTTATAAAAGCAAGAGATGCACAAAACAACACTTAATCTATGTCAACTCATTTATAAAACAAGTTTTCAGCATTTTCAGCTACTTGCTAACATGAACATTTTCTGGTTTATTCGCTCCATATAACAAAAGAAATCATTCAAACTGAATAATTTGGCACACATGTATTTTTAATTAAACAATAACGTATAAAATGATTAATAAAATATTAAATACATTTTCAGATTTAGAAATATTTTTTTAGTGACAGAAAGTTTCAGATTTGCACTTCCCACGCTTTGTGAATCAAATTCAGTTCACACATAAACGAGCACTATCTCTGTCACACACACACACACACACACACGCGCACACGCACCTCCTGCCTGACTGGCACGCAGCCTGCCAGTTGGCAGAGAGGAGGCTGCAGTGAGAGCGGTGTTTGTGTTTGTGTGGTGGGGTTTGGCTGCGCGAGACAAAGGGAGCCCACTGCTCCGAGCCGCCCGCCACCGCCCGCCCCTCTGCCCCTCTGCCCCTCTGTCCAGACGTGAGAGACGGCCCAGGAATGTTTCACAGGCCTGCCGAGAGATGGCCGCTTGTTCCCAGAGACTGGGGGACACTTTTTACCTGATGCAACACATTCCTCTGCAGTCAGTGGTCCCGCAGAGACCGTGAGGGCAGTGGACAGTAGTTCAAATATGCCTTCGCGAGAGCTCAGTGAAGTCCCTTCCTCTTCACAAAAAGAGGAAGGGGACAATGGGCTGTGACATTATCTCAAGTTGCATATTAGTTGAGATTTTCACACTCTGGGACCTGTTTTTTTTCCAAAAAAATAGCATTTTAGTGCTCCCAAAACACTGGTTCCATGTGGATTAAATGCCAAAAATCATTAAAGAGTTAACGATTTCCCCTTCCACTAGTAGATACAAGTCTTATGCAGTATATATTTAAGTAGCAGTGGTAGCAGCACGATTGCAAAAAGTAGTTCCCGGGCATCCAGCTAAATCCACTGAAAGCTTGTTCTTTTGGATAAAAGGGCTTCAGTCAAGGAGAGAGAGAGAAGAGACCGTGGTAAGTCCTGGTCTGGCATGAGCTCCATAGTGACTCACAGATAGGCTTTTCTAAGTAACTTCATGCATACATTAAAGGAACACGTCATTGATTTGCATTTAGCTTTGTATTACTAGAATAGGGGGAGTATTTTTGAAAAGCTGTGCTTCCCGACCTCAGTTTCCCCTGAGTTGATAAATATCTTCTTTCTCTATTAAGTAACGTGACCCGTTGTTCCAGAAGAATAAGACCCTAACATCCCAACATTGCAAAGGGTTAGGGGGGTACCAAGGGGAAACTGTTTATGTGCATCCAAACCGTGCTGCTTTGGGTCCCATGTTGAAATGAAGAGACGAAGGAGGCAACAAGGTATTTTGTACTCCAGCAGCAAAGAAGTATAACCGGCTGGATAGTTCTCAGTCACATTTATTTTGTTCCTTACATGTGGGCTCAACTGTGACGGCAGAGCTCATTTGTATATTGAAGATAATTAAGACGAGCGTTTGGTCAGTGACTTAAAACATTTGTTATCAGGAAGACTGGAGTTTGTTTTTTTTCTAATACTTCTTATGCCTATCAATCTCAATCTGTGTCTCACTCTGACGATTTCCCTTTCTTGTCTCCTGCGCTTGATTGCAGATAATGACAGTCTCCCTCCTCGGTTATTTCTACCTACTTTTGTGTGTGTGACAAGATAATAGCAGAGCATGCGCCTGCCCTCCAGGCACAGGCCTGACGTGGAGGTGTGCATGTGTGTCTATGTTATGATCACTTACCCAGGAACCTCCCATTGTGGCCTTGATCGCTAAATTGCCGTGATCCCCCCCACCCCACCCCACCCTCAGCAGAATGACAGCAATTACCTCGTTAGAGTGAAGTCGAGTGAAAACTCTAACAGGTTTTCCAGGGGCTGCGTCCACAGACATACAGATTCCTTTCTCTCTTTTTCTTTTGGCACAAATCTGACTCAAGAGTTTGACTTTTTATCTGGGAACGTCGCCGTCTGAGCACCGCTTTAGCATTTACAGGTGGAGGAAAGTCGCTGTGCACATAGATGAAAGTCACGTTTGAGAGGCAAACCTGCCATACTGGTGCTAAAGGCCACGGCAACAAACAAAACGAGTCCTTTGTTTGTGTGTACGCAGACGTGCATGTGCCTCCCTTTCTCAGTCACCTATTATGTTTACATAACTTCTTCTCCCCATCTTATTTCGGCCAGATTGATTTTCTTCCTGATCAGATGAGATAAGTTTCACAGTGCTTTAACACCTACTGTAAGAGGTTACTGTGATGACACCGGTTTCCCCCCCCCCCCCTTTCTCCAGTGGTGGTGGTGGGGGTGTGGGAGTGGGAGGTCACCAGTTGCCAGGTGTGGATAATGCTTTCCAGAAAATGACCCTACAATCATGCCATTTCTGGAAGAATTTGCAGAGCCGATCCCTGAAGCCTATAAGTCATTAGAGTTCCGGACGAGGGGTGAGACACAAACACACTAACCGTCCGAACGAGCCGTCAAGCGCTGCGCAGCTCAACGACACGCAGGAAATAGACCCGCGATGGTCAAATTTACATAATGCAATTCAAGCAACCAGGAAGTGTGTTTGCGATGGGAACTGGTGCTGTGACTAAACATGGCAGGCACTACAAAGCCGTTTAGCTCTGAAAGCCCTGAAAGTTTCAAACACTGCATTCCACTGTATGGTACAACTAGTTTATACAGATGGGCGAGACTGTTTGACATTAGTCAGCCAGATCAAAATCTCAAGCTCTCTCTCTGCCAGGTACTTAACCATAGAGCCGCACACAGACGGTAATTTTAGGCTCAATCTTAAGCCAAATCCGGAATTTTCCCCCACTGATTTCCAGCTGCTGCGACTGAAGGAACCCATGTCTGATTTTCTACAGTAATCGCTGAGGCTTTTTAACTCTTTACAGAGATTTTACACTCAGGCCCCACCTTCCTCCGCTGAGATTCTGAGAGATCTCAGGATCTCAGGATCGAACGTTTTGTGTCGCAGTAGTAGGATGAGGCTACATACATTCTACTGCATTTTTATATTTAAAAATAAACGGCATTTTCAAACAGTTTCACAGCTGAAGTGCTTTTAAACTAATGGGCCTAAAACAGAAGTTGATTCTCCTCCACGTAATCAAGTTTCCGAAAGTTCTACTCGAGCAAGATGTTTTCAGGGGGGAAAAAAGAGGGACCTGAGCCACAAAGCACCATGAGCTTTGGTTCGTAACCAGAAAAATTGGATTGCAGTTACAGGCAGCCAAAATGAGTTTCCTTCACTAAGTGGCTGGGCTTAGCGTGAGAGAATGTTTGAGGGGCTCAGACGTCCAGGAGGAGCCTGGAGTAGTAGCACTTGTTTTGGGTCTTGTCAGGAAACCTCCTGGACGACCTTTCACAAAGGTCTTGGCATGTCCCACAGGGAGGAGGACACCCCAGGACAGACTGAGAACCTGCTGCTGGAGGGATTATGAATCCCATGTAGCCCGGGAACGCCTCAGAATCCTGCGACCCAAAGCGACGACGATGAGTTCACTTCGTTAAAAAGAACCAGCTCGGCTGCACGGCCCACAGACATGAAGCTGCTTATTAGATACACAGGACCACGTCTGTTATCTAACCAAACTGTACCGGCCAAACATTTCAACTGTGCTAAAGTAAACCACTGACCATCACTGAGCACAAAGGTCAACATAACCCCCCGTCTGTCAGCTGATCTGAGGGCCGGTGTGGAACACACTCCCACTCCTCTTACCCTGCACCGGCCAGCACGACCCAAACCACTCTCCACACCAGAGTTTCTCACTGAAACGCAACAGGAGGACAAAAATAACCAGGTTCCAACAAATTAATACCACAAGAACTGGAAACATCGGGCGCAAACAAACGATCCGCCACCTGCTGCAAATAACGACGCACATAAATACTTAATTACACAATTAACTGATGATAAGTGGTTAGCTCATTGATTGTGTCATCTGCTATGAGATACGCACTCCCTCTCCAGCCAAGAAGGTCCTTTTGTTTTTCTCTAGTGAGAGGGATTTATCACAGTTTATCACGTTTTAAAGACTAAACTAAATGAACTGCCCGCTCAACTGATAATCCGCCAACAACTGGAAGGAGAAACTGGGACTCCAGTGAAGGAAATCTTCAAAACAGAAAAAAAGAAACAACAAAGTGATAAAGTGAATAAAGGCCCTGCCTGAATCAGCTGAAGAGAAGAAAAAGTGCCTGCAGTCGACCGTCATGGCTGGACCACGCAGTCCTCTCGACATATAAAACTCATTAAAGGGCTTTAAGAAAATAGTTGTGTTACTGGTGCAGTGGGAGTAGAGGCAAAACTGAGGTGATGTCATGGCGTATGACACGATGCTTGTACTGTAAGTCAGCGCATGGTCTGTGTGTGTGTGTGTGTGTGGGAGGACGAGAGCAGCGACTCACACACACACACACACAGAGAGGTACATCACCATTATCTGTCCCCCGTTTCTGTTGTGGATAAACGCAGCGTGAACTTTGCTCCCTGGAAGTGTGAAGTGATGTCAGGGACGAGACTCCTGCGGCCCAGCTGCGAGACAAAGGCCCTTTAATGTGGTCGATTTCAGAGCGTCATAAAACTGGTCAAATAATAACCCGTGTCAGAGCACACGCACACACACACACACACATCCTGTCATTAAAGGCCAGTTTATAGCCAGGCAACTGCAGTGAGAGTGTACACAAGGCTAACACCAGCTCCAGCCCACCGTTTTCTTTACACGCCAGTCAAACAGAGGAAGGAAACTAAACGAGACAAGATCTTATCAAACCTGACAAGGTTAAAAGCATAAGCCGGCGAACAAGATAAAATGTGATGGTTGATTATGTTCCTCGATTCATTGGAGTTCTTGTTTGCTCCATGAAATTCCAGGAAAAGGTTGAAAAATGTTGATCAGTGTTTGCCAAAGCTTGTCATGATGATGTTCTCCAGTGTCTTGTTTTGTCTACAAAGCTAAAATCATTCAGTTCTCATGATTTTCTTATTAAACGTGTTGTGTTGCAGACGTATTTTAGTTTGGTTTGGTCCAGCTCGTCTCTTCTCTGGACTTCACAGAATCCTTTTATTCCAGATTATACCGGTCGGATTTTACACGTTTGCGTTAGCGGCGCACGCAGGCGTATTGAGCGCAACGTTGCGGTGACACATACGTTGGGTGCGTCTGTGCATTCACGATTGGTCGATTCAGTCGAGCACAGTGTTCTTTCTTAATTTAACATGTATTTTCACAATCGGAAAATTAAACTCTCAGCGTGACGCTTAAATAAATACTGTAAGAAGGCCAGAAATATGAGTTGCTGCACAATATCTGCAGGGTGAGAAGGACTTAGGTGTAAGATCAAAGACACGTAGCACTGGGGAATCTGCATGACAGACTCCCATCCCCACCAACACACACACACACACACACACACACACACACACACACACACATACACACACACACAACAAAGGAGCAACCGTTGAAATCACTCCTGCTCGGAGCGTGACTGAGTTTCTGAAGTTTTTTCGAGGCAGGAAGGCGGCCCACATCTTGGGAACATGTGCGCTGCAGCTCGCCGTGCTGCTGCTGCTGCTGCTGCTGCTGGTTTGGGGCTAAAAAGCAGGAGATGAAGTGGAGCGCTCTCAAAACAAACAGGGAGAAGGTTGGGGAGAGGGTCGACGCTGGCCCGAGGCACGGCATGTGAACGGTCAGTGGTCTTGTGATGCCAACGCAGGTAACTCCGGGTGAGAAACACAGAGACACTCATTGTGGCGTCTACCGCGTCACACTGAGGCTACGGCTAATGATTGCTTTGATTTCAGCGATGAATCCGTTGATTATTTTCTGGATTAATCGAATACATTTGTTCCACAAGGTTTCCCGAACCTTGAGATGATGATGTTCTCAAATGTCTGACTTTGTCCACAAACCGGAAAATAAGAAGCTGAAGAACTTTAAATATTTAAAAAAAAACACTCAGAACAGTTGATCAAATTAATATTTGTTCAACAATCAATGAATCGTGGCGGCCGTACATTGTTGTGTCATTTGTAACAAACGGCGCCAGACTCCTTCATTAAGGGCAAAAAAGGAAATGAGCGCAGCAACATAAACACCGTACGTCTCTGAGTGAGGCTATTGTTGTAGCGCCGACCTCATGCTCCCCGACTTCAAAGTGAAGACGGATCGTTCAGTTCAAATATTCCCGGCTTTATTGTTTATTATGCTTGCAGAGCGATAATTACACTGCAGACAGTGGAGGGGAGAAGTGTCTCGATGGTTGGGCCCGCGCTATCTTTATGATCTAATTGCATGCAAATGTGAGGCCGTCTAGACTCTCTGAGATGCCCCTTCAGAAGGTTTAAGAAAAGTACAAAGGCATATTTTAAAGGGAGAGCGTCGAGAGAGAGAGAAAATGTTTGGCCCGATATGTGCACTCACAGTTCCACTCGCCTGTTTTCTGGGGAGACGTTGCTTCACTTGCACAGTACCTCTCACTCTCCGTCCAAGTCACGCTTTTTTTTCTGCCTAACATCTTCTCCAGATTCTCCAAACGCTTACCAGATGTAGAGAATTCACAGATGATTCATCGATCAAGCCCACTTTGTAGACACCGACTTCAGGGGAGAGGGAAAGGTGGAAAAAAAAAAAAACTAAACTTGGCACTCTTAATGTGTCTTCACAAAAGGCTCGTCCATTCCACCGCCTGGATTCCAGCAGAATGACTTGTGGCAGCAGCTGTTTGATTGTCATTAAATCCACCGCGAGGCCTCTGACTTTATCTATTGTTATGAGGGCGGCCGGGCCTAACATTGGAGGGCCTAACTTTTCAAAAAATTTCATGTTGCATGAATCATCTTGTCTGCCCGGAGGAGGAGAATATACAATAAAAAAAAATTAGTCAAGGCTTTAAAGTTTACACGTGGGAAATCACTGTAAACGACACAAAGCACCCCGTCGGAGAGCAGCTGATAAACTGGCTCCTTGAGTTTTTAAATATCCACCAGAACACAGGCAAAGGTCATGAAAACTGTGACAATAAACAAACTTGGTATAATCACTAGCACTACCGCAAGATTACAAGGCTGCGTAGTGAGAAATGCTCTGGAAACCACAAGGGGTTCAGGCCTGCCGAGTGCTGCTGCTGCTGCTGCTGAGTGCTGCTGAGTGCTGCTGCTGCTGCTGCGATTCTGAAGTTTAATCTTTGTATATAAGTCAAGACTTGTGCCAATTATTAACATCTACAGCCATTTCAAGCAATTTCAAAGACACGATTCTCGATCCTCCAACTGTGTAACAAACATTCTTCTCCCGTAAAGGAGAAATAAGCAGTAACCACAAAAATGACTCAACTAAAATGCTGTAACTGATTTTAATTCACATTTTTGTCCGTCCAAAGTCTGAGCCAATGCTTTTTTTCTTGTCCGATACCAATATCACAAACTTGAGTATCTACCAATACCTATTACAGTCCAATAAGTCACTTTACACCTTTAAAATCAATTATTTGTCATTTATTTATTTAATCGTCAACTATTTTGATTACAGATGAATCGCTTTGAGTGTTTTCTGGCTTTTTCAGCTTCTTAACATTACATTTACATTACATTACATGTCATTTAGCAGACGCTTTTATCCAAAGCGACTTACAATAAGTGCATTTAAACATTTGGGTACAAATAAGAGCTAGAAGTAAGTAAGAGCTTCAAGTAAATGTGAATATTTACTGGTTTATTTGCTCCTTTAGTTTGTGGACAAAACATTTGAAAAACACCCATCAACATTTTCTGACACTGTATGGACCAAACTGAGAGAATAATCCACAGATTAATCGGTAGTTGCAGGCCACTTCTCTAACAGTGTAACAAATACTCTTCTCCCATAAAAGAAGAATTGACTCGGCTGAAAAGCGGATTTTTTTTAGAACATTAAAGAGAAAGATTGTGCAGAGAAAGTTCTGTTTCCCTGTGTGGACAAGGCCGTACTTACTAACAGCAGAAATGGTCATGAAAGAAAAGCCAAGAGGCTTCCATTCCATAGCCCTGCCAAAAAAAGAAGTCTGCATGCTTTATTTTTAAAAGTAAAGACGGAGTACAACAAAGAGGACAAGAGGACATGTCGCACACCGTGTCTTTAAAACACATGTGACTGTGGTTCTGGTTTAAGCCCAGCGAGAGACAACTTTCACCAACAGTTTGAAGGCAGAAGTAGCAACAGACCGAGCGTGACATTGACAAAACGCGCCCCCAGCCCCACATACACACACACACATTATTCCTCAGTCCCCCCAGGCCAGCTGATCTGCATCTACACTCACTTTACAACCAGTCCACAACCAGCCAGCCGAGCTCCCAGTTCCCAGTCAGGAAACCACCAACACAAACCCATTTCCTGTGGGCAGAAGCCAAAACCAACTATCGGGGGCGGTGTTTACCAACAGGGCTGTGCTGCGAGGTTTACGGCGATGGCTCAGGGTTGAGTCGCAGCAGAACCTCTGGGTAGAGACTGTGCATTAGGAAACCACACGACAAATGCTAGGTTACGAAGAAGGCGATCAATCAACGTTGAGGGCTTCCGTTGGCTTTTCACCACCACTTCTGCCTGTACGTTACAATCCTGGGAATTATCTCCTCATCTTATTAGCAAAATGAGAATATGAATATCCGAGAGGAGAATATGAGAAAGAAACTGGCTTTTTCTTCAAGTTTTAAAAACCCTTTTTACTTTTAGAGACACTTTAATGTGAGAAAGAATTGAACTGGTTGGTGCAGCCATGGCCAAGCGTATGGAGGGAACGTAGCTTGGAGGGTTGCTACCCAACCCCAATTGGTCAATCTGAAAAGTTTAAAAAAATTACTAAACTAATCTTTCCCCCAAACCCCGAAATGTTGACGTTCTCAAATGTCTTGTTTTGTTTTAATGATTTCTTTCTTATATATGGGGCAAAGAAACCAGAAATGATTCACATTTGACCCCAGGTTAATGGGCGTGCTGCATCAGGAAGGCCATGCGGTGTAAAAAAATCTCAAAAGAAGAAAGAAAGCAGCTAGCGGACGCCATGCATCTGCTCCATATCCGACCACGCGCTATCACAGCAGAAATCAGTAATGCTCGTGCTTTTATTTAATTGCAAAATCCCATTAAAGCACTCGCACTGTGGGCAAAAGTGCCTTTAATACACATTACCGCGGCCGCAAATAAGATAAGGCATCGCTCCAGAGAGGCAACATGCGACTTGCGTGAAAGCAAACTTGCTTTGAATGTTATTAGGCTATTCATCCATCAAGCTGGTGGTCAGTTTATTAAATGTCCTACACACTGATGTGAACCAGCACAGGATGTGTCTAAAAAAGACTTTTGGGGGGAACTGTGTGCGTCAGCCAATGTGAGTGAATACAAGGTGACAAAGCAATGCTATATCATCAGTGTTCTTAATGAAGAGAAGTGACTTTTTGTCTCGGTAAACACAGCTCTCCCACAACCTACAACCAACCATCCTTCAATCCTTCCAGGACATACCAACACGATTGTTTCCCTGAGCCTCATCAAGGCCACTTCCCTCACAGGGGACCGTTAAAAATCACAGTTCCAGGAGCAGATTATTTTGACAAGTGGAAGGGATTAGGGGTCTCTTCCTTCACCTGAAGCCAAACGACTGTGTGTGATGGATAAACGATCAGAACGTCCCCTCCAGCAGTCTGTCCAATCGTCTCTGGACAGACGTTTTAAAAATCAACAACACAGATTTTGACCGTGGACTGTATGAGTTAACCAAAACTTCCCTAAATGTACATTTAGCCTCCACTTAATTCAGCAACAATAAACTTGTGGTGCCCTTTTACTGACAATCTGTGAAACCGCAACATCAAGAATGACTTGCTTGCCTTTTATCATCATTTTAAACCACAAATAAAAACCCCACAATAAATAATTTCACGAGACATCAATCACCATTAGTGGTGGGGGAAAACTGCTCTTGTAGACATGTTTTCTTGTTAAAACAAACGTGGTTGGTTGAGGCTGCCAGACTGAAATTATTTTTCATGATCAAATTATCCGTGGATTAATTTCTTGATGAATCGATTCATTGTTTGGTCCATAAAATATCAGAAAATGCTGTAATGATGATGACGTTCTCAAATCGCAAACCAACAATTCTTGTTTGAATGATTTCTTTGTTCTATGGAGCAAAAGAAAGCAGATTACTCACATTTAAGAAGCTGGAAATCAATAAATAGATTGTCAAAATAGTTAGGCGATTCATTTGAAGTCATTGAATTACCCATAAATAGACTAACAGCGAATATTGTTCCCAAAGAGAGGATTACTGATGCCACAGCTACTTGCAGTCATTTTGGGCTACAACTAATGAGTATTTTATAATTAATGAATCTGTTTGCTCCATCAAATGTTGATTAGTGTTCCCCAAACCAAGGTAATGATGATGTTCTCAATGATCTTAATGATTTCTTTGTTATATGGAGCAAAGAATCGGAAAATTTTTTTTTACGTTTATGAAGCTTAAAATTCAGCGAGATTGTTGTAACTGTTGAATTGATCATCAAAACAGTTGATGATTAATTTAGTCATCGATTAACTGGGTCAGTCCCACAAGCTTCACCCACATATAGGGAATGGAATATTTCTGTGCTCAAAAAACAACTTCAAACCTCCACAAGTGGTTCAGCACCAAACACATGCATAAGTACAAAATAACCAGAGGGATTCTTGTTAATCAACAACTGCCATCACAAATGTTTCAGCTATTTACAGTCAAAGCCGACTACAGGTGCTGAGATTACTGAGATTTTCTACAAGTGTTTCATCTGCAATATGAGAAAGCTGACCTGTGTGGCTGACCTGTCCTCCCTATCACTACTATTACTACTGCTGCTGCTGCTGCTCCCTCCCTGGGGTAAATATAACAGAGACAGTTGACTCCACACTGATTTCACTTGGCTCAAATGCCTGCAGAGGTGGACAAACACACTTTATTTTAAAACTAAATAAAGCACTGTGCACAGCAAGGTTGGGCCGATACATCAGGATTTTATCTCTATATCGTGACATATTGGGTTATGACTTTTCCTGGTTTTGCTTATTATAATAAATGTGTGAAATACACTAAATGTTACATATGTTGATTAGAAAATGAATGGAATCGAACCAAAATTATATTTAAAAAAAGTTGTGGAGTAACACTTCTTTAACTTTAAGCCTCATTATTTGTGTTACAGCAGAATTTGAGGCAATTTTGTTGTTTCCAGTGCATGAAAGTGTCCTTCAATAAACATTAAAGAGAAAGAAATTAACTTTTCATGAATATAGCTCTAAATCAACAGTTAAAAATTATTGTAATTATTATTACTGTTGCATTGTAAAAAATGTGCCCAAGGACTACTTTAAACGGAAAATTACCGCTTAATCCAAAACCACCAGGAGTTATTTTAACTACTCAAACAGACACAACTGAAGCGCAGGTTACTTTATTACAGGATCAAGTTGAGCCACAAGTGAAATTGTTCTTGCTTGTCTCTTTTGGTTTAATGTAATCATCCACTGATCTGGCTCATTTACAGGCCTCGGAGGAAGAAATGGAAGCTGGTTCCCTTTGAGCTGGCTGCCAACATGATGTGACTATCTCAAGTGGTGTGGAAATATGCAACCTAGGTGTTTCAAAAGATAATTCAAAGCCATAAAGCCATTCCCTTTGAAAACAACAAGATTGCGGGTCCTTAAATCTCCACCGATAAGGTTTGACCGAGATAAAAACGACAGGGCTCGTGCAGAATCGCTGCACGGCCTGAAAAAAAAAGGTTCCAGAGCAGCTGCTTCGGCCGGGACAGCCGTCCCCACAATAGCTGTCCACTCTCCACGAGGACAGGAAGAGCAGTGTGTGTGTGTGTACATGCGTGATGAACAGCGTCAGCACTTGAACTTGGGTAAGTGGTGCTTCAGGGCAGCGAGTCCCCGCGAACACAAGTGCCGTTATTCATGTTTTTGGAGGAGTTTTAAAAAGTTGCATTCCCGCATTTCCCCGGGGAAGATAAACGGCCTAACACAGGAACCTGGGAGCCGGACTAGTCTTTGGTCCTAACCCACATTCCCCACTCAACACACACACACACACACAAGCAGATGCCTAAATGTCAGGGAGGATTCACTGCTGCCACTGGACACTGTGGTGAACAGGAGGCTGATAGAGAGCACAGAGGCCAGTGTTGTCTGTAAACAAACTCTGTCATTCAGCTTGATAAGCGCTGAGTTTCCCCACAGACTCGAGGGTGTTTCATGAAAAAAAAAAAGTCCCAAATTGACTCATTTCCTAAATAAGTTGACAGACAGAGGGTTTCACAACTCTTGTCAGTCTGACCCGGAGGAACCACTGCTCCATTCACAAGAAATCTAATTTGTCGTCCACGGCTGGAGAGACAAAGATGTGCAACAGGGAGTTGCCGTCATAAATCTGCCTGAATAAAGCAGAGGTTTATTTGTTATGACATGTTTGGGTCTATGTGTTTACACACAATGAGCGCTCAGCTTGTTCAGTTAAACACTGAGAATAATAATAATACCTTTACAAGAGAGCCACATCAGAATGTACATATCGTGTACGCAGGTGTCAGAATCCATAAAAATCCAACGGAAAAGGACGATAAGTCACGGCTTAGATATTCAACCCAATTGAATTATGCAATGAATGTGGTTTTCTTTATGCTTTCAATCAAATACGCTTGTATTTCTGCCCAAACTGTCCTGTTGTGAAAGACCTTTGTGGATGTTAAACATAACAACTGTCACAGCAAAGACAAATGCTTACGTCCTACAAAAAAGTTACTGTTATGGAGAATGAACAGACGCAACTACAACGACAGATGAACGCAACAGGGATTTAGGGACACTAAAGGATATTATTGTGCATCATAACAACGTGTTAATATAGTTTTACTTTAGCAATGCATCATTTTGTTGAATTTTGGATTAACACACTAACTTTAGTTAGTCACTTACATCTGTTTCATGCACTTTTCCTGAGTTTGTGGACACCCATCTAAAATGACCACAATAACGTGGTTTCCAATCAAATAGAGTGCAAAATTTAAACAAAATTTAAGGAACTTGGTGGAACTTACTGCTCAGTTATGCGTTTCCATACGCAGCTGTTAAGTTCACCAAGATACGCAGCAGGTGGCACGGAATTTGACTAAAAAGGTAAGGGGGCGCAAATTGATGACGTAAATAAAAAGTGCTGGGCGTTAACTAGCGTAGCTGTTCATACATGGTCGCGTTTGCCCGGTTTGCACAAGTTAGTCGAGGAATGTTGCTTCGGCGTTTCTTTCTGTTACCAGTCCATTGAAATGCAAAGTCTGTTTGCACGGAACTATTTTGAATTTACATTTTGTCCATATGCCAATTTCCGCCCCTCCCTACAGTGTAGAAACTTTTGCAGCAGCAAAATTTTTTTTTTTTTACATATTCTTTTCAAACTCTGCTTCCATTCATTTCTTTTTTTTTATCTGCGCTCGCAACAAACTCATGCAAAACCACTGCAAAGTATCGCGAATCGCGGTTATTTGGGTCACGATAATCGTGACAGGGAAGAAAAAAAAAATCCCAAAAATCTTCCCAGACAGAAAAACTCAAAGCAGTTGAGCTCCACTCTCTGACATGTTCTTAAAATGTGTTTTATAAAATAATACAAGTTTCTACTCAAGTATTCACACACTTTACAAATACCGTTGCCCCCCCCCTCGTGATGGGCTGGTCAATAAATAGGCTCGGGGGGCAACAACTCACTCAGCGCTTTACTTACAAGGAAACAGTCCGGGCAGGAAGGTCCAGAGGCGTCGCTGTCAGCTCCAGGCTGCTACAGTCCACCGAATCCCCGCTGCAGGTACAGTTGTGGGCACACGGCAGCTCTGAGGTGAGCCCGTAAGTGCCGAACAGTTCTACCGTGAGAAATAAACAAAAAACACCCACAGAAACAGATCCAAATCGTCCCGGGGACGCCGCCATTTTGTATCCAGCTTTTAACACAGCGCGGCCGCGGAGCTCTCCTTCTCCTCGTCGCCCCCCTCCTCCTCCTCCTCCTCCCGCCGCCACACAAGCCGGAATATTAATGTCGCTTGGGGAAAAACGTGTGGCTTTTAACAGCACATGAACTATCTCCCTGGCACCAAAGGGCTGCTAAATATCACCACCATGGTGCAGTGAAAGTCAACGTGTTTTCCATCCCGGTCCTTTTTAAGTCCCAACTTTCTCCTCTGAAAGAAAATCTCAGTTGGGTTTTAGCTGAATGTAATATCGCTGAAGTTACAATTATATTTCTTTTTAAAAAGAAATAAAAGTGGGTCAGTTTGCCTTCATTCTACTGGGCTACAGGTTCTGGTGACATGTTTGGAAACACGTTTAAAAAAAACCTGCCACCGGGAAGCTCTGAAACTACGCTCCAGTTCAACACTCGGTGTCGTAAAAGTCCCACACGGAGCTGAAATGATATTAAAGACGAGTTAAGTCCCGTAGCAGCGATGTCGTAAAGCCCGAACCGGAGCGCTGCTCTCGTCCTCTGCGCGTATTCAAGTCCAAAATCTCAACAGCAACTCCGCCGCCGCCGCCGCCGAGTACAATCCAAGTTAGAGGCTCCAGAAAAAGTCAACCAGCGGGTTCTCAGGTGCACTTTACCGCCTCACACAGTCCCGACGATACGGCAAGTAGTAAAACCAGAGTGTCCCTCTCTTCTCCCTCCGACCACCAGTGCGACTTTTCCCTTCTCTGGAGTAACTTTTCCTTTTTTCCCCCCTCTGGGTGATCGCTGGGTCCCCACGTTGGATGCACAACAGCGATTCCAGGTACCCGCCCCCCCGGCTCGCGGCGATTGGCTGTTGCCGCCTGACGGACACGTCGACGCCCAATCGCGATTGGTCGTCGCGCGCCGTCGGGGAGTCGGCAGAGCTGTCACTCAGCGGTTTGCGTGGCCCCGCCCCTCTTTCCCACCCCGGGGTGTGAAACCGCACCACCTCCTCCTCTCACTCTCGCTGCTTCTTAAAGGGACAATCACCCAGATCATGCGCTGTAATCGCATTATAACAAGCCTTAATAGCATAATTGGTGTGTGTGTGTGTGTGTGTGTGTGTGCGCGCCCGTGCGCGCGCGCCACCGTAAATGTTTGTCCGCGGGACTGACTTCAAAAGAACGAGCGTGTGAAAATAAATATTATAGCAAAAAGTTAAAAGGGAAGCGAATTCAAAAACTTTGTTTCCATAAGTTCATGTGTGGAGAGTTTGGAGGATTAAAGGCACAGTAGGCAAAATTCTTTTTTACTATATTGCTGAGCAATAAGTACGTAAAAGAAGAGTAAGTAAAAGTCTTAAAGTACATGACATTCACTGTTCACTGCACTGATATAAAATGTACTCAGGTTTTCAAAGTAAAAGTATTTAAAAAAAAAAAAAAGTCAGGAGTAAGGTTGAGCGATGGTGTCTCAGTGGTAGTTGTCTAGTTGTGGGTGAGTTGTCCCACAACTGGAAGGTTGTGGGCTCAATTCCTAGCTCTGCTCGTCTAAATACTAAAACTAAACTTGTCCAGATGCAGAACATGCTGCAAATCAATAAAAGTGGACGCCATCATGGACGAAGACTGTGCTTGAATTTGAGGGAACAGGTCCTGGAAAGTCCCTGAATTTGATGTCAATATATAAGTATTATTAATAACCTACAAATGAAACTACAATCTTTGATGTCAATATATAAGTATTATTAATAACCTACAAATGAAACTACAATCTTTGATGTCAATATATAAGTATTATTAATAACCTACAAATGAAACTACACTCTTTGATGTCAATATATAAGTATTATTAATAACCTACAAATGAAACTACAATCTTTGATGTCAATATATAAGTATTATTAATAACCTACAAATGAAACTACACTCTTTGATGTCAATATATAAGTATTATTAATAACCTACAAATGAAACTACAATCTTTGATGTCAATATATAAGAATTATTAATAACCTACAAATGAAACTACAATCTTTGATGTCAATATATAAGTATTATTAATAACCTACAAATAAAACTACAATATTTGATGTCAATATATAAGTATTATTAATTACCGACAAATGAAACTACAATCTTTGATGTCAATATATAAGTATTATTAATAACTTACAAATGAAACTCAACAATCTTTGATGTCAATATATAAGTATTATTAATAACCTACAAATGAAACTACAATCTTTGATGTCAATATATAAGAATTATTAATAACCTACAAATGAAACTACAATCTTTGATGTCAATATATAAGTATTATTAATAACCTACAAATGACTACATTTCATGGCTATAGAGACTCTGAAATCTCTGTGTAAATGAAACGATGTGTGTTACTTGACGTGTTCTTCCTGTTGCCAGTGCGTAATGACCGGTTTTGCAGTTGCTAGCTATCTTGACCATTACTGTGGTTGCCACGGTAACCACCGTAGAGCACACTGAGTAAAGGAAGGTGAGGATGGCGTGTGTCTGGGCGGGAGCCTGCTGCTTGGCTAGTGGGAACCCAAAATTTATAATAAATAATTCCCGCAAAATTAATCATATCACGCATAAAACTTAACATTTTTCGCAAATTCCGCATGTCCGGGTGAGTTGGGCCCTAAAAAGTACCATAATATTGTTATTATTATTGTTATTATTATTATTATTATTATTATTATTATAATAATCCCTTTACATGTGGTAATAAACATTACAAAGCACTCTATTTTTACAAATGATATAGTATAAAATAAGTACTTAAAAGCAGAAAAAACCTAATTTCAAAGGACCCATTTCATAATAACTGCAATATATTATGGGATTATACCTGCTGATGCATTCATGTGTTGCTAATGCCACAATGAAGGTGTGGCCCTCTCTGCACTGACTGTACCATACGTGGCCTATTGTGATGACAACTACAATAAATCAATGAATGATTTATGAGTTAATTAAAAGGAATTTATTTATTTGCTTC
The DNA here is from genome assembly GCF_958295425.1 of Solea solea. Classification (NCBI taxonomy): domain Eukaryota; kingdom Metazoa; phylum Chordata; class Actinopteri; order Pleuronectiformes; family Soleidae; genus Solea; species Solea solea. The sequence goes on from NC_081139.1 coordinate 28,860,771, forward strand.
ATGTATAAGTCATTACATATACATGAGACTCCATTAATTTGTGTCGTAACACCGCAGCCAATGGCCAAATAAGTGCCTTTTATTATCTTTTTTTTTTTTTTCTCACAGTGCTTTTAAATTCCCCGTTGTTGTTTTTTTGTGTGTGTGTGTGTTCGTTTTATGTTCTGCTAACAAGGAGTGTGTACTCATGTGTGGGCACACCCATGCATATGTGTGTTTTGTGCATCCAGGCCGTTGTTTACATATATATCTATATATACTGTATATATTTAAAACCCATCCCATACGCTGAAGTCGTTTTCTCACAGTTATCAGACAGAGTCCCATCAGCAGTGAATCCAGTGTTCTTGTCAGCCGCACAAACACCTTTTTCTCAGTGCGATTCCCCCCCCCCACCCTTCAGTACTGATGGGTCGCAGTGTTCTCTCCGACAGAACCATTGTGATCGCCTCACTCTGGAGGACGTCCCCAGATTTCATTGCTATTAATCACGTCAGAGAGGACACAGATATTCACACCTGCAGCGCTGCAGGCACTTTGGTGGCACAGTTCCTTGTTCCTTCTCCACTAAGTGTGGAAGGTTTCACGTTGCATCACTGTGTGTGTGTGTGAGCACAGTAGCCTACAGGTGAGGCCTCCAAGTCTCAGGAGCGAGGGAAATATCTGAGATATGAGACCCTGTTTAAACATGACTTCACTGGTGATGGAAAAGAGAATAATGGAGGACAAGCACATTCTCCTGAAACAGCGTTGATGAGAAATGGATCCAGTCCAATCGACAGACACATGTGGACACATGGACAGTATTTTTTAGTTTATTGTGACGATACATTAGGTTCATTTTCCATTAATAGGCTTACGTTACTTTACTCAGAACTAACATCTATGATTTCACTCATTTGTATTGTCGACCAGTAGTTCCTGCTTCCCTGTTTGCTAAAGATTTCAGGTTCCAGTCTGAAAAGCCGATTTCAAAGCACAGACGAGACGATCCAGTCAAGACGCAGGACCACACACTTGGTGTTTAAAGTATTATGGTCTGACCGCAGAATTATGCTGAGATTAAATTTATTAGATGAGCCATTTGTGAAGTCGTTGAAATGTGTTTTTCAGATGTTGTCGTCAAAATGCGTTGGGGAATATGAGAAGAATATGCCACATTTTACTCATAAAAACAATAGGAACATATTTCGTTGTATCTTGTGATCAACCAGCCATCATTTCTTTACTGTTCTTTGCTTTTTTGAAAGTTTAAAAGTATTCATGGAGGCCATTTTCATTCTGTCACAGAGGGAGAGAGTTGCAGTTAATCAAACCATTTCAGGATTTGGGATCTCGCAGAATAATAATAATAATATAATATAATAAACTTATATAAACAGACTGTCGTTATGGTCCTAATCAAAAGTAAGCATCATGTTTTTCCCAGTCAACTCGCTCTCATTGGTTAACGCGGGGTTCTGCTCACGCCTCCCAATCGCTGTTCAGTCGTAATTATATCAAACACGTTTTAATACTTACGATTTGAAATCGGGAAGACTCTGATGCGTCCAGTGGTGTTAATCCCGCACACTACAGGATAATTTGACCAGATAATCTGTTTAAATCTGCCTAAAATCAGAAGACACCTCCTCTGTGCCCCATTTTTCCTTTCACCGCAACCTGTCTCGGCAGATGGCCGCACATCTATGAGTCTGGTTCTGTCAGAGGTTTCTTCCTCTCCACTGATGCCTCATGTTTGCTCTATAATAGTGTGAAGGCCTTACTATGTACAGTGCCTTGAGATAATGTATGCTGTGATTTTGCGCTATACAACATTTTTTTTATTGAATTTATTGTCTTTAGGACCAGATTGTGACCAAAGTCTGGCCAATTATGCTCTAGTGTGGGGAAGACTTAACATTATTTCATGAGGCAGACATGTGCTCAAGCTATTTGAGACTCAAGCAGTCATAGATTCTGTGAAATACAGTGACTCAAATCTGTTTTCTCCTGTGCGTAGCCATGTGTCCATACCTCACACTTTATAAAATCTGAACTGTCCCTTTATTGATCAACTATTTCTTCTTCGTAGTATTTCACGAGTTGTGTCTCGTACACATTTTGGTTTCAAGTGACCGCAGGTCTCGGCTGCAGTCATCCCAGCTATGTCTGAACCGTGCATTTTGATCCCATTCCTTCAACAGATAGAGCATGTGGACCAGGTATTTCCAGCGTCTATTCTGGGACCACTGTTGACACGTCTTTTAATATGATTTATTTGGTGGATGAGCGGCTCAGGATGACTTGGCACACAAATAACTTTACTAATACAGCAGGCCAATACCAGGTTAAAATGTTGACTCGCACACTAAGCTCAGGTTCAAGGGTCTGTCATGATAAATGTTTGTCACCCACATTTTAAATTAGATTAATTTACCTTTGAAAGTAGCTGGGAAGTCAATCAATTTTAAAATAGAATAAATTCGGTTTGTGGACAAAACAAGACGTTTGAGATCATCCTCATTTTGAGGTATTTACGAAAATGGGCCTGGATGTGTGTGATATTTCCCTCCGCATGAACGTTTCTCCTCTGTGCACTGTATTTGTCGCCAGATCTATAGAAGTAAACATGAGTTTCTCTCCCTTTACAGCTCAGACAGTTCACATGGCAGCAGCCTGAGGGGAATTGATTGATTTACGGTTTAATCTGAGGAACAGAAGGGCCCGGCGAAGAATTCACATTGTAAGGAAAGCATTAAGAGCAACCATAACTGCCGGGCTCTCCTCTCTGCTGTGTGAAGTCGTGACTGATGTAAAGGGGGATAATGACTGCACCAGATGAGCCCCGAGTCTTGAGTGTCTTTAACACCGACCATATTGGTGTTTACATGGCTGAAGTGGAGTGAACGTGTCGGTGCAGAGTGAATTTTGAAGCTGGTGCGAGAGAAGTGAGCGCAGTAGCTTCTAAGGTGAGCTCGATGAGTCCACTACGCGTTGTTCCCATTTCAGTTTTGCTGATGCTCAACGGGCAACGTGACGGTGGTGACGGCGGGTCGGGGGGGGGGAGGCCGGACGGACGTGTAAGGCCTGGAGCGAATTATCACGCTCGTCTTCATGGAATCTTCAAAGATAACAAACCATCTGCTGCAGCTATTCATCAGCTATAAAACGGAGAGGCGTGAAACCCCGGCCAACTCATCATACTGCGACTGCGTGGCTAACGGCTGTAGCGGGAGCACGGAGATGCCCTGGCTAATAGGAAGCAGAACACCGTTTGGTCACTCCTGTTGAGACCAAGGCTGCCTTGCTAAGTGGCGTGATGATGCGTTAGGAGTTAGAAAAGCAAGACAGATGTAGAGATGGAAATAAATGCAAAGGGAACGGCGTTTACGTCGTCTGGTTGACCACGGTCAGGACACAGCTGTGCAACACCGTCAGTTTGTTAATGTTAATAATGTCGCTCTCCTGTGGAAGTGCAGTGAATTTCATGGATGACAAACAATTGTGCATCATTGACGTCACTGTGGACGACGGAGAACTCGCTAATTGACCTTTTCCATTATACACTTCTAGCACTACTCTACTCCTCTGTGTTTGGGTATCCAGCACCTGGTTTTCCATTACTTCATAGTACCTCATCAATGTGGGCGGGGTCACATCATAGCACGGCTGTGCGACGCTGTTGTATACGTGTCCGTCCAGCTCTCTCTGGATCGTCTCACATAAGACAGGCCTTGTCCTTGTCTGTTTTTAAATCCCTCCTTAAAAAACACCTTTTCTCTTTGGCCTTTGACACTTCATCAGATGTTGATTTTTATTTTTTTATTTTATTTTATTTTATTTTAATTGATTTTATTGTATGTCTGGTATTTCTTATTGTGTTTTTTATGATTTTTAATTTATTTTAAGCTGTTTTATCTCATTTTGAGTCTTTTATTAATTTTGTACAGCACTGTGGTGTGTTTAAAGTGCTTAACAAATAAAGTTGGATTGGATTACTGTAGAGTAGTGCTAGAACTGTATTATAATATAAGCTAATATGATATCAGGTGAGATGACCAATGATGGAACCTGAGCAGATTCTGACGAGCAGCGTGCCGGTGCTGCCTTGAGATGGTGTATAAGGTCAAGATGCCTGGCGCCTTGATGTCTTGGGAGGGACCTTTTTAACCTTTTAAAGCACCTTGTGTCTTATCATCAGTTATGGCTGTTTATATTAAACACCATGACTGTTGTCTCTCACAAATGGTTCCAAAATAACGTGTCCCTTCCACTCTTCCTCTGCGGTGATGGTACGGTACGGACAGTGAGCTGATTGGACGACAGAAAAATGTCACCTTCTTGCGTTTCGGTGTAAATATCCCATGGAAGTCGAGGCCAACACCCGCAGTTTACTCTCTTACAAAGTTTGACGTCTTGTTGAGATGAACAGCCACAAACAAGAGCTGCTGGATGTCCTCCATTGTTGTGTGTTTTGTTCCATGTCACACTTTTGTATCTCACTGACACGGCCATTGGGCACAGTCTACATCCCCGCCTACTTATTAAAGGCACCGTTCTTAGTGGTGACACAAGCCCGACAAGCCACAAGGCTTTTTATTAGGGTTCGAGCAACAAGGTTGCAAGAACCCTATTGAAATGCAAAAGATTATTATTATTATTATTATTATTATTATTATTCCTAAAAGTAAATCGCATTTTTGAGGCCTTTCCCATACCCCAAAACTCACAGATTTTTGTGACCGCATCAATCCTGGTGTAAATTTACGTCTGAAAGTCGTTCGGGGAAAATGCGTGGAAAATTGGAAGTGGGAGGGGCTAAAAAGTCACGCAAAAAACTTCTATTAGGTCAACTCATGTCGGGTTTAACGTACGTGAACGAAACTTGGTACACACGTTCATTAGGTGGGGACGGTCAAAAAAGTCGATGACGACTTTCCTGTGAAACCTACAGGAAATCCGCCATCTTGGGTTGATTGGCCATTTTTTGGCGATTTTGGCGAATTCGCAGCAATGGTATTTGAACTAACTCCTCCTAGAGTTTTCGTGCGATCACCTTCAAACTTGGTGAGGTCCCTGTGGACCAGTTGAGGAGCTTACGGTATCAAAAGTTTTTTCAAATGTCGCACGGCGCACGAGATAGGGGGCGGCAAAGTTCGTGATGATTCTGATGTTTCGCATCAGAAAAATAAAACTCCTATAACTTTGCGATGGAAGGTCCGATCCGAACCAAACTTGCTACCTTTGATGATGGGCCATGGCTGAAGACGTCTACGAAAAAACGGTGAAGTTTGAAAACAGCGCCTCCTTGTGGTGAAAGAAAATACACAAAAAAAAAGTTTTTTTACAATTTCGGGGAATAACTTTTACACAGATAATCGTACTGCACTCAAAATTGGTGACAACAGTCAAAACACATGGTAGATGATGCGTGAGCAATATGACGACAAATCGTTTAACGGTGTTGCCATGGCAACGACGCAAAGTCGGATTTTCGGGACAAAAAATCAAACTGCTACAACTTCGCGAATCCTGGTCCGATCTGAACCAAACTTGCTAGGATTGATGATAGTCCGGCCCTAAAGACGTTCATATGAAAATATTCAATTTCGAAAACAGCGACCCCTGGTGACAGCAGACAATATGACTGCTTGTATTTCAATTATCTCCTCCTAGAGCTTTTGTGCGATCACCTTCAAACTTGGTGAGATCAATGTGGACGAGTTGAGCATCAAAAGTTATCAAAAGCTTTTTAAAATATTGTATGGCGTACGAGATAGGGGGCGCCAAAATTGGAGATAATAATAATTTTTCATAACAGACAATGAAACTCTTATAACTTCGCGATGGAAGGTCTGATCCCAACCAAACTTGCTATAGTTGATGATGGTTAGTTGCTGAAGACGACTATGTTGCTGAAACGGTACATTTTGAAAACAGCGCCTCCTGGTGGTGGTAGAAAATTCTAAAAAAACAAACTGTTACAACTTTGCCAATCCTGGTCCGATCTGAACCAAACTTGCAAGGATTGATGACAGTCCGGCCCTGAACACGTCTATATGACAATATTCAATTTCAAATACAGCGCCCCCTGGTGACAGCAGACAGAATTACATTTATAGTTTTTGATGCTGCTCCAACAGGGATTGTTGTATCCACTTGAAACTTAGTATGTGGGACCCCAGACCCTTCCTCAACATGTCCGTAAAAGGTCACCTCCCTACAGGAAGTGGAACGCCCGAAACAGGAAGTAAAGTCTTACATTGTCCGATTGACACGAAACTAGATATGTGAGTTACTGGACCTTCCCTGAACATGTTTCCGGAGACGCCGTTGACCGAACAGGAAGTCGGCCATTTTAAACAGGAAGTGCCCTCTAACTTTGCCGTACGTTGTCCGATCTGCACAAAACCTTATATGTGAGTTAAGGGACCTGTCCTGAGCATGTCGGTAAAAGGTCACCTCCCTACAGGAAGTGGAACGCCCGAAACAGGAAGTAAAGTCTTACATTGTCCGATTGACACAAAACTAGATATGTGAGTTACGGGACCTTCCCTGAACATGTTTCCAGAGACGAACAGGAAGTTGGCCATTTTAAACAGGAAGTGCCCTCTAACTTTGCCGTACGTTGTCTGATTTGCACGAAATCTTATATGTGACACCAGGGACCTGTCCTGAGCATGTCTGCAAAAGATGACCTCCCAACAGGAAGTGGAATGCTCGAAACAGGAAGTAAAGTCTTACATTGTCCGATCTGAACAAAACTTGATATGTAAGACAAGGGAACTTCCCTGAACACGTTTACGGACGCGCATTTGACCGAACATGAAGTCGTCCATTTTAAACAGGAAGTGCCCTATAACTTTGCCATACGTCGCTGATCCCCCCCGAAATTTGGATCGACATGCGCGGGGACGCCGCTGAAAATAACTAGTACTGAAAATAACTAGTACTGAAAATAACTAGTACCGCGCGCGGTGAATGAACGGGTGAGAGCGCGAGGCACGCGGGGAGCCGTGGCACACGGCGACCCGCGTGGGTCGGCTCGAACCCGTTCAGAACCGCGCGCGGTACTAGTTATTTTCAGTACTAGTTATTTTCAGTACTAGTTTATGTTTATAATCTAGTCCAAGTGAGAGCTGTCAGGGACAACACAACACAAACCCTGTGGAAACACGGCTTCGATCTACTGTTCTCAAATGTTTTTCACTTAAATCCCATGATCCCGACACACAGGTGTACTATCGCGACTATTAGTCTGCTGAGTGTCAATAGATAAGTAACTAACTTTTCCTGTTGATTGCACTTCAGTCTTATTTGTGTCACACTGAGTCAGTCGCGCTGCAGTCCTACAGATCAGGGTGTTGTCGGGTGTTGTTACCAGCGTTTAGCTCGCAATGCTTTCGCTTTCATGTGTTCTTCCAGCTTCATAAGTGGAATGCGGTCAACTCTTGTGTGGATTATGAGTTACTGTATACAAAAGAGAGAGGCAGAGGAGAGACAATGCACTCACCTCACCCAGATTTCAATAAGGTGTGTGTGTGTGTGTGTACTGTATATATAGCACAGACCTGCATGCTAAGCAAGCTGATTGGCTGCTTTGAAAATCCAGTCATAATTGTTTTCTTATTGAGCAAATTCCTAAAATCTCTGCCTCAAGTGTAGGGCAACACCTTCAGTGGCTTCAGCAGCAGCAGCGAGGTTTACTGTGGCCTGACTTGACATTGTCACATCCACTTAAACAACTTAGGCAAATTCAGTCCTTCCAGCAATTTATTTCCTCTAAACCCTCCATGTTCTTCTTGTATTTAGCCAGAGGCCTTCATTTCATCGGCCTCAGGAACTCTTTGAGGGCATTTGTTCAAGAAACGTTCACTCGGGTTTAAAGCTGTATAACGCAACAACCTTTAAACGTAAACAAATGTCAGTGACATTTAAAGCATTGAGTGAAAGAATGGGTTTGTACAGGGCTGATTAAAAGCCTAAATCAGCACCCGGGAAGTGATGCTTTTTAATGTCAAAACACAAATAAACACCAACGAAAAGTTTCAGAAGTGAATTCTACTGCTCAAAAATAAGAAGTTTGACAGCATAAATGCTTCTTGACCCCGTCTGCCCTTGAGCTGCCGCTGCATACACAGAAACGCTCCCTCAGTAAGGTCTGATACAGTTCTAGCGGTACTCTGTACCTGGTGGTTTTCTGTTGGTGTCCATCAACAGGCTGCCAGCCACTCACTGGTCCAAGAGAGAATCATAGCCAACAATAAAAAATGACTTAAAAATCTTAAAAAAAACATACGTTAATCGCAGAAACTTAGCAAATTTAGCAAAGGAAAAGCCGAATCACGACCCAACGTTCAGTGGTATTTCAGTTCAGTGACTGTGCTCCAGTATGATGGCGCCACTAGTATTGCACGACATTATTTATGTTCACAAAGACAAACCGAGGCAGAACAATGACGTCAGAATACTTTGGGGGGGAAAGCGACTTAGACGACAACAACAAATATCAACAACTGCAGTTACGCACTGCAGCTTTAAGCGTTACTCAACAAGAACAATGCGGTCAAAGGTCAAATATTAAGATCAACACACGTTTCTGACCGAAAACTTACAAAATCACCAAATTACAAATGACAAACATCTGATATGATAAAATGATTGAGTGTATTTTTTTTTGCTCCGTTTTGAACCTATTACCTTCACTGTGTGTCAACGCAGTATTTCTGCTGAATAAAGTGATTAAATTTACGATCTCTAATTATAGTCGACGTGATGACAGATACCGGGCGCGGCTGTTGCCGTTCAACGCGGCCACATGATCTGCAGGTGTCTAAACACTGCGCGCAGCTCGTGTCCTATTTTCCCATCAATATTGAAATTGAGAGCTAACATTGACATTTGTCATCAGTGTTTGTCTAATAAGGCGGTGAATCGGGCGGTGCGGGGCCAAGTTCCTGTCACTCGCCTGGGCTTGGCTGCCCAACGGCTGACGATGAGAGACAAACCGTACCAGCTCCCCAACCTGTTCCATCACGAGGTGGGCGTGGCCACGGGGGCTGTTATGCTAACATTTCAAGCCACAAGTGTCAGTGGCAGTGAAGGTATGCATTGTTGAGAGCCGGGGCAGAAGAAAAAAAGAAAAAGAGGCAGTTAGTTTCCACGTCCCTTTCAGCAGGTGTTTGCTTGTGTCCACACGGCTCACATCCTCGCCCCGCGAAGACAAAAATCAAAGCCGTGCCCTGTTGGTTTACGGCTTCTTTTGACAGGCAGGGTGGGGAAGGCCTGGCTCCCTCGTCTGTTTGGCCACGGTTGTTTTAATAGGCCTTGTCAGTTGAATATTTCATAAAAGAAGCGATGGCCTGGAACAGTTTTTTGTTCCGTGCGGGGAGAGGAATGTGCTTGTCTCACTCTTTGAAAGGTGACTTGTGTGCTGCACGGCTGTGGCAGCCAAACAGCTTTCTGTCTGCCAGCACTCTTTGTTTTTGTGTTTTTAGTGCGAGCGCATTTGTGCCCAGAAGGGATCTCATTCTGTCTTTTTGTTTGTGTCTCGCTCTTGTTTTCGCTTTTTTTCCCCAACAACAAAAGGGCTTTTGTTTAGTTTTTAAGGATCGACTGTAAATGCCTCCGCCGAGGAGGTGATGTTTTCACCCGCGTTTGTCTTGTTTGATGAGATTTGCTGTGGATGTAGTTTGTAGCCTCAGGAAGACGTGGTTAGATTTTGGTGGTGATCCAGATAAGAGAAGAAGAAACCGCGCGGCCTCAGCTGTGGTTTGAGGTTCTCACTGAGTGCTTTTCCTCTTAGTTCTCACTGTTGTGCATGTTTATGCACGACATCACTCTCACTCTCATTTGTGTCTGTGCTGCTTTTCATTCACAGCCAAACTCAGAACTCACCAACGTTAAAATACAGTGGTGTAAATAATCCCACTCTCTGTTCATCCTCCTCTTCCTCACACACTGGTAGAGTGATGTTAGATTCAGATGGAGCGAGAGATAAGGTGACTCTAGTTATTATTTTTTCTATTTTTCTATTTCTGATTTTCCTCCAAGTACCGCCAGAGGAAGCTCGCGTACCACTGGTGGTACGCGTACCGCAGTTTGAGAACCCGTGGTTCTACACAGTTGTTCCACACACAAAAACATCCACAACAAGTCCACAGATGAAAATGGAACAAAACTTACAACAGACTGACACAAGAACATTGAACTGTAGATCAGTGAATCTCCTACATTTCGCCAAGGAAATGTCTGAAATGTCAGGATTTAACAGAGGAGTCTGGTGTATTTAGTGACAGAACGACCCAACGTTCGGTGGTATTTCAGTTCAGCCAAAACACCTGCTGTGTGTGTGTGTGTGTGTGTGTGTGTGACGTGTAGAGTCATTGAACCTCTCTGAAGGCTTTCCATCAGAAAATACAAGCTGCGGTTTTATTTTGAAACCCCCACGTTTGACCCGTCACATTTCACGGCCGGTTAAACGCTCGACTCGGCAGTGACACGAGTACTCCGTGCTTTAATTAGCCGGCTAAATTCGGTCCGGTCCGCCGCTCTAAATTCAATTAGCTCTTCAAAAACACTCAATGGCACAAGCCAGAGGTGGAAAATTCAATTTATTTAGAAGAAACTGGAGAGCGTTTCCTGCGCAGTGGGCCACACGGCCTCTCTCCCTCAGTGTGTGTTGTGTATGTTGTTTTACGAGCAATTAATTCTGCGTCATTACATAATCTGAAGTGTATCGTTAACTGTGGAGAAATGGCAATGAGACACACACACACACACACACACACACACACAGGGAGAGGTTTGAGGAAACTACCTTTAATAAAACATTGAATTGCTCTAAACACTCACAAGCAGACACACACAACACACACAACACAACACAACACAAATGTAAACCCGCAAACCCAAAACCACCCAAGAACAAGGAGCGAGAGCGAGTGACATTCCATCAGTGAAGAGAAAGAACCTGCATTAATCAAAGCTCTTTACACAAACCTGCCCAGCGAGGTCCTGCTCATTAGTGGAGGCTTTACGGGGAAGACTTGTATAGCTATGTGGAGGACAAAGAGGGAGAGAGGGAGAGAGGGAGAGAGGGAGAGAACTGTGCTCCCTCGCTCCTGACAGAGTATAGAGGGCATGAATAGTGGAGGTGAAGGGCTGAATGGAGCTGGAGGAGCGGGACTCGCTCATGCGGACAACTCGCAATTCTCCCCTCTCTTATACCTGCGCTGGTGAAAAGAGAGGCCAGCTGCTGCTGCTGATGCTGCTGCTGCTGCTGCTGCTGATGCTGCTGCTGCTGCTGCTGCTGCTGATGCTGATGCTGCTGAGCCTTTTTCTCTGCCTGGGTTCAATAGAGACATTGTGAAAGGAGGCTGAATAAGGCAGAGAGAAAGTGAGGAATGGAAGTTGAAGGAAGGAAGGAAGGAAGGAGGGAGGGAGGGAGGGAGGGAGGGAGGTTTTTTTTACGTAAGCCCATCATTCTGCCCCCGCTGTGCGCTGCAGCTCTCGGGTTTGAACTGTGACAGAGAAGAAGAGCAGTTGGGTTTAATCAATCATAATGGAAATTAGCATGCTATAATGAAGCGCTCGGAGAAGTCCATTATTTTGCGACGTTCAGGACGGGGGTGGGGGGGGGTATGGGGGCGGGGCAGGAGGGGCGGGGGTTGACTTTGGGGCTTGGCAGCAGGGCCTCAGCTCTGAGAGCTCCGAGAGAAAACAAGGATTTTGAAGAGCTTTCAAAAGCCTGGGATCACAGTGATTCCAGGCGCCCTCCCACGGTCTTCACCTCCGCTGTGATGTGGGAATATTCTGGTCATTGTACCTTTCTTTCTTTCTCTTTTTACCCACGTCGAGGAGGTTATGTTTTCATCAGCGTGGCTTTATCTGGAAGTTTCTGTGAGCAACTTCCTGTCTTTTTTGTGATAAATCTTTGGTAAGAATTTACCCTCTTGGATTTTCAAGAAACACCCATTTCTTTGTGATGATCAGAACTCATCAGAACTCACCAGAACTCACCAGAACTCACCAGAACTCATCAGAACTCACCAGAACTCATCAGAACTCACCAGAACTCATCAGAACTCATCAGAACTCATCAGATTTGAACAGAATTTGCAGTATCAGCCCGGTTGTCACTCCAAGTTCCAACTTCTGAGTTCCGCAGCAACTCCATGAATCGTACTTTAGGCAAAGGCCTCGATCATTTGTTGGACGGCAGTTTTTTGCCGCCTCGTCTTCTCAGCAGCTCGACTGGACAAAAGAGCCAGAGTTTTAAAACACACAAATAAAAGTGACATTTTAAAACTCAGCTACTTGTAAAGCCTTGAATGTTCTTCATTGATCATTTACATCAATTCTCACCGTGACGATCACCGAGGTCTGCACAAAGATCTCTTCTTCTTCTTCGTTTTAGAGGTCGGGATTAAAACACCGGGTTTTAATCAGTGTTTTAATCCCAAGAGAGACACAACCTTTTGTGTTGTTGCCTGTTTTTAAATCTCGACTAAAAACGTTCCCTGACCATATATAAGAGTTGGCAGTTTGACCGTGCGTCTGTGTTTTATGTATTTCTGTGATGTACTGTGCTTTGGTCAACGCTGTTGTTTTTAAATGTGCTACAGAAATAAATTTGGATTAGATTTAGACGTCTTTGCTGGTCTCTGAAGGCCCCCGTAGTTCCTTGATTCACTTGGGACCAGTTAATCCTTTATTAGTTTTAGTTTTGAGTGCCTTTCATCTGCAATTTGAATGAATTTACTATGGGGGGGAATTACTAATTACCTCTGGATTTAATCCAGGTTACGGATTTGGCAATTTGAAATGGGACGTCCACGGGTTGGTGTGGAGAAGACCCGGTTTCCAGCAGAAGGGTTTTCCTGCATGGAGTTTGCATGTTCTCCGTGTGTGTGTGTGTTTTCTCCGGGATTTGCACCAGCGACCCTCATATGTAGGATAAAGCAGATGGATGCTAGATGGTAAAATGATGAATAGACATATAAAATACTTTTAATAAATGCATATACAGTATATTGCTATTATTTTCACATTTAACTTAATTTCTTTTTTATTAAAATATACAGTACCATGTGGAAAATAGATATATTACAGAAGTGTAGAGTAGTGTATATACATATATACACAGTGTATATATGTATACATATATGTATATGTATATACTGTATATCCATTATATGTGTTAAATATTTAGATTTTAGACGTTTCCTTTGCTAAATGTTGGAGATAGGCACATGTATTTGAAGGATTTTTAAGTCTTTTTAATTGATCTACAGTTCAGCATTGTTCACCTTGATTCTCGTGTCGGACGTCGCACTCGTGACTCTTCCAGTGACGTCACATTTTAGTATCGTGGCTCAGCTCGGCTACTAAAAGAACCCAAAACACCAGGTACGAGTGGATTTGAGAAGAGTCGCGGTAAAACTGTACCACAGCTTTAATCTGACTGTGCTGCTGAGCTCCTGTCAGCCTTTGTCTTCTCATTCCTTCTCCTCATCCTCCCTCATCAATATCTGCCTCAGCTATCGGCCGTTGCTTCAACGTTGCCGTTCCATTCACTCTTTTTTTTATTTAAATGCCAGCTGTTGTATTTATTTATTTTTTGCTCCTTTCCCGCCTGCGTGCCCCCAAGGCGCTGCTGCTGCTGCAGCTAATAGGATGATGGCTGCCATGTTATGCTCAGGGCTGTGTGTGTGTGTTCTGGATCACGCTGTGGGGAACGATTAACGTCTTCAAAAGTATTTGCAGGGTTTTCCCGGTGCGTGAATTTCTTGCTCTTCTCCTCCTCCAAATTCAAATGTGAATGCTTTTGCAGTCCAGTTATTAGAAAACATTTGAGAAGATAACAAGGACATAAAAAGTCTTCACCATTCTCTACTCAGAGCCCAGTTAAGACAACTGGATAAACTACTTAACCTTACTGAAGGAGGATTTTATCAGAAGGAGATTCCTCCACCCAAAAAAGGGTCGTGCCAATCTCAAGAATGTAAAGACAGAGTGTGATTTATGTGGTTTTCAAAAATACATTCTATTCATGTGCGTGTGTTTATTGAGAAACAAGTGGGCGACGAGCTTCCCTGAGCCGGGGCCAGGTTTCTGAGGTGCTGCCGTCTGAGCTGCCGAGCAGATGTTCCGCTGCTTCTGAAGCGCGTCCAACTCCTCTGCGGCACAGGAGACTTCTCGCCACACATCTGGATTTCAGAGATAACTTTTCTTTTATATGTAGAGGTTTCCAAACCCGCGGCACGCGGCCCACATGCGGCACCCTCGATTGATTTCATGTGGCCCGCGACTTAATATTTGACTTGTGCTTTGTTATTGCTGTCCATTTTTTGCTATTGATTCTACTTCATTCAGTTGAATTCAGTTTTATTTGTAGAGCGTCACCGAATCACAACATACATTATCTCAAGGCTCCGCACACAGACAACGTCGTCGAGATCAGAGAAACTCAACTATTGACACCTTTGAACAGGAAGTAATCTCTGATGAAAGTTTGTGTCTTTCCTTCCTTTCCTCTCTCTCTCTCTCTCTCTCTCTCTGTCCTCATCTTGCAGGTTGCAGGATCCAGATCCAGTTTCGAGGCTATTATTATTATACATATCATCACCATTATTATTATTATGCTATAATTAAAAGTCTATCAGAATCATTTTTATCAACAATTTCTGCTGCTGCTTATATAAATGACATCAAAGTCCTATAAACATGTCATCACTGACTCTGAACTGTCCTGTATAAACTTATAACTTGATGCAGTTGTTGTGTATCTGCTCCTGGTCTCTCTCTTCTGTCTCTACCTCATCTCCCTCTTGTCCTTTTTCTCCCCCCTTTCTCTCCCCCACCTCTCCTCTGTCCCCCATTTTTCCTTTCACCCCAACCTGTCTTGGCACATTGCCGCACATCTCTGAGTTTGGTTCTGTCAGAGATTTCTTCTTCTGTTAAAAGGGAGTTTTTTTGCCTAGTGCCTAGTGGTCAGTCAAGATTGGGGTGATAAGAAGTGAGAAGATAAGAAGAAATAAGAAGTGTACTGTATATTGTTTTTGACGCAGTTTCTCTTGTGTGTTTGCTTGACTAGGTTTCACTTGTTGGAGTGATTTGAATCTCAGTGTGACTTCCTAGTAAATAAAGCTTTAAATGACTGAACCTGAGCTTCATGTTCTGCATCGCATGTTCTGAAATGATGTCCAAGGCGTGGGTTGCAGTGAGAGGAGAGAGCAGAGTGAGATTTCCCTTTTAAAAAAGAGCAAACACTGGAGATGAAATAAAGTCTGGAAAAGTTCTCCCACGTTATTCTTTGGAGTGAACAGAACTCACACATGTAACCATGGACCCTCTCTGGATGGGATGGACTGTATGTGAAGACAAAATGTCCACAGAAGTCGCTCCAAACATCCTCCCTATTGTCTTATCTCATGGCTCACATGTGAGGACATGTGTCACGCAGACAGACAGACAGATGTCCTGCTTTATTTGTCATATGTGAGCAGCAAAATTCTGGGAAAATTTCTTTGACCCAAACGATTTGAGACAGGCATCATCTGGTCGTCCTGTCTCATGGCCAGAGGACTACGCCATTTAATTGGACTGCTGTCCACGGTATAAAAACACTATTATTTATCTATGAAGAGTGTCCATCTCTGCTGCACTTGTTTTCTGTCTGATTCCTTCATAGACCAAACTTTAGTGGGCAGCTTGTTGGTACCACGTCTTTCTACCATCCACAACAGTGCATGCAGAGCAGTACCTGCATAATTTGCCCACTCATGGTACTTTTCCACTACACAGTTCCATGACTCGTCAGTATTTAACAGAGGAGTCTGGTGTGTTCAGTCCCAACCCAACGTTCAGCGGTATTTCAGTTCAGTGACTGTGTCGGACGGAGTCTGTGCTCCGGTCACGCAGGAAGTGCTGAACGATTCTGTGAACAAATCTTTTTAATCGACTGATTCTAATGATTCAGTCGCACTAAAAACAACTGCTTCACGAGTCGCTAGTTTGTGTCTCGTATAAAACAGCGTCACTGCAGTTTCACGCAGCCGTTGCTATGACGACCCCGCCCTCAGTGAGGAAAACCATACCTA
Organism: Solea solea; assembly: GCF_958295425.1. Classification (NCBI taxonomy): domain Eukaryota; kingdom Metazoa; phylum Chordata; class Actinopteri; order Pleuronectiformes; family Soleidae; genus Solea; species Solea solea. Next base: position 28,876,856 of record NC_081139.1, read on the forward strand.
ACTAGTCGCTTCGTGCTGGAACTATATCGTGGAAAAGCATCATTGCTACCCATGTAGCCTGGGAAGGGGACTAAGTGGGCACGACTTTATTCAGTTTGGTATCAGGCACGGTGTCTTCCATTACTTCATAGTACTTCCTCAGCATGGGCGGGGCGATCTCACCAGAGCAGGTACTATAAGAAGCACCAGGTACTAACCCTAATGGAACAAATGAGTAGAGTCCAGTAGTGCTAGAACTGTATAATGTAAAAGCGTCATAAGTGGCCAAATTATGCAGATACCATGTGGTTTCAGTGACAAGGGCCACAATGGAAACCATAAACTTGGGACCCATTTTGCCAGCCCAAATCTAACCCTTATGGCGCCCACATGGATGTGCTGTCTGGGTTCTGGTGTTGTCAGCCAAGGGGAAAATGTCCAACTTCTACCACTTTAACCTCCACATGAGGGTCGTGGGGCAGCTGGAGGCAATCCTGGCTGACATAGGGGGCGAAACACGGGGTCACACCCCGGAGAGGTCGCCAGTGCATCGCAGGTGTTACCAACCACCGTGCCAAACTTTAGTGACAGCAAATCATGACATGAAAGGTGACGAGAGCAAAATTAAATTAAATCTCATTTTTTTCCAAAGAGATGTTTAATAAATGAATAACAACGTCATTTTATGCCCTAACCCTAACCCTAACCCATGTTATTTAAAACATATACATCTTTGGTAAAAAAGGGCGGGAAAATTCTACAAATTTGTTTGGAAACCCCAAAAACCCAGACTTTGGGAACCTCCGTTCTAACAAATCGAATGACAGTCAGGAGAATCTCTGCATTTGCTCCGATATTTAATTCTTTAAGCTGACAGAACCCCCCCTCACTTCAAAAAGGCTTCCCCTGTCATTCCCGGGTGAAAGCCTGAGGTGTGGGAGCTGTGGAACGAGCTCAGAGACCAGTTTAGGTTCAGTCAATCATATACATGCAAATAAATAAGTAAATTGACTCCAAACCACATTATCTGTGCAGGTCTGACTTTAACAAATTCAATTTAATACAATTTCAGTCGCACTAACGTGTTTACGAGTGTTTCTAAAAGAAAATAATGAGATTTTCTTTCCTGCCGTCACACACACTCACACACACACACACACAAAAAAATGACATAATTGTTTGTACCTGAGGGATAAGAAAAGTCACGAGTGTGAATCCTACAGTTCTAATCACATCAGTGTCGCATTACACACTCTCACGACGATGTTTGCAAACGCTGGACGCCAAAACTAAACTCTCGACCGGCTGGTAGCGTTTGGTCTGGTCTGGTTCAGGTTCAGGTTCCTCAGTACGATTTTATGCATCCGATGTCTGGATTTGTGGAGACGAGAAGCAAATTAAAAAACTAAACTATTGCAATGACCCTGATTGTCACTCACACTCACACTCACTGTCGACTTCACTCATGCAGATCACTTTAACCTCTCGCTCTCCAGACATGACAGGGTGATTAGTTTTGCTAAGGTGCTGCTCCGTGTCAAACCTGAAACACACACACACACACACACACACACACACACACCTGTGATGAATTTGTTCTGCTTATTTAGCGTTGGCACCTCGGGCTGTTTGAGTGTGACGAGGCAGATGCTCCACAGTTGTCTTCTGCTGTGTATCCTGCTCTCTGGCATTTTTACTCCAAATAATTGCAGATATATTCAGTTTATAAAGAAGAAACACAGGTTAACCCCGCTTTAACGCTTCCAACACAGAGCATTTAAGCTGCTTTTTTCCATTACTATGTTAAAACGTATATACAGAGGCTTTAACAATGTGCAGTATAGAGTCTTGTATCCTTATTTTTCTTTTTCACCAACTATATAAACACACCTGAGCAAAAAGTACTCCAAATTGGATTAAATTGGTGACATTCGGCACAGTTCAAAGTTCGCTTGGCTCATTTTTATGAACAAAAATAAAATATTTTGTGACTTTTGCACAATTATCACTACACATAAGAAGAAGTCATCAGTCAGTCATCATCTACCGCTTTATCCTCAACCAGAGGGTCGCGGGGGGTGCTGTGCCAATCTCAGCTACATCGGGCGATAGGCAGGGTACACCCTGGACAGTTCGCCAGTCCATCGCAGGGCCACATAAGAAGAAGAAAAAACTCAATTTTGTTGTGCAGGATTTCTTTATTTATTCATGACATAGAGAACAAAGGTCATAAAGTCTATGAAGTCCAAGTCCAAGTTTCCCCTCATTCAGCGGCGTAACCGTGAAGAGACAGGAAGTAGTGACGCCCTGTTTACTTTAGCGCGCCTTCACTTGTTAATTAAAATATCCATATTTGCTCCCTGGCATATCGATTATCATATTGCACAAAGACGGACAATGATATATCACCAAATCGATATTTTGGCCCACCCCATGTCATGCACTGTGTTCAAGAAATCCTGCAGTTTTAACGATGCACAGATGTTTTGTTTTCTTCAGATAGACAGATATCGAGATTTCTCATGAAATGATTGTCTGGCAATATATTGATTATCACAGAATATTTCTCCAACTTCTCCAGTGAAATTATTGGTATCGTGGACCATGTATCGTGTACCGTATCATATCACATCGCATCTTACTGTAATGTTTAGTACTGTACCGCATCGCAGCGCTTCGTAACGAATCTTACTGTCGTATCGTATTGTATTGTATCGGATCACAACACATCGTATTGCATCGTATCGTATCTTACCGTGTCGTGTCGCATTGCATCGTATCGTATCATATCGTATCGTATCGTTCTTACCGTGTCGTGTCGTGTCGTGTCTTACCGTGTTGTGTCGTATCTTACCGTATCGTGTCGTGTCGTGTCGTGTCGTGTCGTATCGTATCGTATCGTATCGTATCTTATCTTATCGTATTGTATCGTATCTTACCGCATCGTACCGTATCTTATCGCATCGCATCTTACCGTGTCGTGTCGTGTCGTGTCGCATCGCATCGTATCGTATCTTACCGTGTCGTGTCGTGTCTTACCGTGTTGTGTCGTATCTTACCGTATCGTGTCGTGTCGTGTCGTGTCGTATCGTATCGTATCGTATCGTATCGTATCATATCGTATCTTATCGTATCGTATTGTATCGTATCTTACCGCATCGTACCATATCTTATCGCATCGCATCTTACCGTGTCGTGTCGTGTCTTACCGTGTTGTGTCGTATTTTACCGTATCGTGTCGTATCGGATCTTATCGTATTGTATTGTATTGTATCGTATCGTATCGTATCGTATCGTATCGTATCGTATCGTATCGTATTGTATCGTATTGTATTGTATTGTATGGTATTGTATCGTATCGTATCGTATTGTGTCGTTTCTTACCGTATCATGTCGTATCGTATCATATCTTACCGTATCGTGTCGTATCTTACCGTATCGTGTCGCGTCGCATCGTATCATATCTTACCGTATCGTGTCGTGTCGTATCTTACCGTATCATGTCGTGTCGTATCGTATCATATCTTACCGTATCGTGTCGCGTCGTATCTTACCACATCGTATCGTGTCGTATCTTACCGTATCGTGTCGTGTTGTATCGTATCATATCTTACCGTATCGTGTCGCGTCGTATCTTACCGTATCGTGTCGTATCTTACCGTATCGCGTCGTGTCGTATCTTACCGTATCTCGTATCTTACCGTATCGCGTCGTGTCGTATCTTACCGTATCGTGTCGCATCGTATCTTACCGTATCGCGTCGTGTCGTATCTTACCGTATCGTGTCGTGTCGTATCTTACCGTATCGTGTCGTGTCGTATCTTACCGTATCGTGTCGTGTCGTATCTTGTCGTGTCGTATCTTACCGTATCGTGTCGTGTCATGTCATATCGTATCATGAGGTACCCTGTGATTCCTGCCCCTTAAGAGCCTCAGCTGGATTCTTCACCTCACGCAGAGAGAAGTCAGACTCGAGTCCTAAGAATAATCTGTGTCTCGACACCAGTGAGGAGCCTCCAAGTCAAACACAGCTCGCTTGATTAAATCATGACCATAACAGGAAATTTGGAGTGGAAATCGAACTCACAGGTGGGGGGGTGGGGGGGTGTTAGGTTAGAAGTGCTGAAGTGTGGCACTCATTGAGTTTGAGAAGATTGATTATCTGGGATTAAACGTGCTCGTCTCAGATTTCGTCCTGGACTGAAGTGGAACCCGCGGCCTCCTCTGCTCTCAGCGTGGTGTCATCGTCGACTTCCACAAATTAATTCACTTGTGGCCAAACAATGTTTGAATTCCACAGTGAGTGTAAAGTGTGTCTTTGTCAGGTTTCCGGTGGACGAGCATGCTCGCCACATTGTGCTCCTCCACATGCGATGCACAGTGTGTGTGTGTGTGCGTGTGTGTGTGTGCGTACATGCAGGCATGCGAGACAACATTTGGCCTACACATTACTGACCCACATGCAGGTGTGAATGTGTGTGTGCGTGCCTGCAGACACGCACAGTCGTCCACAGTAATGACACCACAGTGTTTCCTGTACGAACGCTCCCCATCTTCCTCCATGATTGGCCTTTCATCTTCCTCCTGTCTCTCTTTCCTGTCTTTATTTTTATTTTTTTGACTGTAGAGTGGACAGGAAATTCCAGCCTGATTGGGCAGATTAGCGAAGCATCTGCCAGCTGTCGAAGAGATGCGTGAAGATGCAGGGAAGAAGGTGAGGAGACGGCGCTGAGATCCCTCTGGAGATGACCTGAAAATCCTTCAGGTAAGTCCTGGTGTCTGCTGGACAACACTGTCTTGTTGTTTAGGCTACAAACGTTAATGTGATCTTCAGGAGTGTAGAGAGTAAGCAACTAAAGTGAGGTGAACATCCCACATGACTCATTTCCACTGGTCAAAAACCAATTTAAACACTATATAGACAGGTTTTACCTCTGTTTTCATTATCTGTAAGTCTGTCCCACTCTTAGCAACTTCCTGTCTGCAGTTTTTGACGGAACAATCTGGAGTTTTTGTGATGGGTGGGTGATCATTTTCAATTTAGGTGAGGATCTACAAAAACTAGACCAGGACCAGACACTCTACCATCAGACTAAGTTTATACATATATATGTATACATACTGTATATATATATATATATACATATATGTATATATATAGAGACACCTGTCAATATCCAAGAAGCCGAACAAGCTGGTTGAACTGTAAAAATGTGGCACATGCAGAAACAAGTCTGGGGAAATCTTAAAGAAACTTAAAGAAACTTAAAGAGAACTATAAGAAGCTCCTCTGTAGTTCATCAGCATTCATCAGAATTCATCAGCATTCATCAGAATTCTTCCCTCCAGGTAAATATTGTTTTGAGGCTAAAGTGTTAAAGCCTCGCTGCAGGTCTGCGTTCTCTGCGTTCTCTGAGTTGCTCTTGTGTTTGGTTGGCACTGACTCGTGGGTCAGATGACCCTGCGATGAACGTGTGTTTGGCTTTGATCGGTACATGACCTTCCTGGGTGAACACATTAATTCCTTCTTTGTCTTCCTCTTCATTTTTGGCAGCGATGCAAAATTCCTGCTTCATCTCCAGCACGACGGTATGACTTGGAATTCATCTTCCGGCTGTTACGCCTGGTTCACGCTGGCTTTATTGACTCAGATGGGGAGAGAGGAGAGGTTTTCAAACGCTGGTACGTGTGCCACCAGTGGTACACATGCTTCCTTTGGTGGGAACTTTTATTCCCTAGCATTAGCTGCCAAGATTGATCACTTTTTAAGAAAAATATCACCTTCCGACTGCTAATTACCGACAATATTCTTCTACAGTGTCGCTCTGTCATCATAACTCCACATGATTGAATGAGAACTCTGCCTACAGTGGCGGTTTTATGGCTCCTCGTCTCTGTGTGTCCCTGACCAGGTAACCTCTTCACTGTAAACAACATGAATCACTCCGTGGTCTTACTCAGCAGATTCATGCGTTGTGAGAGTTCAGCCTAATTGTACCGAACGCTAATTCTGACCCACATTCCTGTCACACGCCCTTGGGCATGACAAGGTTTTGATCGACTGAAACAATAGAGCAGAACATACTGAGCAGACCTGAAGTTACAGTTTTTCATTCTTTTCTCCCCAAACAGATTTCCCAGCCAGCTTAACCTTGTCAAGGAATCTTTGAAGTCTCCGTATCACATGACAAAAACAACAGATGTATCGAGTGTTCGACTCCTGACTTTTCAAACCGTTGGAATGAAGCAGCAGCAGCAGCAGAAGAAGAAGAAGAAGATTAATAATGTAGTGGAATGAGGAAATGCTGCGCAGTGTTTGTCAAAGCAGAAGCATTTGATCTGCACCTGGGGTAAGCTGCTTACACAACCTTCACACCTGTGTGTGTGTGTGTGTGTGTGTGTGTGTGAAAGCAGGAGGAAGAGGACGAGAGACGGTGAGCGAGATGGACAAAGAGAGGCAGAGAAACGTCTCCACACAGGTGGCTGAGGCTGCTGGCAGCCACCTTCTATCTGGCTCTCTCTGGGAGAAGCAGGAGGTTCTGCGGGGCCTCCCTTGTTCCCTTGTTCCCTTGCTCCCTCGTTCCCTCGGCCTAGGAGCCTCTCTTTTATTTTCCCTCTCGCACAGTTTTGCTTTTTCAATCACCCGACAAACACTCTGCTGACATATCAACCTGCAAAGCATTAGGTCCAACACTTGTCTCTGGTTTGCTGGTTCCGTGGTGAGTCAGAACCAGGAAGAGTGTCGTCGTTGTTGTTGTAACAAAGAACAATACGTGCAGTCCGCTCTGCTTTTCATTTGTGCTCGTTGCACATGCCAGGGTTTCACAACCTTTTCTAACGTCAAGGACGCAGATGTTCTTCAGTCACTCACTCCAGCTTAGTCCGACTAAGATCAGACAACTTTCAGAGTCCCGAGTAAAATCGATTTCAGAAAGGCAGAAAAACTCACTCGAGGGGTCTGATTACTGGCCAAGAGGAAAGAAATTGGGCTCTTAACTGGAAAGTTGCTGGTTCAATCCCGAGAAGGACTGCGGTGCCCCTGAGCAGGGCACCCAATCCCCCATTGCTCCCCTGCTTCTGTCTACATGTAACTGTGTGAGACAAAGTCACTAACACTGACAGTTTGTCTCACTTTAGCTGTAGTGTGTTCTGAGCTTCTGTGTCCATCCTCACCTGACGTCAACAGCCGTGTGTAATGAGACAAACGTGTGTTTTCTTACGCTGAGTCGTGGATTATTGTAGCAGAACATGTGGATTGTGAGGATTATGATAAAGGAACGACGTCCACATCTCTCTGACAGTCAGTATAGACTAGCCCGCGGCGGTGCTGCGTGTTGGCTCTTTTCATGCTTTAGTGATGTTGTTGAGAAAAACTCTCAACCTGTTCTCTGCAGAACACTGACGCTCATTCACCAGCCTCAGCTGACAGATGGGAAATAAGCCATCATTACTTACTATTGCTCATTTATCTTTAAACGGCTGCGTTTAAACGTAATTATCTCTCTATCGCCGAGACCATCGAGCTCGGGACGACATCGGACATCTGTGTGTGTGTGAGTGTGTGTGTGTGTGAGAGTGAGTGTGTGAGTGTGTGTGTGAGTGAGTGTGTGTGAGTGTGTGTGTGAGTGAGTGTGTGTGAGTTGCACATATGCTTGTTGAGCCTGTTGACTGCTGGAAAATTGAGATGATGTTCCCTATATTTTTCTTGGACCGCAATTGCTCTCTCCTCCACACACACACACACACACACACAGCAGATGTTTTCACGTGCACTGCCTTGTTTTCACAGCTTTGAAACAGTCGTGGCCTCTTATAATAATTCATGTAATAGTCTTTAGACCACATCTTCACGCTTGTTAGTCAACTGTTGTGTGAAAAACACAGGCTTTAAAACGTCGCCGTGATGTATTTTGGTCTTCACGTGCAGCTCAGGTTGTTTAAAAAGACGTCGTCCTCCTCCGACCGTCCAGCGGCACTAGAACAATTAGGAGACGGACTTTGGTGCGGGAGAGTGAGAGCTTTGCAAACGTCTGTTGTCTAATGTCGAGATTAAGTTGCAAAGATATTCTTAGACATGAAGGTCCAGTGTGTAAGAATGAGGGACATCTAATGGTGAGACTGCAGACTGCAACAAATGCAGGTCTTCTTGTTGTCCTTCGCGTTCCAGAATAGATGTTCTTCATCGTTCTTCATCCACGAGGAAAAACTCCCTTTTAACAGGAAGAGGAAATCTCTGACAGAACCGGACTCAAAGACGTGCGGCAGTGTGCCAAGACAGGTTGGGGTGAAAGGGAGAGGAGATGTGGGGGACAGATAGTGGGGGAGAGAAAGGACAAGAGGGAGGGTGAGGTAGAGACAGAAGAAAGAAACCAGGAGCAGATATTGTATCAAGTTATAAGTTTGACAGGACAGTTCTGAGTCAGTGATGACGTGTTTATAGAAGTACAAGTCATTTATATAAGCAGCAGCAGAGACTGTTATTATACTGATATAATACTAATAATGATAATAATAATAAGTGGATCTGGATCCTGCTGCAACCTGTAAGATGAGGACAGAGAGAGAGACACAAACTGGGAACACTCACTTATTCTCCATTGCTTCATCGGTGAGAAGCAGAGACAACTTAAAAACCACTTGTCAGTTTTATTGTTGTGTCCGACTGTTGTAAACGTCGCAGAGTCGTAATTTAACGTCAGCTCTCAAAGCAGCAATCATAGCTTCATTGTGACGATATGGAAGTCGCCCAAAAAACAGGAAAAAAACCAGAAAACACTTTACTGGCTGCAAGGTTGGTACAACAGACTGAGAGGAGGAGGAATGTGTGCAGTAATGTGTTCATCGTGAGGGTGAGGGTGAACCCGCAGCCTCCAGCCTTTACACAAAACAAACCCAGTTGAAGAGGAAGCTCCTGACGTGGAGGCACTCGTCGTAACGCAGGTGCAGCTCTGGTGATTCCCTCCATGTCATTTAAAGAAAAACAAACACTGAGCTCAGCATCAATGGTGGTCATGGTTTCTGGGGGGGGGGGGGGCTGTGGCCTCACAGAGCTACAAAGCAAACAGAGTGGTGTGAACAGTGGGTGGAATCGGGGGGTAAACACGGGTTGTTGTGACGTGTGTGGTGAGTGAGTGACCGTGTGTGGTGGACATTCCTCACACTGAGCCTCTGGGTGAGATGTTTTGAGAAGCCTGGACACCCCCACAACTCCTCCCCCCCCCCGGCCTCACCTGTTGAGCCCTGACAACCAAACAAATGGCTTCCATTGCCGCTCACAGTGACCTCTGACCTCCAGGCTTTAGTTTGCCCTGCAGAGACGTGCTGTGTTGGAAGGCCTTCTCTGGTTCAATAACATCTCCCCCCCCCCACCCCCGAGCAGCTAAATCGCTTAGCTGTTTAACACCTGTGGCTCCGTGCACTGAGCCCCCGACACAACTGCTCATGTCTTCTACGCATCCTCACGCTAATCCCGCTCGTTTGTCACGGCTCGTTCGTGTCTGCGCGTTAACGCTGCAACAATTTGTCAGAGATTTGTGTGAATGACGCACACTGCGCGACGATTATTCACGGACTGTTCTCGTAAATCGATTCATTCATCTGTTTTTTTATGTGGACGATCCACAAGTATTGGAGTCCAATTCTCTGTTTTATTGTTTTTATTGTCCGTCAAGTGTCTTATAAATAAAATGCATTATTTTTTAGGATTATTATAAAAAACTGTCTGTCTGACGTTTCTGTAACTCCGGCCAAACTCTTGAGTTAAAGTCTTTGGTGGCCCGAGTAAACTCTCTTGCGTCCCTTCTGTGGGTCCCAACCCAGAACTTGGACATTTGCGTAAACAAATCATGATTGCAAGATTTCTAGGAACTGCTCTGTAAACTGATTTAAATTGAATTTTGCACAAACAAACAAAGTTTCGGGACCCAAAAGAAATCTCCCACGACCCATCTGTGGGTCCCAACCCAGTCTTTAGGACGCACTGGTGTAGCAGATGAATGACATCTTACAGGTGTAACGATATTTTTAAATTAGATCAAATGTTTCCAACACTCTTTAAATATGTATCTATATCCAGGGTTATTTTTTAATGACGTCATGATTTTTATCCATTTCTGCTTTAACTTCCTGTGAAACTCCAGAGAAACTTTCCTTTTATTGTGACATTTGTCACTAAACGATGGCGAGTGCTTGTTGCCATTTGTTCTCCTCGTAAAGCACGAACTCACAGGAGAACCGAACAATAAAACAATTCCCATGATCCCATGCGGCTCGTCGCTGTCATCAGGTTACAGGTGTTGTGTTGTTGTTTTGTTTTACACACGGTGCATTTTAAAATGTCACAAAAAAGATCAAAACATACTCAAACGTTTCTTTAAAATGGCCGATTGATTGATCGATTGATTGATCGCTTGATTAATCGATGACATCATTTATAATAATAAAAATAAATATAAATAAAAATGCCTTCATTTAGCTACAGGCATATTCCCTGTACAAGCTTAGTTTCTACTTTAATTCTATGATTTTATTCAAGCATTAGTTATTACAAACTTCAATAGTAAAGGAAACATGTGGAAACTTTATTGCATTATTTCGATTGACAGCCTTAATATAAATGCAACCCACATTTCCATTTATCTCATCGTTGTTCAGCTATTTCTGTAGCGTATTAATCTTCTTCCGTTTGTTTGTTACACGGTGAATTTATTCATCAAGTGAATTAAGGAGCTGCCAAATAAGACATCAAACTGAATGAATGTGACCAAGTTTGCGCTGATGCAGATTACACGGCCTGGATTTGAAATGACAGAGCGTTAAATCACCGCGTGCCGCATACTTGTACTTGTACACACACATACAGTACGGACGGACACAATGCAGCAGATTGAGTTACACAAACATCCACAGGACTGTAATTTGTAACGTCCACGACTTCCCCTCACACATGTTTAAAGAAAGCTCTGAGCTGCTGAATGTGTGGAGACGACAAACCAGTTCTTTCTTCCCCCCAGAAATCCACTCCCACGCTCTGGCAGCGCACCAACTGTGTCACCGTGGACACGAATGTGCACATGTGCGCTCAAACATGGACGTTCATCTCTACAGTCTATACTGTACCAACGCAGGAGGGAAAACACATGAACACTGACAATCTGAGGCTTTTATTCACTCACTATTCACTCACTGCTGTCTCGCTGTTACACACACAAGAAATGTCTGTCTGTCCATCTATCTTTCTATCTATCTATCTATCTATCTATCTATCTATCCATCCATCCATCTATCTGACATAAAAGCCTCACTAATTATTGTACTATTTTATAACAAAACAGCCACTAAAACCAAGTGTTTCTGACATAAAAACCCTCAAATATGTGCAAAATTAAATCAGTACAAACACTAATAAACGATCTATAAGTCGAAGACAAATTGAAAGACCAAGAGTTAGACTTTATTTATATAGCATTTTTATACAAAATCAACCCTCCAAAGCAAATCCCTCATAGATTAAAAGAGACACAACTGTCAGGAAACACTATCATCAATGAGGAAACACTGAGGTTGGATATAAAAGTTACTAAAATGAAGGGATTAAAAATAAAAACAGTTCCATGAATAGATGTCGGGCTCAGGTGGGGTTCAATCATGTAATCTCAAGTTTTGTTAATGACACACAGAGTAAAACAGGTTGAATTTAAATTGAAAATGTATTGAAAATACAGTATAAATATTGAATCAACAGATGTTGAATGAGTAAAAAGAAGTGATAATAGGAAGTGATGAGTTAGCCATAGAGCTCTGGAGCTCCTGCTGGTTTTTTACTAAAGAAAAAAAAAAACAATACAATCACAGAACCTGACAGAGTGAATATATCTGATTCTTACAATCCCCCCAGATGCTTTTCATGAGTATGGAAACAGCCACAGTGGACATGATTCCACACCTGCAGCATTATAAGCACATCTTTAACTTTTCTCATAAACTCTCCCTCCTTTATATTCCAGAGAATCATGAGAAAATAAACAAGATATTGAAGTTAATTAGCGTCTGTAGCGACGCTGATGATTCACAGCTCGCTGGTTCGACAGTTAAGGGGAAAGTAAACTCACACAATGATTGTGTCCGTAAGTTTGTCAAATAAAATAAACATGTTATTAACGTCAGCGTGTCTTTAAAATACACTCAGTCTCTACACACACAAACACTTTCACTTTTTAAGACGTGTAAAGATGCAACAGTCGCGCAAATCTGGATGCAAATGTTAGCGTCTGGAGTAACGACAGTACCTGATCTGTTGTCTGTGGATTCCCATCACTCCATCCTCCTCGCTCACGCTGAGTGTCTGTTGTTTGCAGTGATTCAATAAAACCAGAAAACATGTAAATGTAAATATTAAACTCTCACACAACTGAACACGGTTAGCGGACGTTTAGCGATGTAGTTGAGAGAGACTCTAACCACTACACCAACCGTGCCGCCATCACTAAAACGCACTCTATGCCATTCACTCATTCACACTCACTCACTCATACATACACTGCCTGCACTGTTGCCAGGGTTAATGTGGATTTAGCATCTTGCTCAGAGAGGTAGAATAGAGCCACATTTATCTTTAAGCAGAGTTCTGACAATATGAAATGAGTCAAAGAATGGTTGTGGCTCTCTGGTGAATTGGAGACTTTCCACAGGAATTTATGGGAATTAACTGGAAATGTGGGATAATTGGCCTGGAGTGGAACTCTTGTCTGCTGCATTGGTTGTGGTTGGGGTTAGTACTCTTGCAGGAAGACGACCCACGGTTTCGTGACCCGGTCGGAACATGGAGTTTGCATGTTCTCTCCTCATGCGTGCGTGGGTTTTCTCCAGGTTCTCCAGTTCCCCCCACAGTCCAAAAACATGCAGATTAGGTCAATTGGACACTCTAAATTGACCGTGGTTGTTTGTCTCTATGTGGACCAGCGATGTGATGGACTGGCAACCCATGACTGCTTGGACTGGCACCAACGCAGCCCTCATGTGGAGGATAAAGCAGTAGAAGATGAGTGCGATATTTTAATCAATATTCATTGATCATTTATTAATAAAGTGTAGAAATGATTATAAAAATCAATGTTATGTTTTGACACAATCTAAAGTTGCTAGTCTGAGCGTGGGCCTCGGAGGTTCTGCAGGATTTGTTGGTAGCGTCAGGTTTTTAAAGCTTGAGAAGCCGCTGTCTTAAAACATCTTGTTCTAAGCTGAGAAAATCAGCGAGGCCATGAAAGTTGTGTGTGCAGCATACCACTCAGAGCACGTCATTACTCATATCAAGCTGATACAGATGCACTGAAACGCTCGCAGTCCAACGCTGCACTGTCCTGCCAAACAACAGCAGCACCTGCCTGAAATCTGGGAGTGAGTGGAGCGTAATGCCTTGGCTTCAGCGTGTGTGTGTGTGTGTGTGTGTGTGTGTGTTCCTACAGGAGTGATCATGATGAAGCAGGACTAGCATTAGGTCATCACTTCTTCTGGCGTCTCCACAGCTGCTGGGAGACTGGTGGAGACATGTCCACATATGGAGGTTCTTGCTGCTCGCTAAATATTTCTTATGAGCAGCAGTTTGATCTCAATCAGAGCCAGAAAAGTGACTTTCTGGGGTTCAGCTGGTCGGCCTGAAGCTTTTTAGAGGTCTGTTTAAATCCTTACCTCAAGGAGCCGAAGCTAAAATACGACCGACAACAACCATTAGCTTGTAAAAACGGGACTGCGACGCCAATTGGAGAGCGCAGTTGCCAAAGAAAGTTCGGAAACATGGAAAGAAAGAGCTGCATTCAAGCATGTGCACAAACCAGTCAGGACTCATGTCCTCCTTTCTTTTATTTTCGGGTTATCTGACTATTTGACCGACTGACCCATGATCTGCACCAAGGCCCAAACCCTGGACTTCTGTGCTCACTGTGGCGACCTTTCTACTCACTGTGACCTAGCTCTCGCGGCTCCTGTTGATGTTTTGTTTGGAGATTAAACAGTGTGACGTCACAGCGGTGGAGAATTACAGTATCACATGATGAGAGGGTGATGAGAAGGCGACAATAACAAGCTGTAAGAACGTTGTATATGTTGAAAATCCACCAAAAATGTGAACGCGAGCAAAAGAAAATTAGCCACGTTAGCATCTGTCGTCAACTTTCTCTCCTCTTTCAGCTGTCTGCATTATTGACACATCAATGCAGACCCTGGTTTGTCTTCTCCTTTGGTTGAGACATTTTTGAGCGGGGTACTGAGGCCTCTCAGGTTTGGTAGAAATCGGTATGACTGACGAATAGCTTCATCTTTGTGTGTTTTTGTTTGGCTCTTCTGGTAACACCAATGGTTTCAGTCTGCAGACGGTAAGAGAAGGGGTGGAGCTACAGCTGGGTGGGGCTATAGGTAGCATCGGAACTTCAAGTTTTCCAAACCACACAGAACCACGAGAGGTGAGCAAAACAAAAGGGTAAGGGTTAGAGTCATGGTTACGCAAACTAAAAGCAGTAGAATTTGTTCAAATCACTTGTAGTTCTACCCGCTTACAGTTACGCCCCTGTTGATTTGACGGTGGGTGGAGCAACAGACCAAAACACTAAACCCAAACATACATTCTGAATACCTGTTATCAGTGAAGCCAGGATTTCTATTTAATATGTTTCGTTAATCTCTAGTAGCATATCATGGACATTTTATGACATTTCTCACATAATGTATCTTAAAAGTGAGGTTTCATTCATCCATATATCCATCTTCCACAACTTTATCCTCCACATGAGCGGAGCTGACATAGGGCGAAAGGTGAACGGGTACATCCTGGACACGTCAGTCAGGTTTCAGCATTTGTCAAAATAGTCTTATGTTCATGTCAATAAAGCGGCACCTACCACCTCAGCTGTACAGCTGGACGAGCCGCTGCACTCCCCCCCTCCCTTTGCACGTCGAGGCTTGTCGAGACCGTGACCCAGGTGTCTGCTGCCTGTCAGAAGATGCAGCTTTGAAAGTTCTAGAGTTCTGGACATCGCTCAAAGGAAGCTGCTGTTGCTTCCTGTGGCGATCATGGTTTTAGCGGCGTGACCAATTTTGTTTTGACGCGCTCATGTGCATGACCTGTAAAACATGTCGTTTTTCCACCGCCACTGACACGTGTGCAAAGTTTGGTTCTTGAGCACGTTGAATAAGAAACACTACAGTTTCAGTAAGTTTCAGCACTGCAGTCTCTACTCGGGCTGTAAATATTGATCGGGCATAAGCTGCATTAACCTCCAGTGGAAATCTCCTGAAACTCACCTCTGAAGCTGCTGGGTGCGAATCTGTGCCGTGTTTAGCGAGAGCAGATTGTGTATTTTGAGAGTGTACTGGGAGTACAGCGCACCGATAAATATTTGATGACGATGCCACCTCTTCTCAGCGCGCAGGCCCAAGCAGATGATCTCCCGACCTTCAGACACTCAGGGCCGGATGAATTATTGAGAGCAAAGCTGTCAATCACGAGTGCCGCGCCAACCCCCAGGCGGCATGGAGAGGGAGGGCTATCTGTGATCCCATCTCGCTCAGATGTCAATCTCCAGACCAGCACGTGCTGATTGGACACTTTCACCGAGAGGTTTTTCCAAGCTCAGCGTAGTTCGTTATCTTTATCATAAATGCACAATAAGCTCTTCTGCTGATCGTGAGTTTAACGGCAGATAAACGTCCGTGGTCTAAATGTCAGTACAGATTAGTTTGATCAAAGTTCTAGTGCAGAACCTTCATCGTGGACCACTGAGTAACCACCACAGTAACCCTCCCATCACCCAAACATACATCGACAGACAGTAATTGAGCCATTTCAAGTTTTTGATAAAATTAATGTATTTATCTGTCTTTTATTGTCGCGTTACATCCGGTTGCATCTCTGCAGACGTTTCCACAAGCGATAAAGTGTCGTACAGCAGCTACGAGTGTCCACACACAAGAATAATACTTATATTATAATATATAATACATATATATATATATAATGCCTTCATCAGTCAGGACCTAAAAATGATCACTTCCTCTGTGCAGTGCAGGAAAGTCATTGGGGCGACACAGGATTGAGAGTCGTGTGGAGCTGACAGACTTTTATCAGCACTGTGTGAACTCATTTAAACAAGAATATGAATGTCAAATATACCTTTAATATCCAGTCCAATTCAATTTATTTACAAGTCACCGTTAAAACAACATAGTCGACCAAAATGCTGTATGGCAATGAAGCATTTTCAACATTTTAAAACATAAAACACAAATTCCAGTTCCACAAACGAATACCATGGAGAAAAGACGATGTTTTTTGGACGACCACGAACCGCTGAAGAGAGTGTACAGTTTAAGTAGGTCAGCGAGGTAAGGCGGAGCACGGCCATGAAGACACTCGTAAACATACAGTAACAACTTCAAATGGATCCTATAGTGTTCAGGAGCCAGTGGAGGGAGGAGCAGGAGAAACAAAGTGTGTTCATGTCCACTGGGTTGTTGTTAAAAGGTGTTAAAAGTTACGCCGCTACAGCTTTAAATAAACGCGTGAACTCTCCACTGTAGCAGACTGTGTTAAAAAGTGTTCAAAGTAATAAAATCAGGCTGTGAATGTTCATAAGAATACGTCATGTAAACTTTGCCTCACTGCTGCCCCTCCTGGACTGTTTGGAAACAAGGCCGACGTGGACACTTTCAGGCTGAAGTGACTCATGTCTTGTTTTTCCACTGGTGTGACTCAGCTCCTGGATGTGGACTCAGTAATCTGTCAATGAAGATTTCAGAGTCAGATGTGTGTCACTTCAGTCTGTGGCTCTATAGATCAGATACTGTACGTATATATATATATATATATATATATATATATATATGAGCATGTGATATCAGAACTCTGTCGCTCCCTCATATTAAAGTCAGATGTGAACCCTCAAATCTCATCTATAATCCGTCTGAATTTAATCATGTAATCTGAATGTAGCCACATGGACAAACCTGTGCTCAATGACTCACATTTTATCAAAGGATAAAGGTGAATTAACAAAAATCACATGACCTGTCATTCAGAGTTAGTGGTTTTCTCTTATCTTCATCTACAGTCGAGCTTTACATTCAGCAAGTGTTTCCATTGTCTCCACAGACACTTGTGTTTCCTATTATCTCTGTTATTCCCCTGTTTGAAAAACTTGCATCACTTGCATGAATTTAATTGATCCCATCTATTTTGATGGGATCACACGTCGGTGGTTCAGAGGTTCTCGTGGTCCTGTGAGGGACAGGAGACTGTTGACCTCACTGTGACCTGCTCAGCTTCGTTTGGGCGGAGTCGTCTAATTTCAACACTCGGCTGTGAGACGCTGCTGTGCGTGTGTGTGTGTGTGTGTGTGTGTGTGTTTGTGTGTTTTGCTGATGATGTGATTCAGGCCTGGCCTTCATCCCTGAATTTGCATTGGTGTGTAAATATGAGCTCTGTCTGTGTGTGTTTTAGGTATTAGCTCGTCGGGACCTAAATTTGTCCTCACAGTCACTTCATGGGGACTCGTTACCTTACGGGGACAAAAATCAAGTCCCCGTCATGTAACTGATTATTTTTAAGGTGAAGATGAGGACGTTTCATGGTTTGGTCAGGTTAAAGTCAGGGTTGGAAGTACAGTAGTTTTGGTATGAGTAAGTCTTGTCTTGTTTGTGTGTGTTTTTGTATTTGCTACCTTTTTCAGGACAGTTTCTGTCATAAACCCTGACTTTGTCAGGACCAGAGGTCTTCACAGAGACCAATAACCTGGTCCTAATGAGGCAGAACCTCATTTCTAAGGCACTGATTTGAGATTTGATCTGTGGTATAGATTAAGGTTCGGGTTAATTACAAGTCAATGTCCTGAGAAGATTAGCGACACAAACATTGACTGTGTGTGTTTCAGGTATTACTTATGTTGTCGGGACCTAAATCTGTTTACACAGTCACATTATGAGGACCTGTCTTTTTTATGGGGACAAACACCAAGTCCCCATAATGGAAATGACTATTTTATGGTACAGACATGTTGCATGGTTGGGTTTCTGGTAGTGTTGTAGTCAAGACCACCTAAACCGAGACCAAGTCGAGATCGAGACCACAGTGTATCGAGAGTTGTGGTCTTGACCGGTCTTGAAATAAAATCCAGAGTCCGCTTTGTCCGAGAACGTGAAAATGCAGTCGATTCCGAGACGAGACCGAGACCTTCAGAAAGTGGTCTCGAGACCAAGAGCGATCTCGAGTACTACAACACTAGTTTCTGGCATAAAAACGGACCTTGTCAGGACCAGTAGTCCTCATGGAGACCAAAACATGGTCCTAATGAGGCAGAACCTCAGGCACGAGTTAATGTTTAGGGCTAAATTTGATTTGTATAAGATTAGGTGTAACACTTTTGTTTTGGCTGTCCAAAGAAATAGAAGTGTGTGTACTTGTGTATCCATCAGCGTTTCCTGGAGCCTGTGGTCCAGGCAGCCTGGGGTAACCTTCTCCCATGAAGGTGTTGCATATGATACTTCCTCAGGCGTTGCCCAAAACATCACCCGATCTCTCACCCAACACTGATCCCTCTCATCCCCTGTATTCCCTCGCTACACTGCCATCGCCATCGCCACCTTAACACTGCCCAGTTCGCCTCTCTCTCTCCTGTGTCGTACATTTAGCCTCCACCCGACTTTCTGCTCCATGTGCATCAGCCCCAGCAACAGCTGGGCTCGACTTGCAGGAAAGTTTTGCCTTGTTTGGGTGTGGACGGATGTTGTAGCTGCTCGACACGAGGCTGAGGTCGTCGACTCTGAGCGGAGAGAAGGTGCGTTCACACCACAGATGTTCACCAGTCAGGTCTCTGGTGGAAATCTGCTCTGTCCCCCAACACTGCACCTACTACACCTAATCATTTCACAGCATGGACTGTTTAAATGATCTTGTTTTAAGTAAAACAATATATGACTACTAGCATACTTAAAATCAGGCATTTTTGAGAAATTTCAAATTAAATGTGCAACATTGACATTTTAATAAAAAAAAACTTTGAGTTGAAATAAATAAAAACAACATTTTACATAAGTTCTGACTATGTTGTGTTCAGGACATCTGTGACTACTAGCATACTTAAAATCTGACATTTGTGCTGTACAGTTTTTGAAAAAATTCAAATTAAAAGTCCAACATTAACATTAGTTTTTCAAAGAAAAAGTTCAAATAAAGACAAAGTTTTCCATAAATTCCGAACAATACTGACGATGTTAGGGAAACTTTAATGTGCTCCGTCAGACCACAGTTCTACATGAGCTTCTCCATCCCTCGTGTGCTGTTGACAGAGCGTTTCAACCATGATAAGGTCGGACACACGGGGGCAACTTCATTTTCTTAATGAGTCAAACGCTGGCAGTCCCGCCCTAATCCAATCTCCCCCGATCATCTCCCCATGGGTTTAATGGCGCTCATGAGTGACGGGTGACATTGTCGTTGCCCGAGAGAAGACGAAGTGGCTCTGCTCCGTTGATACTCAGCAGATTTGACCCCAGCTGGAGATTAAAAGGCTCCGCTTGGCTCTGACAAACAATATTACAGTGCAGTGAGGTGATGGACTGATGGAGTGGACATGAAAAGGAGCGACGACAAAAGAAAGGAAGGGCAGTTTCTTTCGTTTTTGTACTTTCAATGGTTTAACATTCATCCTTCGATAAGGTTGGAGGAAGGGTATCGCATTAATGTGATATGTGTCCTTGAGCAAGGACACTTTCCTGCATCCTTGACTTTGATTAAAGGCGACATAGAATGCTTGTATCACACATATATGTTAGTTATGGAGGTCTACTTACATATATTAACTTGTTTTCATGATTAAAAACCTCCTAATCGCTGCAAACGAGCCGATCAAAATATCTCCTCGCTGACGCTCTCGTCAGCCGCGCTGTTTCAGACCAAACAGTTGCTTTGATTGGCCAGCCAACGAGAGCTTTCCTACTGTCCTGTGATTGGCCAGGTACCTGGAAGTGACGTAATAGATAGGCCAGCGCTCAGATACACAGCTCCCCCTCTGGCACGGTGGATGCTCTGCATCTCAGCAGCTACAACGAGACTAGTTCTTCTTCTTCTTCTGCGGTTGAATGTACGCAACCGGATGTGCCCGGACTAGTGCCCGCACCGGGAGGCGCTACGGTGGTGAGGATTTCTGATGACGACGAAGTGTCGATCCGCTTCGCAGAGCCCAGGAAAACAATACAACACTATTTTCTCAGCAGTGGCTGAACTGTTTGTTCTGAAACTTTAGGGTTTCATAAACGAGGTAATGACGCAGATACACACAACAACGCAGCGTTAATTGGAGCTTCCGGTCTATGTCACCTTTAAAGGTCATGTGTTTTTCAAAGAGGCAACAAACAGAGAGGTAGGACTTCCTGTTTGGTCTCTCATGCCTTCTTACATGAAGACACTTTTCCTGATGCCGGGATCAGACGTCAGGAACTCAGAGCTATTTGGTCGTGACCCTAAACAGTTCCAGTGCCGGACCCGATTAAGAGCATTGTTGAAGAACAGAGGTTTGGCGCTCCTGGATATAGGAGAACAGAGAAAACATGGCTTACTCAGAACTTACCTCAAGTTCTTCCTGAAGGACATACTGTCCACTTCGTGACACTCAGGAACAATCTGTTTTTTCTTTCTTCCCTTTTTTGTGTCTGAGCACAAGTCCGCCAGCATCACCCACAACACTTGAGTAGCCATGATTGGCATCTCCTTGCCCCGCCTACCCGATGACCTATGAACAAAATACGACTGAACGTGGTGATTGGGCTCACGATCGCTCGGCTTTCATCAGTGCTGTCGCTAAATACACAGACTGTGTTAAATATTGACATTTTATACATTTGCTTTGCTAAATGTTGGAGATTAACACACGTTTTCAGGATTTACAGTTCGGCATTGTTCACATTGATTTGGTGTCAGGCTCGTGACTCGTCCAGTGACTGACGACACTCTCTGACAGACTTCAGTCAGTGGCCTGCAGTCTGTCGACGTCACATTTTAGTATCGGCTCAGCTCGCATGGACAAACAGACAGGTACCAGGTACGATCACTGATGGAAAAGCACAAAGACGAAGAGTCGTGCTGGAACTGTGTCGTGGAAAAGTCTAAAATGTAACGCACATTTGAACAGAATTCCAAAAGAAATCTCCACTCACCGTTCTTAAAACGCTCGTTCTTTTGGTGAAACGGCATCAGAGAAGGAGACGGATCATCAGTACTGGTCTGTCATTCAGTGACATGGTCGCTCACCAACATTCAACATTACATTACTCACAAACACATTCCACTGTAATGGCCATTAAAAAATAAATATTCAACACTCAAATATAGCTCATCCTTGACCAAGCAGCCCGTTTGTTTGTTCTCCATCCAATAACCCCGGTGCCACCTTGCTGGGACAGAGAGAAATGTGTTTGACATGTGTGAGGGGCCTTCAGGGGGGCAGGGGGGCAGTGGGGGAGGGAGGGAGGGCGGCTAAGAAAAAGCAACACACACCTGTTTCAGCCCTTTAATGCCTCCCCCGCCCCCCACTCCGTTCACCCTCACAGAGCATGGAGAGTGGACTGTGCCGGGGCTTAATCCAGACGGGCGAGGTTTTTTTTTTTTTTTTTTTTTTTTTTTTTTTTTTTTTTTTTTTTTTTTTTTTTTTTTTTTTATCTGTGGTGCACGCACATTCACTCTCTCACACTCAGGATATGATTTTGACTTTTTATATGTCATTAACCTTGTCTCTTTCTCTCCCTAGTTTGTGTATTTCCTTCCTTCCCTCTCTCTCTCTCTCTCTCGGTATTCTCATCATGCAGGTTGCGGGACCAAGATCCAGTTTTCGAGGCTACCCACATCATCACCATTATTATTGTGCTATAATTAAAAAGTCGATATCATAAACTGTATTAACTTGTAACTTGATACAGTTGTTGTGTATCTGCTCCTGGTCTCTCTCTCTCTTCTGTCTCTACCTCATCTCCCTCTTGTCCTTTCTCTCCCCCCTTTCTGTCCCCCACCATCCTCTGTCCCCGATTTTCCTCTCACCCCAACCGGTCGAGGCAGATGACTGCACATTTCTGAGCCTGGTTCTGCCAGAGATTTCTTCCTGTTAAGAGGGAGTTTTTTCTCTCCACTGATGCCTAGTGCTTGCTCATTGTGTGAACTGTTGGGGTTCTCTGCTCTCTTTGATGTTGTCTATGTACAGTGCCCTGAGATAATGTATGTTATGATTTGGCGCTATACAAATAAAATTGAATTGAATTGAATTGAGTGGTATTGTCACCTATTTAGAGGCTGCCGGGGGACACGTGGCTCACCCTTTAGTCCGGTCCGAGGGGTGTGGGTGGAGGCAGGCCGCGGGCCGCAGTGGCAGGTGCTGTGACGGATGTCCTGCGGCGTGCCAAAGCAAACACGGGGGACGCAAGGTGGGGTCAGGGTGGGGCAGTCAGGAGGGGAACGTGGGTATGGGGAGATTAGTGCGCCATGGTCCTGCCCTTTAAAGCCAGAAAAGCGGGGGAGGGAGGGAGGGAGAGGTGTGGGCGGGTGGTGGAAAAGAGAAGTGTCAGGATGAGGGGTCATATTCTGCTGCATCATGTCTCTGAG
Organism: Solea solea; assembly: GCF_958295425.1. Classification (NCBI taxonomy): domain Eukaryota; kingdom Metazoa; phylum Chordata; class Actinopteri; order Pleuronectiformes; family Soleidae; genus Solea; species Solea solea. The sequence goes on from NC_081139.1 coordinate 28,899,468, forward strand.
TGTGCTGAACAAACGAGAGCAGAGAGCAGAGCGACGAAGGAATAATTCAAGGGAGAAAACGAGGAACACTTCAACAAGAGGCTTTGACAAAAAACAGAATATAAGTAAAACTGTCGTCGTTTGCATTAAAAATGGACACAAGCCCAGACAACCTCACAGTTCCAGCACCACTCTACTCCGCTTTTATTTTACTTTTAAATGAGTGAATAATTCCTGGTGTTTTTTTGAAGTTCTAAACGAGCTGAGACGTGACGTCACTGCAACAGAGTCACGAGCCTCGTGACGTCCGACACAAGAACTGTAGACTTTAAATCCTCGAAAAACATGCGTTACGCTGCATCAGTGAGGTTTCCTTAATCTCACATAACATATCGAGGTCACATGATGACTTTATTTTCACCATGACCATTATTTTCACGCTGAGTAAAGAGCGGTTTAGGAACTCTTCATCTCCGATTCATTCTTCCCTCACGTGTCTCTGTGACATAAACATCGTCCGCAAAAATATAAAAGTGTGGCCTAAGAAATGTGTGACAGCGCGTTTACATCGTAAACTGTGAGTCCAGAGTATAAAAGTATCTTAGATCCAGGAGCCACTGCACTACTGAAAAAGTAATATAGCACATTGTCTATTATATATAATTCTTTATAGTTTATATTATTCTTGCCATATTATTTATTAGTATTGGCCTGAATCACTATAAGGATTTTATTTCATGTCTGTGTTACCACTGTATTAAAAAAGTCCAAATAAAGTGGTTTTATTTGATTTGCCGGTGCCAGGTAGGTCAACACTTTGGAGCTGGAATGTCGGAATATTGCGAAAGTTTTTTTAGTACGAATGGAACGACAACTCTGAGGAAAACTCTGGCTCCAACGTGCAGCAGCATCATCATCATCAGCAGCAGCAGCATCATCAGCAGCAGCATCAGCAGCAGCAGCAGCAGTGGGAGGAAGTTTGAAGCAGGCAGAGTTTCAGTCTCCTCACGTCCTCTAATGGCCGACCCAATCATCAGGACACGAGCATGACACATGTGAACATGTGCACATGAAGCCTGGAGCTGCTGCTGTTACACAACAGAAACTAGATACACCTTGTTCGCTAACTTTGGGTCCCTGTCCTGCCCTCGCCCCCCCGACCCCCCCGCACCATTATGAGGGCGATGAAAGAGGAGCAGGGAGAATGTGTGAGCTTGAACCTATTCTGGACGCGAGCGCAGAGGCTACCAGGACACACTGTGTGTGTGTGTGTGTGTGAGGAGGCTGTGGAGGGTTAGCATCGCTGGCTAAAGAAGTTCCACACACACATCTGGAAAAGTCTGCGCTGTTTCCATGAGTGTTGTGTTTGAGCGAGGGGATGAAAGCAAAGGTCACCATGGTTCATGGATCAGACACAGCAACAGCCAAAAGAAGAAGGGAGAAATAATCACATTACAAGTGCACTAATATCATCTTCTCCTGGGTCTGGGTTGTGACCACATGGGCGGGGCAGGGGCGGGGGGTGAGTGTTGCAGGTGGCAGTAGAATTGCCACTTGCCGGCCTTGAGTGAGTCTTCCAGTCCCGTCCAACTCAAAAAACCTTTTTGTTTGTGTTTCTTCTTCACGCTGATGTGTCAGACTGTCTGACTCTTCATTCCTCGACAAACTTTAAAACCACAGGTGAGGTCAAACGAGTTCATGGCTGTTTGCGCTGTCGAAGGCCCGCCCGCCTGCTGGGTGACACTTTATTGTGATAGTCCACTGTTGACTCTCTCTCTCTCTTCAGTATCATGTCAGCAGATAATCTGTTGACTCGTCTTTATATCTACTGCTCTCGAGTGTCTTCCTCTTTTAATTAAATGGTCCTGACACACGTTTACTGATGAACTGTATTTTAACTGGTGTTCTGTTGACTGTCGACCAGAGACAGCAGCTCTAATGCTGTGTTTCCACTCAGAACAATAAATTACACTTTTATATTCATTGTTTTTTGGTACGATTCCAATGTTGGGTTATTGAAAAGTCGTTTAACAAGAAAATGTGGTCGCGATGTCACCGATGACAATCTGAGCTTCCACCTTGAAGCCTCCAGATTCACGATTAGGTAACCTGGCTCCTGTTGGACGATAACAGCTGTCAATCACACTGGTGTCACTTTATCGTATATATTCTTCGACACGGGAACGTCATTTACAAACTTTGACATCACATGCTTTTGCAGACGACTGAGGCATTTAACTGTTTACTGACAGTTACGTAGTTACGTATCGGTTGTCTCCATGTCATTGAGATACGTAGCGTGGCGTCATTCTGGTGCGACAACCACGAATAACGACAGCTAGTTAATGTTTGTCTCAACAAGACATCAAACTTCAGGTCAGGGGTCAGGGGTCAGGTGTTGGGGTACAGGTAGGCTAAACTCTAACCCCAGCAAGAAACACCAGTCACAAGAGACTGACGCTTTTCTCGGGAGTCTAGCTCCACCCACACCGTAAAACACCATGACTCTGTTATCCTAAGGGAAGGTCTCCTGGAAAAATGGAACGGTCGGGGTCGGTTATTTTGTTACTAATCTTTATAGAAACACACAAAAATACAAACATTACAGACCCTGACTTTATTGTTAGCAGCCAGGGGAGTCGCCCCCTGGTGGCTAACTGCTACGTCTGCTCTACATCCTCGGCTTCGCTTCTCAAAGCAGAATTTGAAGTCGGGGTGACCTCAGGGGAAGGATATGAAGGTGTTACCATGACGACCAAGCAGGATTGACTTCAACACAATAACGTTGTTCTCTGTCTGCATGGGAACGTCGGCCCGGTGACGAGTCAGGAGACACTTTCTTTGTCTTCATCGAACCATCGCTCGGTCCACGCGTCTGAGGCCGTGATCGTTTCCAGTTTGCAGCTTCTGTCATTGCGTCAACTTTTCCAAAACTTTTATGTCTAGATTTTCTGTTTCCACTCACACTGAAACTCCAACACACACGACAGGGAAACCCCCGCCTGTTGTTGGTGGAAGTCCTTTTGGCCGCCTCTCACTGCACCTTGTACACGTTCTCGTCCTGTATCTGCAGGAGCAGCAGAGCGGAGGTGTCCGGTCGAGCCAACGGTGGACGCGGGCGGCAAACATGAGCCCAGGAATGTCCCATGCAAGTTCAGAGGTCGCAGCGAAGCATGCTTTGGCAGGGACAGGGGGACATAGCCACCTGGTCATCTGGGTTAATTATAAATGAGGTGGGCCGCAAGGGGGGAAGATGAGCTGGACAGCTGTCTCTCTCTCTCCACACACACACACACAGACACACACACACTGAGGATCACAGCCATATGCACGGTCCGCTCTGCTGAGCACCAGATCCCAGGGGCCCGTCGTGGCTGAAAAGCGCTTCGCTGCAGCCAGGTGGAACTGGGGAAAAGTTCACATCACAGCCGCCAAAACCTTTTCTCTCCCTCTCTCTCTCTCTCCCTCTGTCTCTCTCTCTCACGGAAACACAAGACAAGTGTGTTCCTTGGATGGGTCTGCTGTGATTCTCTGGTATTCTCATGACCGAGCTGACATTACTGTGATCGGCCCGAGGAAACGAGGCGGGTGAAGATCAATAGACGAGGAAGTCAGAACAAGACCAGAGTCTCTCTGCGTGTAGTTAGCATGTTCTCCCCGTGTGTGCGTGCGTTAGGTATCATTATATAATATTACATGTGCGAGTGTGAGAGTGGACGGTTGTCCCCGTGACGGACAGGCGACCGGTCCAGGGTGTGACTCCGCCTTTGTCCGATGTCAAGCTGAGATTGGCACCAGCAACTCCCGCGTGACTCTCACGTGGAGGATACAGCTGTAGAAGACGAGTGAGTGGAGGAAGGATGTAAAGCAGAGGTGTGGAAGCTGTGGCCGCTTCATATCACCGATGCCTTAATATACACTAACGTCTGTCTTGTGATATCAAGAAGGAACATTGTGATATCATTTTAAGCTCATGCTGCTTTTTTCCCCAAATAGTTTGACCGGCCCCTGACTGACCAGACGAGATGCTCAGTGACCCCCGAGGTCATTTGAGTGTGAGACCCTTGAAGTAAAGGATCCTTAAATCCAGACTAAAGTCACAGGAAATACAAACAGTGAACCAAAAACCCCTTTTCTCTGCTGGACTCTTTTATTTGTGCTTTCTCTGTTGATTTCCATCAGCCTGTTTTTATGGGTATTTATGAAAACATGAGTAAAAACAAAGTTTTAGTCTCAAAATTACCGACAGAATTTACTGTGATTCATTTTATCTTCTCATCTTAGAACTGAAGTTTGTACATTCAGATGCTGTTGTTAGCATCTTTTAACTTCATGTGCAAAACATAAAAATAAATCACATGAAGTTTTTACACTTGACGGAGATGAAAACGTCAGCATGAAAAAAAAACACGTGAACCGAGTCCAGTGGAAACTGGAAAAATGGCGGAAACGGTGGATTTACACTGTAAAACACTGCCACACCCACTGCTCTTCCCGCCAAACTAACTCCCGATATTTGTTTTAACAGTGCAGTGGATGTTGACTTTTTGAATTTTGTATAATTTGGTAAAAGAAATTAGCATTTTTTTATTTTATTTTTTTAAACCTGATGAGTCAAAGAAAATCTAGTGGCAGCGACAAAAAAAGAAAGAAGGGAAAGCAAAGCACCAAATGTTGAAGATGAAAGAGTGAAAGTGATGAGTTCTACATGATAATGAGACACAGAGAGACATGGAAGAGTCTTTTACAGCAGCTCAGGCAACTGGAACATGAATATCAGTCATATTTAGCACCTGTGTTTCTAACTTGACAACACTTCCCCAGAGTGTTAGCGGCGGTAAAATGATAAGGGCCGATTACGCTTACTTTTTCTTTTTTTTTTCTGTTTCTGGTAAGATACTTGTACTTTTGCTCAAGTGTCACTTTCAAGTACTTTATACAAGAACCTGGTGTCTGTTTTTTTTTTTTTTAAACCAGACACCAGGTACTGTCACTGATGGAAAAGCAAAAAAAGCTCCACAGGTTTAAAATGTTCTGCACATTTTAACAGAACTCCCAAAGAAATCTTCACTTTCCGTTCACTGCTGTGATTTCTTGGATTTGGAAAAGCAGACAGAAGGATGAGAAGGTGAAACTTGATGTAAATAAAAGTGCAGTTTTTCAGTTTAACATGTTTCCTTGATCTCTAATGACCCATAGTGGTGATTTTATGCCTTAATATAATACATTTCTTACATATTTCACCTTAAATTAAAGCTCTCAGGAGGTTCTCCATCGTCCAGGTCATCGCCATCGTCATCGTCGGTAGTTAACTGCAGGCAACTGGACTGAGTTGAGTTTAAATAACTGACCCTAAAACAAGTCCCAATGACAGGAACCTCCCGACACCCGGATCAAGGACTCTTTGTCCACGCAGCAAGCGCCATATGTGAAATGCAGGAGGACGTGAGAGCCAGAGTGAAAGAGAAGACAAGCGTCTTTTGTCCTCGGCGACTCTGTAATGGACTGATAGCATCGTGCTGACCCTGATTCTGCGTCTTTGACTCTCCTCACGAGTCGTTTAGAGTTCCTGATACTCTAAACCTTTGGATATCAGCGAGTAACGATCAGGCTGCGGCGTCGCTCGTTCTGTCATGTCGTACGACTTTAGAGGGACACGGGAAATACTGAGTCGCTGTAGTCCGATGTCATCGTTTTACACATTTTAAACTACCGAGCTTTTTGTGCCTTGTTGTCATGGTCACATGACACGAACGACCAATAAAATATAACATTTCTGCCAATAACTGCATCTGTAATTGAAACATTTTTGGTGAAATTTTAAATCTTAATTGTGTTTTTATGTTTTCTATCCCAGAATGAGCCTTTAATTCTAACATCAGGAGCTCGGTCAGAACTCACAAAACTAAAAAACCAACTAAACTCAAACCTGTGGAGTTTTGATGCTAACTTTGAGGCTACATTGTTTATGCATGTCTGTATCTTTAAAGCCCTAAACTCATGAATGCAATGATGAATATTTGATTCACTATGAAAGACTCAGAGACTCAGTCGCTGCTTCATCATCATCATCATCATCATCATCGACACTATCTCTGCTTGCTGCTTCCTGTGGGTCTCCAGTGGATGAAGGGATGAAGGGATGAAGGAAAGGAGGGAGGGAGGATGAGTGAGGTAAGGTGTCCTCTCCCCTGGGTGAGGTGGAGGGTAAGATGTTCCTTGGATTTGCCCTACAGGGATCAGACAGGGCAGAAACCCAAACACTGTCGTCTGTTCCTCCTCTCCTCTCCTCTCCTCTCTTCTCTCCTCTCCTCTCTTCTCTCCTCTCCTCCTCTCTTCTCTCCTCTCCTTGTCCTCTGACACCATTGTTCTCGCCTCTCCTCCTCTCCTCTCTTCTCTCCTCTCCTCTCTTCTCTCCTCTCCTCCTCTCTTCTCTCCTCTCCTTGTCCTCTGACACCATTGTTCTCGCCTCTCCTCCTCTCCTCTCTTCTCTCCTCTCCTCTCTTCTCTCCTCTCCTCCTCTCTTCTCTCCTCTCCTTGTCCTCTGACACCATTGTTCTCGCCTCTCCTCTTCTTATCTGATCAGGCATCCACTCACTCCTATTTGCAATTCTAATGAAAATCAGACACCTGCCCTGCCAACCTTCGCCCCTCTCTCTCTGTCTCTCTCTCTCTCTCTCTCTCTCTCCACAACAACAGGGAGAAAGAGACTGAGAAGAAAGGAGAGTGAGGTAAAGAAAGTGTGAGTGTGTGTGTGAGAGAGAGAGAAAGAGAGAGAGAGGGAGGGAGAGGGAGGGAGCCCCTATCAGAGGAGGGGTATTGAGTTCCTGCTGTCCTGGTAGATTGGATTGTCAGAGAGAGGAAGGAAAAACTGGTCTCTTTCATTGTGGGTTTGCTGCGACAGCGATCTTCTCACACAGAGTAAGAATGACAGAAGTCAGGGGACGTTATCCACCGCGCGGGAGGTCTGACCCTGTACCGATCCAGGACTCTGTCACCGTCACGTTCAGGGAGGACGAGTGAGCAAGTGTTTAAGGGTTCGAACGCACCACACTGAGTTTTGGAGAATCCGTTTCAAAGGGTTTTTATTGTGACGTCATAGCTCCACCCCTCTGTCTTCAGATTCAGATTCACACAACTTTATTAGTCCCAAAGGCCAATTCAGTTGCAACAGCCCCACGAAGCATACATGTAAAATGGGATTCCATCATGGTACGGTCCGGTCTGGGAACGGTAAAAGCCCTGAGAACAGCACCTTTACCTGGTCAGCGGGATGTGGGCGGAGCCTGGAGTCTGGCTCCACCCTGATCTTACTGCACCAGTTTACCCTGGTACCCCGAGGGGAGGGTGACAAAGAACAGAACTTTGTGGTTCTATTCCAAATGGAAACACCGGAGAATACATACTGAACCAAACTGTATTTGAACTGTTCCACTGAAAAACGTCCTCGTTATTGTCTTCTTCATCTCGTAGAATTTTAGTTTAGTCTATATGATTGTGTATGTGTGTGTGTGTTTGTGAGCCACATATGTAATCACTTACACACACACACACACATATAGAGGCTGAGACCAGCTGTGCCCTGAAGCTGTCGAAGCAACAGCTGGACCTAACAATTCTGCTCCTCAGTGAAATCTCACACCACCATCTCTGACACTGAAGCCCAAACTGACACAGAAAAGAAGAGATTTGCTCAGCACGCCTGAATACGCCTGAATACCAGACTCTGGAGGAACAGAAATCACTTCATGGATTCCAGAGAGAAACCTGCAACAGGCCAGTTTTTTTATTTGAATCTTCAACCTCGCGAGGACACGCCCTGCCGTCCCCACAGCCGCCGCTGCGCACACTCCCCGAGGGCCGAGTGTTGAAAATCTTCAATTCCACTGGGCTTGTTGCCGTGGTGAAGGCTTGCAGCGACAAGGCCATGCTGGCTGCTGCTGCTGCTCTCCCAACATGCACCTGGGTGTGTTTGTGAAAGGACAGGACAGGCCGGAACGAGGGAACAGCTATGTCAACAGCGGCAAAATGGGAAAAACAAACATTTCTGGCTGAAGTGTTGTATCAGTTTTTTTCTTCTTCTTCTTCTTCTTCTTCCTCTGAATAGTCGTGTGACGCAGACACGCGGCGACTCTGCCGCAGGTTTTCTCTGCATGTGCAACACTGTGTTATAGAGGATGAGGAATTAGACGTCGTTCTGTGGTTGTGGGACAGTTTGATCCAGCTCTGCTCAGTCCTGGATCCCCCCCCCCCCCACACACACACACACACACACGTACGTGGCTGCGCAGCACCTGGCCTCGTCCTGCTCCCAGCGGACTCTTGTGTTCTCACGCCACGGTGCAGCAGCGGCTCTGCAGCGGCTCTGCAGCGGCTCTGCAGCACCTGTCGCTCAAACCTCAGGCAGCAGATGTTCCCGCTGCATTCCATCCTCAAAAACCATGACTATTGATTTGGGAGGAAATCCCCCGGCACAGTTTATCATGTTTGCTTTGAACCGCTCCAATGTCCTGCTCTCAAACTGGTGCTGAGCCGTCGGCGTGCCATCATTGTCATCGCCACGGCTACAAATGACGACACGAGGAAAAAAAACTGATCAAAGCCACTTAACAAATATCTCTTAAAAGAAATATACACCTTATCTTCCCATTAAACATCGTTTAGTCGACTAGAAACTGAAGTTTTTGCTGCTTTTCAAACTTCTCTCTTCCCGCACCAAAGTCCATAGAGAAAATCAGCGTTTTTACGTCGCAGGAGTCGTTGATCGACTGCAACCTTCATCAATAACTTCAAATGAAATCCTTCATTTGGATTTAACTACATGACACAAACTGGGCTAGCACTTCCTGTGTAGCCGTGAGCTAAAAATGCTGATTTCCTCTATGGACTTTGGTGTCAGCAGTTTTACAAAGCAGCACAAACAACATGACAAACATAGTCTTTGGATATCATAAACTTAAATGAGGCGAGCTTTTATTAGGTGAGCCTTTTGATAAGTGATGAATTCTTACACAATGGACCTTTTTTAAGGAGGTTTTTATAGGTATAGGAAGCTGTTAAAGCTGCAAAACGGGGACCAACTCCATATAAAAGTACTGCATATGTATTTAAATACGTCATTACAGACCCTGTTGGTGTAATGGTCAGGCGTCCCAATGCTTTTTGTCCATACAGTGCATGTTTAGGTTGGTAAAATCAGCTTGTACAGTCTATGTCAGTGCCTCATACAAGCACCCTTCAAAAACACTAACCCAGGATTATAAATGTACTTTTCCCCTCCAGCTCCTGCATTTTAATGCTTTCATTTCTTTTCTTTTCTCCTACATCCAGGAATTGAGTGCTAATATCCGTCTCAGGACATAAATCACATTATCTTGTCTCTAACAATCACCGCACAGGCGTTTTCCCTCCACTCGGCTCATACTAAGCGGATCCAGCGTGTATGTTTATGCAGAAGATATGGATCATGGAGCACTGTTTGCTGACAGATCCGGTGTCCAAAAAAAAAGGGAGCAAATCCGACAGCCTAACAAGCGGTTGAAGTACGGAACGAATCAGCTGCACAGCTCACGGTTATCTCCTCTCATACAGAGGGAAAGTAAGAGAGAGTGAAAGAAACACAAGGAGAGTGAAAAGAGTGAAGAGGGCATGAGGAGCTGAGGGACGAGGTGGGAAAGTGAGTGAGTGACAGGAACCAGCGTCATAGGAATGAGAAAGAAGAGTAAGTGCAGACAGAGATGACTCCATACTGATACTCATGTATCTACAGTTTTATCTGATGTTTTCTCTTTTGATTTATTCAGAAGAATGAAATACAGAATGATTGACAGATGAAGAAGAAAAGATACAGAACAGGGAGAGGAAGAAAGTTCAGATAATAAACATCATCATCACAAAACAGTCACAAAAAGACAACAGTGACGTGTTCCACAATCAATACATCAAGTATATATAAAAAAGCAGGAAAACTTCAATGTTTGTTTTTTGTGCAATTATCACAATGCAGTATCTCATTGTTATGACTTGGTATCTGATATTTGTGACTTAGTAACTCATATTTGTGACTTAGTATCTCATATTTATGACTTAGTATCTCATATTTGTGACTTAGTATCTGATATTTGTGATTTAGTATCTCATTGTTATGACATGGTATATCATTGTTATGACTTAGTATCTGATATTTGTGACTTAGTATCTCATATTTATGACTATCTCATTGTTATAACTTAGTATCTCATATTTGTGACTTAGTTTCTCATTGTTATGACTTAGTATCTCATATCTGTGACTTACTATCTCATATTTGTGACTTAGTATCTCATATTTATGACTTATCATCTCATATCTGTGACTTAGTATCTCATATTTAGGACTTAGTATCTCATTGTTGTGACTTAGTATCTCATATTTATGACTTAGTATCTCATATCTGTGACTTAGCATCTCTTTGTTATGACTAAGTATCTCATATCTGTGACTTAGTATCTCATATCTGTGACTTAATATCTCATATTTATGACTTAGTATCTCATATGTATGACTTAGTATCTCATTGTTATGACTTAGCATCTCTTTGTTATGACTAAGTATCTCATATCTGTGACTTAGTATCTCATATCTGTGACTTAATATCTCATATTTATGACTTAGTATCTCATATGTATGACTTAGTATCTCATTGTTATGACTTAGTATCTCATATATGTGACTTAGTTACTCATATTTATGACTTAGTATCTCATATCTGTGACTTAGTATCTCATATTTGTGACAGTATCTCATATTTATGACTTAGTATCTCATATTTATGACTTAGTATCTCATTGTTATGACTTAGTATCTCATATTTGTGACTTAGTATCTCATATTTATGACTTAGTTTCTCATTGTAGTGACTTAGTATCTAATTGTAGTGACTTAATATCTCATATCTGTGACTTAGTTTCTCATATCTGTGACTTAGCATCTCATGTCTGTGACTTAATATCTCATATCTGTGACTTAGTATCTCATTGTTATGACTTAGTATCTCATTGTTATGACTTAGTATCTCATATTTGTGACTTAGTATCTCATATTTGTGACTTAGTATCTCATTGTTATGACTTAGTATCTCATATTTGTGACTTAGCATCTCATATTTGTGACTTAGTATCTCATTGTTATGACTTAGTATCTCATATTTGTGACTTAGTATCTCATATTTGTGACTTAGCATCTCATATTTGTGACTTAGCATCTCATATTTGTGACTTAGTATCTCATTGTTATGACTTAGTATCTCATATTTGTGACTTAGTATCTCATATTTGTGACTTAGCATCTCATATTTGTGACTTAGCATCTCATATTTGTGACTTAGTATGTCATTGTTATGACTTAGTATCTCATTATTATGACTAAGCATCTCAAAATTGTGAGATACTAAGTCGTAACTAGTTATGTAGGCTATGTGTTTATCTTTGTATAATAGTCAATGTTTCTCGATCATAATTTGACGTTTTTTTTTCTCCGATAACTAATCTCAGCAGAGGGAATCTTGATGAAGGGCAGAAGTAGAGGGAAACACACAAACACACACACACACACACACACACTCTCCACCTCCTTTGCCATTATCGCCAATGGCCAAAACAGGACTCTTTCCCAGAAGAGGCCGTGCAGCTGCAAGCTCTAAAGTGCTAACAGACAATTCCAGGCTCCGGTTGCCGTGGCGATATGTTGCTTCCCTTCGAGCCATGCTACTTAGGACAATGTTCAATAATGTGAGCAAAGCCAAGGAAGGAGCCAACAATAGATCTTCGCCTTCTCCTCTCTCTCTCTCTCTCTCTCTCTCTCTCTCGTCAATGACTTCAAACGTCCCCAGTTACAAAAACATTATTGAAGGTTCTGGGTGTTTCAGGGCAGCATGGCCTCCTTTTGCAGGAGTTGAGGGCTCCTCCAACTCCTTCACTTGTTATTGTGCGGAGTTTTTTTATATATTATTGGGGCATGAGAAGGGTCTGGCATGGGCGTGTGTGTGTGTGTGTGTACGGACACACTGTGCATGTGTGTGTGTGTGTGAGTCCATTGCGTACAGACCCCATCTGTTTTGGCGGCCGGACACAGTCTGGGAAAGTGTGTGCAGGCGAAGAATTCACACACAGCACAAAGGTCCAATTATGAGCCCCCACTCAGAGAAGGAGCAGGAGCGGGGAGGGCGAACAAGGGGATAATAGGGGCTTGTGCATCTCAGAAGGGGGTATGACGGTTTCCTTGCCTGTCACCTCGCCCTCCTCTCACCTCCTCGCTCCACCACAAACAAATATGTGTCAGCGAGAACAGAGCACGGCGGAAATTCCCCCCAGCGAGAGGCCCCCAGTGTTTTAGCATTTTGTGCTACGAATCAACGGCCGTTAAAAAGGAGGCGCCTCTCAAAGTTGAAAAACAAGACTTGATGAGAGGTTACATACACAGCTGAGAAGATTAAATTAACTATATAAGTGAATATTAATGTGTTAATTGTCAAGATTCAAATATTTAACACTTCAAAAACTTTAAAACTTTACTTCCTGTGGCAGCTGAACCTTTTAATTTAGTCAAACAGTTTTTAAATACTTTAGTGTTTGCTTAAAGAATATACATCATTATCTGTGTTTCCATCAAATGCTGTAATGGGACTTTTTGGTCGTTAGTGCTCTAAGATGAGCAGTAGGTGGCAATAAAATCCACGCCACCATAAAAGGATAACAAGGCACAATTTGATGAAGTAAATTTGTTATATAGTCACTTCTTTTATTAAAAAATAAAATTTGTCATAAATATGAAATACTAAGTCATTTTACATACTATGTTATAATATGATACTTAGCCATAATTATGGGATACTGTCATGAATTTGAAATACTTAGTCATACTTATGAGAAACTAAGTCATATTCATGAGATACTAAGTCATAATTATGAAGTCATAATTATGTGATACTAAGTCATACTTATGAGATACAATGTCAAAATGATGAGATACTAAGTCATACTTATGAGATACTAAGTCATAACCATGAGATACTAAGTCATAATTGGGAGATACTAAATCATGAATTTTAAATACGAAGTCATAATCATGAGATACTAAATCATAAATTAGATACTAAGTCATAATTATGAGATACCGTCATAATTATGAGACACTAAGTCATAATTGGGAGATACTAAGTCATGAATTTTAAATACTAAGTCATAATCATGATATACTTAGTCATACATATGAGATACTAAGTCATAAATTAGATACTAAGTCATAATTATGAGATACTAAGTAATACATATTAGATACTAAGTCATAATTGGAGATACTAACTCGTGAATTTTAAATACTAAGTCATAATCATGAGATACTAAGTCATAAATTAGATACTAAGTCATAATTATGAGATACTAAGTCATAATTATGAGATACTTAGTCATAATTATGAGATACTAAGTCATAATCATGAGATACTAAGTCATAATTATGAGATACTAAGTCATAATTGGGAGATACTAAATCATGGATTTTAAATACTTAGTCATAATTATGAGATACTAAGTCATAATTGGGAGATACTAAGTCATAATTATGAGATACTTAGTCATCATGAGATACAATCTCAAAATTCTGAGAAACTAAGTCGTAACTTTGAGATTGTATCTCATTATTATGACTTAACATCTTCTAATTAGGACTTAGCACCTCATCTTTCTGACATAGTTCCTTACAATTATGTAATGCTTAGTCATAATTTGAATTATTTGATTATATTTAATAGTCATGAGATAATGAGCTGCTCTGTGCTCAAACATTCATTAGTCAAATCGGCCAGTCACGTGACATTCAGGCTTCAAAGATCAAAGTGAGCATCAGAATGTGGAAGAAAGTTGATTTAAGTGACTTTGAACGTGGCATAAACTAATAATCTACTGGGATTTTAACAGACAACAATCTCTAGTGTAACCAAAGAATGGTTACGTATCCAGAAAATGATAGAAACGTTACGACAGAGACACCGAGACGTTGGACCTCACGAGAAGCCACTCCTGCCACTTTATCAGTCATCCGGTGTACCTAATAAAGTGGCCAGTAAGCATATTATGTCTAATTTGCTTTTCATATTTTATAATAATTCCTACAGTCTGTCAGTTGAGGTGAGGTTAATCTCTGTAGTGTTGGACGTCTGGCGTCTGTGGACTGTCACCTCCAGTCTGTCTTTACTGTACTGCAGCAGCAGATTAGATTAGATTAGCCAGCGTTGGATAGAAAGTAATAGCAACTCTGCAGTAACTCCACCGACGTCGGCTCAGCTGGTGCGAGCTCCACTTGATTCCTTATCTCCAGCTCCAGCCGCGCACTTGTGGCGAAATCTCGGCCGTTTGATTCAGTAATCGCGTGACGTTCCTCGCGTTTTATCTGGACAAAATGGCGGCCGCTCTCCCGTCCAGACAGCCTTTGATCTCGCTCGCTCTTGTTTGCGTTAGCAGTCGAGTTCCGTGTGTGATTTCCACCTGGACGTGCGATTATGAGCAGGTACAGACGTCGGCACTCGTGGCAAAGTAAACAGCCCGAGGAGCTGAAGTGACAAAGGCTGAACTTTGGATAATTCACAATGTCAACGACGCGAGCTCAGGTGTCGCCACTGTTTACTGAAGCGATTCCTTCTCTGAGAGAGGATTAAACATTGAAAATTAACATTTTTATTGAACTTGTCATCCAGCCCATAATACAGCCAACATTATATATTAATGTTAACAAATGCGTATTTATGCGTCATATTAACACAACACACATAAAAAATAATGATAATCATAATAATAATTCCTTTGAAAAGAGTCAACTGTGTAAATGATTCTGATAACATGGTGATAAAAACCTGACATATTTGAAAGACAGCTGTGATATTGAGGGGGAAATAAATGTGAGAGGTCTCAAACTCGTGGCCCGCGGGCCAAAATGTGGCCCTTCAAACGATCTCCTGCGGCCCGTCGCTTAAATGTTTATCTTTCATATTTATAGATTAATTTTGCTTTGATAAATATGTTCTATTTTGATTAATATGGTGAATTATAAATCGTTAGGTATTAAAACAAACACTTTTATTTTGAAATGAACCCTTAGTGCTCACGTGGCACCGATCACCCTTGGTAAATCGTCGTGGCAATAACACACAACTCCTTATATGGACCTCCTGGGGGAGTTTTTTTGTCTTCTTTTGTGTTGCTGAATCAAAGTTAGGATTACATTTAGCGATAATTGTGCAGAAGTTACAAAATAGACATGACAGTGACGTATTTTCAGAAATTTCACAAATTCAAAATCAAGTACTTTTGACTACTCAGGCGTGTTTATACAGGTTGTGCTGAAAAAAAGGATATAAGACACCCTATATTTCACATTCTTATAGAACAGAGTATTTTTTCACATGACTGGCCCCTCCTTTCCAGTCTTGAAGGATGGATAAGAAGGATAAGAAGAGCTGTTTATTATAGATTAGCTTTTATAATGTGACTAATTAACTCATATCTCACTTGTTTTATTTGTACAAAAACCCAGTGTTTCTGTCTGCAGCGAGGTTATTGGTTACCAGGCAACGCCAACCAGACACTAGCCAAACATGTGACAGTGAAAATGAAAAGATTTGATTTAGTTGTTTTTTATTTATGAAGTTGCATGTCACAGCTTTAATATCCCTGATGTCACCCTTCCCTTCTAAGTGTGTTTTGAAGAACACATGCAGCCTTCAGTTAGCATCAAAACTTCATTTGTCCATTGTGGGCTCCTGTAAAAACATGGTGGCCTCTGTGGAGCTGACCCGACTCATTCTGGTGATTGTCCTTTAATAAGTGAACGCATTAAACTGACATTTTAAAGCGATTATTGGCAGAAACTGAAGAAAAGTAAGTTTTGTATGTGTATGTGTGGTGTATAATCGCTTTAAATTATATCAACAAAAGAAAACCAGGCAACATCTCAAGAGTTACTTTGGTTTTGATTTTATGAAGCGTGTGAAAGTTTTTAATGCATATACACTGTGAGAGTATGAACAAAAACCTACAACTGCTGCTTATTTTTTTGCATATAAACATTTGTAACTATTCACTTTATTCCTTTAGTGTCCTGGTTTGTCCTTCCTAAAAAGGCTGAGAAGCTCACGTGGGGTAAGATAAGATACAGCTAACACAACTAAAACAAATTAAAAGACATAAAAACATGGATAAAATGTAAAATTAAATAGAATTAACATTGAAACCTGTGTGTCAAAGGCCAATGAAAGTGATAATTACTGTGGGATCCATTTTACCTGATGTCTCACACACATTATATTCAGTCATTACTATAAAATCCTGATGTTATCACCATAACAATCTTACTTCCCTGTTTCTACTAACACTAACACTAACACTAACACTAACACCACATTGTTGCTGCGCTGTAACGTAAAACGGTTCATGCACGACACGGAGAAGCACACGTGTCAGTGCGAGGGTGGATATGAGTTCACGATCACATGTGCGGGGAACGGAATGAACAAATATACAGTGTGTGTGTGTGTGTGTGTGTGTGTGTGTGTGTGTGCGTGTGTGTGCGTGTGTGTGTCTGACACTCAAGCATCAGCAGCTGGTGAACTGCGCTCACACACCAGGTGCAACCTGTAGCTGTAGGCGCTGTGTCAGCACATACTGAGGCAATATGACACTCCACAGCAGAAACACACAAACATTTACACTGTGTGTGTGTGTGTGTGTGTGTGTGTGTCTGCTTGTATGTGTTACCTCGTTAGGACCCTTCTTCTGGCATAAACACTGACCTTGTCAGGACCGGTCATCCTCATGGAGACCAAAAACCTGGTCCAAAAGAGGCAGAACCTCATTTCTTGTGAGTTGAGGGCTAAGATTTGAGTTGTGGTTAAGGTTAAGGTTAAGGTTAGCGATTAAGGCTTTATTTGGGCTGTCAATGTAGTGTGTACTTGTACTTACGTCCCTGTGAGGTCCAAATAAAACCTTAAAACCTATCTTTGTGAGGACATGTTGTCTGGACCCCACAACATTAAAGGGTTTTTTAAGACCTGGTTTTAGGGTTAGGGTTAGAATTGGGTTTAGGATAAAGTGAGGGTAAGGGATTAGGAAATGCATTATGTCCATGGTGTGTCCTCACTAAGATATAAAAACAAGTTTGTGTGTGTACATCTATAGTAGACTGTAAAGGCAGATTAGGATTAAAACATTTTGGCTGGTCGTCACAATTTTAAAGGGTATTTTGAGGGTTAAGACCTGGTTTTAGGTATGGGGTAAAGGTTAAGGGTTATGGTAAGGCATTTATTTGTGATATTTAAGGTTAAGGGCTCGGGAATGCATTATGTCCTCAAATGTGTGTTACTCTAATCTCTTTCCATGGTCACATTATGGATCCTGTCTTCCTCATGGGGACAAAAAGCAAGTCGTCCCTATAATGTAAATATTACATTTGCTTTTTTTTATAATATTACTTAAGTAAAAGTCTATGACATTTACTGTACTTAAGTCTCAGAAGTAATATTACGATATGAAATGTAAAAGTTTTAAAAAAGTGCACAGTCTTGAGCCATGGTGGCTCAGTGGTAGGGCACGTTATCGATCAATGGGGAGGTTGTGGGTCCAAGCGTGTGAATGGGTATGAAAGATGTGTGATTGTATATAAATACAGACCATAATATCAACTCTTCTTCTTCTGATTATATTTTGTAGTAACGAGTAACAAAGATAGTTGGAGGAAATGTAGCGGAGTAAAAGTTAGAGTAAAGTTGAGTTTAGGTGAATCCAGGGAACGAGTGTCCTCACTAAGAATGCTGTGCAACTGTGTGTGTGTGTGTGTGTGTGTGTGTGTGTGTAACACAGTCACGCACTCAGTGGAAAAATGATGCACACACATACAGTCTGCAGCAGGTTTGAATATGAAAACGCGTAAATCACTGATTTTATCACAGCATTCAGTTTGATTTTGATCTGACAGCTTGAAGGCCTCGGGAGCTTTGGAGAGAGAGAGGGTTCCATGTCATGTCGTCCCAGCAGTGTTCATGACTGATGTGATCGAGACACACAAGTGCTAAAGGCAGGCAATAAAAGGCATTTGGTTGCCATCTGTCTCTGCGGCCTCAGCGTCAAACAGTTGGCTGTCAGGCTCATGCCACAGACGCACAACCAGGATAACCATTAGTACACAAACAGGCGCCGCGTACACAAGACAAATGGTTGGAGAACTGTGTGGTCACCGTGTCTGCGGTGAGCACAGCGGCGCGCGGAGCGACAGCGTACAGCTGTCTGTGCGGAATACACGGGATTCATTTAAAAAAGAAAAAGGACTTTAAAGACGTGGCTTAGTTAGAGACAAACGATGCTGGATAACGACATGTGACGTACGCTCAAGTGGGAAAAAGTACACACACTTACTATTATTCATTGAAAAATGTCTGTTATTGTGGCAAATCTCGTACTCACTGAGACATTTATTGATTTAATTTAGTCTTGCTGATGTTTAAGTGGCCTTCTCAGCTGCTGCCTTACAGAAATGACATGTTCAACGCAATTTATGGATTTATGGGCACTTTTACACACTTTAAATTGAGGATTAATGCTATGAGCCACAAAACATTTTTGAAAAAGAAAAGAAAGATAGACTACCAGACAGATAGATAGATAGATAGATAGATAGATAGATAGATACCTCCTGTGTCCCTGTGAGATAAAAAGGACAAGCACTATTCTGTGTGACTAAGATCATGTTTCTTTGTCTTTGTTTGTCTGTACTCATCACATCAATACAATACAATTATTATATTATACTTGCTATAAAAAAACAAAAAAAACAAGATGGAAAAGAGATAAAATGCAATAAACAAAGATTTGCATGTTTGCACTCAGGAACTCTGGACCTCACATGGAGCCACCTGGAGCCATTTGAGCGGATCTGCTGAACTTGACATTAATGGTTGCGTTCCTTTCTTGGTCTGCTAACCATGACATTTGTTTTAAGTCCATTCGCCTTCACCTGTCCCGTGTTTACAGATGCCGCACAGTTGACTTAACAGGTTTATCCAAGCTGTATCAGTGTATACAGTGTCCTTTACCTGTGTTTGACTGCCTGCTGTCTGCACAAAGCATCAGCGACTCCTAATTATCCGCCAAACAATAAGCACTTTATTGAAGCCTGATAATCTGCAGAATTAATCTTTTTCTGATGAAGAAAACAGAGCGGGTGAATAGCTGCAGTGCTGACAGACACGCCGGGGACGCAGATGTGGACCTGCTCCCACGTCTAACCTTCTCCACGGTGGACTTCCCCGTCGTCTCCGGCTTCACATAAGCCAGTCGTTGGGATTTAGAGGTTATTACTCTGTGTTCCCCTCTTTGTCTGAGGGGTCGTCTTTTCTGAGTCGACGTGAGGACGACAGAAATGTGGTGTATTAATGTTAAAAACACACATTCTGTGAGAAGACAGGGTGGCCTGCTCTTACAATTCAAAGAGAACTACATGCTAAAGCTACACTAAAACACACGAGAACGACATGCTAAAGCTACACTAAAACACACAAGAACGACATGCTAAAGCTACACTAAAATACACTACAAATACATGCTAAAGCAACACACGAGAACGACATGCTAAAAAACAACTCTCAAACAAACTAGAACAACATGCTAAAGCTACACTAAAACACACTAGGAGTACATGCTAAAGCTACACTAAAACACACGAGAACTACATGCTAAAGCTACACTAAAACACACAAGAACTACATGCTAAAGCTACAATAAAACACACGAGAACTACATGCTAAAGCTACACTAAAACACACGAGAACTACATGCTAAAACTACTCTCAAACAAAGTAAAACTATATGCTAAAACTACTCTCAAACAAAGTAGAACTACATGCTAAAACTACTCTCAAACAAATTAGAACTACATGCTAAAACTTAAACAAATTAGAACTACATGCTAAAGCTACACTAAAACAAATTAGAACTACATGCTAAAACCTAACTAAAACACACTAGAAGTACATGCTAAAGCTACATTAAAACACACTAGGAGTACATGCTAAAGCTACACTAAAACACACTAGAACTACATGCTAAAGCTACACTAAAACACACAAGAACTACATGCTAAAGCTACAATAAAACACACGAGAACTACATGCTAAAGCTACACTAAAACACACAAGAACTACATGCTAAAGCTACAATAAAACACACGAGAACTACATGCTAAAGCTACACTAAAACACACGAGAACTACATGCTAAAACTACTCTCAAACAAAGTAAAACTATATGCTAAAACTACTCTCAAACAAAGTAGAACTACATGCTAAAACTACTCTCAAACAAATTAGAACTACATGCTAAAACTTAAACAAATTAGAACTACATGCTAAAGCTACACTAAAACAAATTAGAACTACATGCTAAAACCTAACTAAAACACACTTGAAGTACATGCTAAAGCTACATTAAAACACACTAGGAGTACATGTTAAAGCTACATTAAAACACACTAGGAGTATATGCTAAAGCTACATTAAAACACACTAGGAGTACATGCTAAAGCTACATTAAAACACACTAGGAGTACATGCTAAAGCTACACTAAAACACACTAGAACTACATGCTAAAGCTACACTAAAACACATGAGAACTACATGCTAAAACTACTCTCAAACAAGTAAAACTACATGCTAAAACTACTCTCAAACAAATTAGAACTACATGCTAAAACTTAACTTAAACAAATTAGAACTACATGCTAAAACTTAAGTTAAACAAATTTGAACTACATGCTAAAGCTACACTAAAACAAATTAGAACTATATGCTAAAGCTACAGTAAAACACACTATAACTACATACATTGAAACAAACTAGAACAACATGCTTAAAGTACACTGAAACAAACTAGAAGTACATGCTAAAACTATACTAAACACACTAGAAGTACATGCTAAAACTATACTAAACACACTAGAAGTACATGCTAAAGCTACACTAAAACACACTAGAACTACATGCTATAAAACTACACTAAAACCCAGCTGTTCACCTGCTCTGTTTTCTTCATCAGTTTGTTTTCTTAGTTTCAAACATCTAAGTCATTTCAAGTTTAATGTTGTGTGTTATTTAAGTCCTGCTAACTAAACTCTTCAGTTCTTCAGTATATTATTTTATTTTATTTCATCTCTCTCAAACCCTCTTTCATTTACTTATCTATTATTTTTAATAATATTATTTATTATATTAAGTTATTGTTGTTATTGTTATTATTATTATTATTATTATCATTATTTTCTGCCTGTTTATTATTAGGGTTAAATAATGTATAACTTTTGAAAATATGTTAATATTGTTTATTTATTTATAATTCTACTTTTAGAGTTTTTCCAAAATCTCCATTTTTCTTGCATGATTGATTCTGTTCTTATAGCCACACACAGTTGTATTTTCATCCATATGAAAAGTCCTATATTAATAAATATTGATCGATTGATTGATCTCTCCACTACCCAATCTCAGATGATAAACGTGGTAGTCTGGGATTACTAAGAGAAGGAGAAATGATGAAAAAATAGCAAAAAGAAAAGCTTGTGAAGACATTTCCCCTCATGATTACGAGGCCTTTAGTGTTTTAGGTTTTTAGTGAAGGTCATGGGTGACACCTGTTTCCCGTCTCATCTCCCAGCTTCACGTGGAGTTGCGGGGGGTTGAGTGTCTGAACCTCGACCACAGCAGAGCACAAAACCTCCTGTGTCCGTTTCCTGTCCAGAATTAAAAGAAAGAAGAAAGGGAAAAAAAATCCCTGAACAAGGGATGAAGTGGCCGAGTTTGTGTATTGGGGCGAGAAATTAAATTCCCAGGTGAAAGGAAGGTCATGGACGTCTCAGAGACGAAAGACGTGGACTTAATTTAACTCCAACATTGTGATCGACTTTACCGTAGAATCCTTGAGCCAAAGGATCATAGTTACAAGTTTGAGTTAGTGCACTGTCCTTTATTCATGAGTCCTGCCACAGCAGGTCCACATGCAAATACTGGAGGGAGTTTGCCCCCTTGTGGACAAAAACATCTAATGAGTGAACTTCACCTGAAAGTCAGTTGTGCAACAAAAATGATCTAATTACCATGACATGAATTTCCTCAGACGTTGTCAGAGCGTGTAACGCAATGTTTGCTTTAATTGGACGTCTCAGGTTGGACGAGTCGCGCCATCTGTTTCCTGTCCTCACGGTCAAAATCAGACTTTTGTCTTTTCACCAGATGGACACTAACTTCTTTACTGTACTTTTTTTTTTTTTTACCTACATTTGAATACAAACACTTTTTACAGTATATGAGGGGGAATTATTCTGGTTTCCACGGCAACTTCATGAGAGATTTGAATCCACACGGATGACTACATGACGTGAAAGACACAAGAAAGTATTGATAAGAGAAGCTGTATTTCAGAATTCGTTACAGCTGCTCCAACCAGAACAGAAAATGACAGCGATTCACAGCCTATACTAAGATATTAACTATATCACTGTAACAGCCAGAATATGTGATTTTTACCCACATTCTCTCCATTATATATTTGGCATAATAAAATATCTCTCAGTGAGTTAGTGGTGGAAAACTGACTTTTTAAAGGCATGTGTCCACATCTGCTCAGGTGTTTCCTGTCCCAAATCCTTTTTTTTTTTCGTATATAAAATGTTGAGTATGGCCTTGTGTAGTTTACCGATGTCCCCTTTAGGACTTACTCCCTGATATGCAGGGATTTATCTGCATATCAGAGAAAATCTGGATCATTGTAGAGGAAATTTCAGTCACAAAAATATATTTTTTTAAATGTGATGTATTCCAAATAAATCTGATCTCCTTCTGCAGAATCTTTAAGTACCTTTAGAAATGTTGTTTATTAAGTTCTGGAAACTAGGTGTTATTGGCGGGAAATCCCAGTATGAAGCTGAACTTGTTTCATAGTTTGTATCCATAGTTTTAATGAAGAACTCACACACTGATTCTGGAATTTAAGGATTTCTTTTGCTGTGTCTGGAGTCTGAATTTTAGCACTTTGAGGTGTGAGATGGACAGAATTATACTTATACTGTAGCTAGTACCCCAGATTATGTAGCTAGTACCCCTGATTATGTATCTAATATCCCTGATTCTGTAGCTAGTACCCCACATTCTGTATCTAGTACCCCAATTCTGTATCTAGTACCCCATATTCTGTATCTAGTTCCCCCGATTCTGTATCTAGTATCCTTGATTCTGTAGCTAGTACCCCAGATTCTGTAGCTAGTACCCCCAATTCTGTATCTAGTACCCTAGATTCTGTAGCTAGTACCCCAGATTCTGTAGCTAGTACCCCCGATTCTGTAGCTAGTACCCCAGATTCTGTAGCTAGTACCCCCAATTCTGTATCTAGTACCCCCGATTCTGTTCAGGTACACATTCTTTTATTGTTTTGTAGACACTTTTTGATGAACCTTAGATGCTTTTTTGCACCAATTTTAAATTTATCATCACCTTCCGTTCACGTGAAAGCGATACTCGAACGACTTGTGAACATCTCTGCCTCAGATTCAGACGTGTACACGCAGATATATAAAAAATGGGCTGATCCGCAGAAAATCCTCTCCTCCCAGTCTCTTTATTAGCCTCTTGTTTCCCAGCTGACCTCTCTGCAGCTGAGGCGTGAAAACTGCTCAAGCTCCGCCCAGCCCGGGCCTCTGAACACGCCACGGAGTTTGCAGCTGTATCCTGACTCACTTCATACAACCACAGCTGGTTCTCCTCTTCTAACCCTCCTCCTCCTCCTCTTTCACCTCCTTCATGCCAAACCACTCACATGTTCACAGTTTAACAGGCTTTGCACTTGCCCTCTCTGCTGCCAGACAATTACAGAATTGCCTCCCTGTGAAAGATGACGGCATTTTTCTCTAAAGAAAAGAAAGAATATCACAGCCTCAAACATTAAATGTTCTTCTTTTTTTAAATAAAGCTCATTCCAGGTGTTTCCATGTTTAAATTCACTTTGGTACTAACAAACAGCAGATGGCATCAGTGTAGTGTTTTTCAGCAGTTGAGCTCAGGTTTGAGGTGACACACGTTTCAACATCGGTGACTCCTGTCTGCCCCCTGCTGGATTTAAACACTAATTGTAGTCATAGAATGGCACATATTTCCATAGTTTAATATACAGCAGGATGACTGGCCACTTTATTAGGTACACATGACACCTTTTAATGTGTTCTCTGCTGCTCATCTGTTTCCAGGTTTGAGGTGGGTTTTTTTGTTCTTCATACCTTAGTTGTAACCAGGTGTTGTTGGAGTTACTGTTGCTTTCCTGTTATTTCAAACCTATCTGGTCTTTTTATTTTTCTATGACCTCTGCAGTCAACAAGGCATTTTTCTGCCCAGAGAACTTCTGCTGGATATTTTCTCTGTTTTTTCAGACCACTCTGTTTTAACCCTTCGGGTCGGCGATGAAATACTCAAACCAGCCCTTCCGTATGACGCCAGAAAATGGCGCCCTTTTTTCCCGATATTTGTTCCTCCATTTAATCACATTTGACAGCTTAATGATACCAAACGATACACAACATTTCGTAACTCAAATAAACGTAAATATTCCTCATAGAAACAAAGCATAGATTAAATATTAAACGCTTAAAACGGGTCAGACAAACTTTTCAATTAGAAAATAAACAGAAAAGTGTGTAAGCTGACAATTAACTTTACTTAATGCTGATTGGTTATTGGAAAAAATGGCAAAAATTCTACTTTAAAGTCACTTAAATCACCTTCTTTCTGATTTTGATGCTCAGTGTGAACTTCACACAGGTGAACCTAATAAAATGGCTAGTGAGTAAATGAAGGTTTCTTGTTGGCATGGCCTTTATACTTTTTCACTTTGCTTTATTATATCTCTCTTTTTTACTCTCTTTTAATGACCTCCTTTTAACTTTTATATTCTGTCGTGAGTTTTATATCTGACATTGTCTCGTCTCTGTAATTATTTGTACTATCTGTGCTGCTATCTTGACCAGGACTGAAGAAGAAATCTTGAATCTCAGTGGGACCTTCCTGGATAAATAAAGGATAAATAAAAAGAAAAAGAAGGAACAGAGTCAAACACAGTTCATACAACAACTCAATTTTAAAATGTACACCATCACCTGAAGATAACATTCACTTCCTCCTCTCAGTGTGTCCAGGTGTCGTCATGGGAACGCGGTGTAAAATGGGAGCTGACAGCTGTTTTTTTTGCGTCAGGTGAAATCACTCAGCTGATCTGGCAACGGCGCCTCCGTGCACAGATGGAGGAGGTTTTGGCGAGGTAACGTGGTCACATTAGGCAAACGCGACACGTCGCTGTGTGGATTCGCTCTCAGCCAGAACTCACTTCTGTCCAGCCAGAAGACAAATGAACAGAGAGAGACCGAGACAGGGAGGGAGGATGGGATTCAGCCCAAAGACGTCTGTTAGGAAGTCTGCAGAGACGGACGTATTGATCCACACGGCAGCAGAAAACTGGTTCCTGTCAAACACTGTCAGGTTTCAATGAGGAACGAGTGCATTTACACAGAGGACACGGAATCTCTCAGGTACAATACAACGTGCAATAACAGGTTAAGAAAGATTTGATACAACAGGATAAAATAGGATACAGGAAGACCGTTACACCAACGTCTTTTGCAGCCATAACAGCTGCCACACTTCTTCTTAGAAGACTTTCCTCAAGATTTCAAAGTGATTCAATGGTGAATTTGTGTCTATTCATTCTGTAGAGCATTGACGAGGTCCGACACCGATGGTGGACTGGACGAGAAGGTCTAAGGCTCACAATCTCTGTCCCAGTTCATCCCAAAGGTGCTTGATGGGGTTGAGGACCAATCAAGTTCTTCCACACCAAACTCAAACCATGTCTTTATAGTCCTTGCTTTGTCCACTGGGGGACACAGTCATGTTGGAATAGAAAAAGGACCTTCCTGGAAAAACTGTTGACACAAAGTTGGCATTGTCCAAAATGTCTTGGTACACTGAAGGTTAGAATTCACTGGAGATCCGAGGCCTACAGCACAAACACCTGAGTTCAATACTATTGTCCATATACAGACACTTATTTTATTAGAAATATCTATCATTGCGATATCGTGATGGAATTTTGAGACATAATTTTAAGCTTGTTATCGCCCAGCCTCCGACTGAATAAGATGTTTTTTGCACTTGACTGGCCCCCAACTGGCCAGACTAGATGCTCAGTGGCCCCAAGGTCATTTGAGTTTGGGAGCGCTGAGATACACAGATATCGTGATGCATCGCTATATGATTGTCTCAAATCGTTGTATCACGATATTATTAGTATCGTGGACCGTGTATCGCGCATCGTATTTGCAAAAATCTCCTGTAGCAGCCCATGGAGAAGTGGAAGTGGGCTTGGTTCGAATCCTGGGGCAAGTCAAGGGCCAGGGTGACCCCTCCTCAAGGTACTTAAACCCCGGCGCTCCCTGCCGATGCTCCTGCGTCTGGTTTGTGTGTGTATTCAGGAACCTCCGTCACATAAAGACATTTCTTCTCTGTAAAAAGAGATGAAAAAAGAAGCACACGTGCACTGCAGTCCACCGTCCTGCATTACCTCACCCGCCATATTTCCTGACACCAGTGTGAGGTAAGACTTTTGGAGTCAGACGTCTTTAGGACTCTGGAGTTTGGCCCGATCGATAATTTTGTTCTGTGTAATTATCTCACCATTGTGCTCATTAATTACACTTTCAAGGCTCATTTCCAGTGTTGGCCACAGATGCCTGTTCTGTGGGAGCATCCACAGGGGTGAGGGTGAGGGTGAGAGAGAGATAGAGCAGGGGAGTGAGGGGAGGGCAGGGCTGATTAATACTCTGTCTCTCTGTCTGAGCTTGGCTGCCAATCGCAGGGGGTAAAATGCGAGCGATCTGTCATTCGAGACTTCACCAAGCGGGAGACAAACAAGGTCTTTGGTAGCCAAAATCAATACGTTCCTCTGACGAGCCAAATTTAGAGAGCAATGCTTCTGCACTGCAAGACGGAACACGCTAACACCGCGGTGTACGACTTTTCCCAGGGAACTTCCAGTGTGTGTCTTGTGAGGCTGCAGCTGGGAACGGATTTGTAGCAGTGTTGCACAAATGACTGAAGTCAACAGCGATAAGACGTTCTGATCTTCCACAGCAAACACAATCAAGACAGTCAGAAAAGTAGCGAGCACTGTTGTTGGCGAGTTTTTGCTTCTTAAGTTGTGGAGAACAGTGAAGAAGGTCCTGGAGTCTGTGATGAGTTCAGTTGAAGGGAACGTATTTGGACAAGGAGCAACATCAAGACAGGAGTGTACACAAGCTGACGCTACCTCCAGTTCTGAAGATGGAGGTCTCCACAAAACACACATAATCAACTCTCTCTGGAATAATCTGCTCTTGGCTACACCGGGCTCTGTTTGGCTTCTTATTGGCAGGGAATGAACATAATAGCTGTCTCTTAGAGCCGACTTTCAACCAATTCATTAATTAAATCATCATCTACCGCTTTAACCTCCACGTGGGGATCACAGGGACCTGGAGGGAATCCCGGCTGACGTGGCCTGGCAAAGGCAGGGTGCAACCTGGACAGGTCACCAGTCCATGGTCCAATTAACCGCTGCATGTTTCTGAACTGTGGGAGGAAACTGGAGAACCTGGAGAAATTTTTTGTATTACTACAAAAGCTACATTTGTTGCCTGTAGACTCCTATCACGCCGTCTTCGGAGGTCTCTTTGAGGGTTTTACGTCAGGGATCCAACTCTGCTGTCTCTTGGGATCTTTGGAGATCTGGTTGATTGTCCTCGACAGTTTTGGTATCTTTGGTATCTCCTCCCTCTCAAGTTCAGCTTCTTAAATGTGAATGTGTTCCTTTGCTCCACAAAGAACAAAGAAATCATTAAAACTCTGGTGGTTTCTGGACAAAACAAAGACATTTGAGAACATTGGTTTTGTCAATAGCTTTGAATTCATTTAGAAAATCATGAACAAATAAGGCAGAACATCACTGTGGTTAAGTTAAGGTTACGTTTAAACATGAACTGGTTATGGTTAAGGTAAGGGATAACACTTACTTATATTCCTTCACAACTTCCACACTCGACTACCGCAACATCACTCTTTATGAACTTCCCTCTACTGACCTCCAAAAAGTGCAACTGAACTCTGGTCCGCTTTAAAACGTGGGTCTCGGTTCACTTCAAGTGAACCAGATGCAGGAAGTGCACTACAACGTTTACCTTTAAGCATTTAGCAGACACTTTCATCTAAAGTTACTTACAAAAGAGGAATAAGCCACGTAGAAGTAGTCTTGGAAAGAACTCTACAAGATAGGAACAGTGGACTGCAGAGGGAGATGGGGTAGGCTAAGTGCAATGCATTGTGGGTAAACACAACCAAAGCATGAGCGCGTGTAGAACGATAGCCGGGAGAAATGAGCTGAGCGATAGCATTCGATGATGATGTTGTCCTGCATTAACCAGCTGATGAGCCAGTTTTCTTGTTCTTGTTCAGTTGTCTCGTCTTCTCCTTCAGCGCCGCCTCAGGCGAGGAGGGGAATACGTTCTTCAAAAGGTTTTGTTTCGTTTCACTCAAGTGTGAAAGTGTGAAGCGGCTGAATGTTGCAACCCCCCAAGAGTCTAGTGGACTATTAGGTGTGAAAACGACCTTGCTGTGACCTGAAAAGCTAAAAAATTAAATGTCTCTCCACATGAATGGACGTCAACACGGTGTCCTAAGAAGTAATAGCTGCACACATCCTCTGCCTCTATCCCCTCTCGCTCCCCCCGTCCTCACCTGTGCTGTGCAGCTAATGAGGCTGCGAGCCTGATGACCAGATGAAAGATGGACAGCGCGAGTGACGGGTTTATTTTGGGTCCTCCTGAAAAATGAGGTGCCAGTGTGAATAATTAAAGAGCCACAGAGCTGCACTGATCCAGCTGCTGCCTGCAGATCGATACGCGGCATCGGGACGGAGCGCGCCGCGTGTTCTTAAGCTCGCCGCGCCCACCGTGGAGAAAGTCTTTTATTTTTAGCCGCTCAGCAGTTGTGAGTGACGTGCTTCATGGACGGTTGAACAGACGGAGAATGTTGAATGAATGGTGGAGCCTGTTATCGTATCCTGTGGTTTCACCTGGAGAAATTATGAATCGCCTGCTTTAACAACGTTCGTTTTTGTTGTTGATGTTGTTATTATTCTCCTCTGGTTGGTCTTTGTGAACAGAAATGATGTAACATTGTGTGTTAGCTGCGTCCTACTTCTGAAAACAGTCTGTGTCAAGCAAAACTATCAGTCCTGACTGAGGGAGCGTTAGCACGTTAGCATAAACGTTGATGATTCTAGCAAAATAAAAGCAGAACTGTAGAAATCGCATGACTGAAACGTCCCTGTCCCCATAATATCCCAATAAATGTGTTAGTAGTATCATTATTAGTATTATTATTATCAGCGACGATATAGATATTTAGATATAGATATCCTTTAAGAATGTGATTTTATTTGTCTGAGTTATAACCCATTAATTGTTGCTTACAGATTATATTAATAGACACAATATTAAAGCAAACAACTCTTATTAATTGTCTTTAAACTTGAAGATTCAAGTAAAAGATAACAAACTCTAAAAAAAAAAGTACTCATTGCACACAGACTTAATCTCTTAATCTTATTATTAAACAAATGAAATGATGAATTTGTCAGTGTGCTCCAGATTATTTTACATACTGTAAAAAATAAAGAAATGGTTTTAAACAAACACTAGTCTACATGTGGCCAAGGACACGTAAATAGTGGAGCCACATATTTCCAGTTGAAAGACGATTTACTCTCCCACTGATCCACCATCGCTCAATTTTAACTCCTCACTTTTACGTGTACATTTAATATCAGAGAATTACGTTACTCAGGTAATATAATAAAAGGTTAACTAACTTAAGTTATTTTCTGGTAAGATTAAGTATCCCCTTTATACATAATGTATCATACTTAAAAAAAAAACAATTAAAAACAAATACTAACCAAAACAATGTGTTGGAAAAGAAATGTAAGACTAATTTCATGATAAACAAAAATGAAAACAAAGAAACAAAGCGGGGGAAAAAACCTCTTAACTGTCTTAACTGTTAAATGATAATTATTGGACCATTTAAGAATCTCGAAGCTAGTTTTTGTTGGGTCCTGATCTGCGTGATGTTGCTGTAAGAGACATACAGTAGATTGTTTTATCTAATCGGTTCTCATTTATTTACAGATTTTTAATTACAACTTCATAAAAAAAAAGGTGCAGTGCTGCCCTGGACAAAAAAGTTTCTGTCTATCATTAAATGTTCTGCAACACAGTCTCTTTATTTCCTCTTTTGTTGTTTTTCCTTGACTGACAAAAGACGTTTCCATCCCAACTAAGGCCTTTTCCTTAGATGGATGACTTGTAAGGAACTCTGTGTAATCACAATATCTCACCTCAGATTCAATCCACAATGCCCTTCACTCAGGACTAATACTCTCACTGTCACTGCTCTGCTCTCTGGACACAGTTTCCTATTCTTTTTCTTCTTCTTCTGTGTATCGAACATCAAATGTGAAGCCGGGGCCCTTGTGTGGCATCAGAGGGCTTGTTCCTTCCCTAATAGGCCCTTGACCTTCGCTGCTTCCTGACAGAACTCTGGCATTAGCCCTTTAGCAGTAGCGCCAGGTCTCCCATGATGCAAATTTTCATGTCACAACATCAAACGGCGGCGTGATCAAAGGTCAGCCCGCCTTTGTGTAGGTGTTTGATATCAAAATTTCTATTTCATCTCCAGCTGTCGAGGGCTGTTAGAGCTGAAGAGCAAAGAGCAAAGGATGGAGGGAGGAGAAGAAGGAGAGCAGGAAAGGTAGTCAAAAAAGAAAAAGTGCTGGACTAAAGTGAGGAGGGAAAAAAGCCCACAGGAACTTCTGTGCCTGGGATTTAAAACACATTTGCATTCACCTGCTCACATTTGTCCTGAGTTTCCAAAAGAAAGTTTTGGGCATAATCTGAATAAATTGCTAAAAAAAAAATCTAATCAGATTTATCGTCATTTTGAACACACACACACACACAGAGAACCATGAAACAATTTAAAAACACACACTCCTGACACCAATTCAAAGAGGAAGTCAATGTTCAAGGAGCCAAAAAAGCACGAGCCAGTGCAAATATTTAGAGTTTTAGACTAAAAACCAGTGGTTTCTCTCAAAGTGACACCATTATCACTGACGTTAAAATACACACCCAATCACAGGAGGCAGATTTACTCTCATCATCCTCCTCTTCCTCACATATACAGTACCTCACTCACTGGTTTAGTGAGATTAGATTCATCATCATCATTATTATTGTTATTTAAATAGGGTTGGAATTCCTGGAATTTTTCGTTTTTTCTTCCCAAATCAATCATTTTTGAGGCGCTAAACGTTGGTGAAAATGGACGGAAATTGGCCCACAAATCAGAACTGGAGAAATTTGTTATAAAATGAGGGGAAAATATAGCTCAGGAGCGCCGCCCACAGGTTAAACCCGGCAGGACAAAACCAAAATCAAGTTGCACCAAATTTCTTGGTGGAACTTGGAGGAAACAATCCAATCTAATCCAACCCAATCCCGGCCGGGTCACACCTCAGACAGATCGCCAACTTTATTTATAAAGCATTTTAAAGACAACACAGTTGTAATGTAAACCACGGCGGTAAATCCACTCAACAGGAAGTCGGCCATTTTGAAATTGGCGTCCATTTTGGTGATTGGGGATTTTGTTGTCGTCTGAACGTGTTAATCCTACCGACATAACAAATGTGTCAATTTGTATGAGACATGTCCAAGATTCAAAAGGGGCGTGGCCACAGAAACCATCATCATTTTGGTGAATTTCGACCGTGCACCACAAAACAGGAAGTGCCCTGTAACTTCACCATACATTGACCAATCTTCTCAACACTTCATAGTAGTAGTAAATAAATAAATAATAATACAAACGTGGATAATCAACGACAACAAGAGAAAACAACACAATGATTTCATTTACATTATACAAAAAAGGGGTGGGAAGAAGTGCAGTTTATTTAACCCCTCCCCTTCTTCATAAATATATGAACATATATACTTTATATATACGTTTCATTGCTTAATTGTCAATTATCTCAAGTGATTAATGTAACACTAATATTTGAAATATTAGTGCTATTATGAGTGATTTGTGGCCAGTAACTGACACAAAAGCACATTGTTTTTATGGAACCAGGAGTCAGAGGAGAAGAGTCTGTGCAGCATCCTCACCTGTGACGTTCCCAAACAATAGATAGAGGCCACGGCTGAGCATCAATCCTCCACTGAGCGTGTTCCTGTGCGTGGATGTTTGCATGTGTGCTAATAAAAAAAGAGAGGTCATGCATCACACACACAACAATGTCCCTGCTGCTGCTGCTGCTGCTGCTGCTGCTGCTGCTCCACACTCACGTCTCCTCCGTTTGTAATCTCTCACACGGACAGACGGGACACTCAATAAACAACGCTCCTCCACTGAGTTAGCGTGGAGAAATTAAATCACACCCACACAAGGCACCGCTGGGACTATTTGGGGAGTGGCAGCAGAGCGGGATTATCATTCCAGCAGCAGCAGCAGCAGCAGCAGCAGCAGCAGCAGCAGCGACAGCAGCAGCAGCAGCTTCTCCGCATCCCATGCAAATATGTTATTATACCTGAGTGCAGGTCTGAGGAATAAATAAATCTCAGGCTGACGCCGAGGGTGAGAAATTCCCATCCAAGGCCGCGTATGCATAAGAAATGTCAGTCAGTCAGTAGATCATCTGCAAGTCACTCAAGGTGAGGTGAACGTGTTTGCTTTAGGGATCGGTATCACTCACACACTCACTCATCTTCTACCGCTTTATCCTCCACGAGGATGAGGGTCACGGGCGGGCGAGAGGCGGGGTCACACACTGGACAGACAGGTCACCGGTCCATTTTAGAGTATGGCAACACATGGTCAATTCAGAGTGTGTAATTGACCTCATCCCCAAATCTGCATGTTTTTCAGGTTTTCACTGGAACCAAAACCTGGTACTAGACCCCTGGTAGGTTTTGGGAAGCTTTGATTGATTTATATTTCAGGGATATTTCATGTTTTAAAAAGTCAAGATCATCATTTACACCCATAATCTTTGACATTTTGTATTTGGCACATGGATTTTAAAACCTCATTTTATGCATATTATTTTAAACATAAATCTTAAGCAAAGGGTTGGGAATTGTTTGCAAACTTAACAAAAATAATCTTTGGGTCCCGACCCACTGTTTGGGAATCACTGCTTTAAAGGAAACTCAGTTAATGACTGAAAACACAAATAAGTCAGTTAACAACAGGATCTTAGATTAAATGCATATTCAAAAATGAGTGGGATTAAACGAGGTCAATGGCTTTTCTTGGATTTGGGATTAACGCAGTAAGTGTTTTTTGTTAATGTGTTAAATTATTTTAAGACTTCATTCCAGCAGCTCTGCGTGTTGTTTATGACTGTATCTGCATTTCCTCTTTCAGATGCTAGGTGGCAATGTTGCTCTTCCACAGAAATCCACTTCCCTTACCACAGCTCCGTTTCTTTTCTTTTTTTTTTACCTCAGTAATTGTTCAATTTTAGCCCATCACTGCAAATATGTATTCAGTCATATAGAAACACAAATGAGGGAAATAGATGAAATCATAAAAGTGGAGAAATCCGGTCATTTTCAAAATGTCTTTTCTTTAATTTTATACTTGAGTGGTCGTATAATAAAGAACGAATGAAGATTCTAAAAACCTAATGATTTCTAATATTTTACTCCTGATTCTTGATACTTTATCCAAACATTTGTTTCCTATCTTTCATACATTTATTGTTTTTTTTGGTGTTTTTCACACATATTCAACATATTTTCTCTCTAAAAAAAAATACACATTTTTAGATTTTTTTTCTCTTGAGATTAGAGGTCAGGGCATCAACTGGGAGGAGAATCCACTTCTACACAAATGGAAATCTTCACTCTTCTTATTGTAATCTACATTTTTCCATTTAATTGTGAATCAGTGAACGAGTGATTAAAAAATGAAAATAAGACTCTTTCTGCGTCTCTAAACAGTCTGCAGGCAGCAGCAGAGATAGATGACTTTCATGGGGATAATTATTCTCCCCTTGATACAGATTAAGGCATAAGGGGTTAACTCCAAGCTCATGAATCCCCTTTTTTTTTAATTGCAGAGAGTCTCCCTGCAGCCAGGAGATACATTAAAGGGATAGTTAAGGGTTTTTGAAGTGTACGAGCCTCACATACAGACTCTCACTTTCAAAAACAGGTTTAAGCCACTGCGCACACACACACACACACACACCAAAGTCCGACGAAAAAAACATCGTTTTAAGACTGTGGGGACACAGGGGCTGCTGGTCCTCTGCTGCCTCCTGTGGTCAGTTTGTGTCACTAAGGTAAAATCATAACGAAGGACGTCAAACACAGAATTCATAAAATAACACGTCTGAACTTAGTGAAGGAGGCAGCAGTGGTAAAACCTCACCCCTGCCGTGTTCATGGAAAAGCAAGAAGGGTTGAAAAAGAGTGATTTTCCTTTATTTATTTCTTTTCTGTCCTCTCCACCTGTGGAAGAGACGCGGAGGGAGGGAGGAAAACATGAGCGGCTCAGTCTGGTCAAGGCGAGGTCAGTCCAGAGAAGACATTTCCATCATGACATCGCAAATAAAGACATTCATGATGATATTTCACAGAATTTCAAAGTAAAAGTGTTTTATTTTGACATGGAACGATGTATTCTCCGTCACACTTCGACATATGCAGCCACTGACATCAAAAACGGACGGAAATCAATCTAAAATGAAGTCAATTATAACGTAGACAATTGTAATTAAAGCACTAAACAAGCTCATATATAAATATACACATTTAATAATGAGATAATTAAGACCCAATGTCTTGTTATTATTATTTCATTGGTAGAATTTAGTATTATATCCCATCTATATTCTATCACCTCGCTGGCAGCTTGCGGGCCTCATGTGGCCCATGAGCCACGAGTTTGACTCATTTTGTTTGTGACGTCATCAGTGGGTAGATTCATTTCATTAGATGGGAACACACTCGCCTACTTCAAAGACCTGCACACAGGAAGTTACAGACAGACGGACTGACTCACACATAAACCAGCGCCCATGAACACATCACCTACTTTACAGGAGTAACTGAGAGAAGTGGCAAAAATGGAGACATCACAATCGACAGAGTGTTCAAATCCTCCACTGACACTCGTCCTGTATGTGGAACAAGGACACACACACACACACACACACACACACAGTGACAGGTAAACCGCTCCTCAGCAACAGCGGTTTATCTAAAATGTCTCCCGGAGACGTGGAAATGCAAAGCGTCTCGCTCTTGCTGCGCTGTGATCAAACCCTCTGTTTCTCCCTCGGCTCCCCCATAGTAGGACAAATGAGGCATGACTTCAGTTTGCTATCAGCCACAACCTGTGGAGAGCGAGAGGCCACGCCCGAGGTTTCAACTCTGACATTTGCCGTTTTCTGCTGGCAGGCACACAGACAGGCAGACAGACAGACGGCGTCTGGCTGCACCCGACCTCTGCGCTCCTTGATCTGTGCTCTATCTCGACACCTCGGGTCAGTCACTCTTGACTCGCTAAACGCCCCTCATTAGTATTCTAGAAAGCTCCGTGGCAGACGTCCAGATCCTGTGTGAGGAAAACAGAGGCCGGCGGTGGAGCTGGTGCGGAGTTCGGTGCCTCTGTGGGTAAAATGGTTTGTCACTGCGGGGACAAAATAAAGCAGAACTATGCAGGATTTTTACCCTAATTTAACAGCTTTGGAGTCTTGTTCTGGTTCTGTGGTGGTTTACTCTGGTTTTATGTGGTTCTGTGGTGGTTTACTCTGGTTTTATGTGGTTATGTGGTGGTTTACTTTATTTGTACGTAGTTCTGTGGTGTTTACTCTGGTTTTATGTGGTTCTATTGTGGTTTGTGTTGTTTTTACGTGGTTCTGTGGTGGTTTGTGTTGTTTTTACGTGGTTCTGTGGTGGTCTACTATGATTTCACGTAGTTCTGTGGTGGTTTACTTTATTTTTACGTAGTTCTGTTGTGGTTTACTTTGATTTCCCGTAGTTCTGTGGTGGTTTACTTTGGTTTTATGTGGTTATGTGGTGGTTTACTTTATTTTTACGTAGTTCTGTGGTGTTTACTCTGGTTTTACGTAGTTCTGTAGTGGTTTACTTTGGTTTTATGTGGTTATGTGGTGGTTTGTTTTGTGTTGACGTAGTTCTGTGGTGGTATACTTTGTTTTTACGTAGTTCTGTGGTGATTTCTTTGTTTTTACGCAGTTCTGTTGTGGTTTGTGTTGTTTTTACGTGGTTCTGTGGGGTTTGATCGTTTTTACATGGTTCTGTGGTGGTTTACTTTATTTTTACGTAGTTCAGTGGTGTTTACTCTGGTTTTATGTGGTTCTGTGGTAGTTTACGCTAGTTTTACGTGGTTCTATGGTGGTTTGTGTTGTTTTTTACGTGGTTCTGTGGTGGTCTACTTTGATTTCACGTAGTTCTGTGGTGGTTTACATTGATTTTATGTGGTTCTGTGGTGGTTTACTTTATTTTTACGTAGTTCTGTGGTGTTTACTCTGGTTTTACGTAGTTCTGTGGTGTTTACTTTGATTTCACGTAGTTCTGTGGTGTTTACTTTGATTTCACGTAGTTCTGTGGTGGTTTACTTTGGTTTTATGTGGTTATGTGGTGGTTTGTTTTGTGTTGACGTAGTTCTGTGGTGGTTAACTTTGGTTTTACGTAGTTCTGTGGTGATTTCTTTGTTTTATGCATTTCTGTGGTGGTTTGTGTTGTTTTTACAGGGTTCTGTGGTGGTTTACTTTATTTTTATGTGGTTCTGTGGTGGTTTACTTTGGTTATACGTGGTTCTGTGGTGAGTCTTATATGGTAGTATCATAAATATACGTACTTAAAAAAATGAGACATTTTAAAGTTAAGATGTATGTGTTTATGTTTTAAATGGCATACATTAAATGAAGTTTCATTTATTTTTTGCCATCTTTAAAAGTGAGTCCACATACAGAAGGTTTGGAAAACATGCTTGTATCCTCAATAGAGACAGTTTTTCTAACCCTGTGACAACTTTGAAGTTAACTGAATAAAATTCATAGAACACAGTGGGAGTTCAAAAGAGTAGGAGAGTGTCCAAAATTCTGAAATTTGACTGATACTGAGAGGAGAAGTTCTATAAAAAAATTACTGCGCAACTTTCATGGACATTTGCAGTCTCCCTCTGGACTCCAGTGCAGCTCCCAAAGCAGCTTATGCAGTGGTTTTCAGGGGCCTCCTGTTTGTTTTGGGGCCCCCGGGCAACTGTCTACTTTGCCTACCCAGCTGCAACGGCCCTGCACACACACACATACACGTGGCTACTGCACCAAACATTACCAGGACTAAAGTTCACGCAGTGTACTGTTTGATTGCACATGTATTTACTTAATCATCAGGGACACAAATAAAAGAACACACTCAGACGTTTTAAGGCTCACGTTTTCACATTATCTGCAAAAATCTTGCTTTTTAAATCCCTGAATAAGAGAAATTGTATTTAAAAAACAAATAACATGGATCACTGTGAGGAGAAATGTGATTATTCATCATCGTATTGCCTTTTCTTTTCAATGGCACAGTTTTCATTGTTTTATTGTCCTAAATAGAACCCGTGTCAGCTCAGATCTCCAAGCTTATTTTTCTTTAAAACAATAGCACTTGGATAAATCTCCCGCTTAAACAACGTTGCCCCCGCAGTTAAGGCAGCACTGTTTTGTCTTGCCCCACTAACTTAGTGATTTAGCCTGCAGTCGTGGGATTAAAAGAGATAAGCACTTGTGAATATTCCACTCCCCCTGCAATGAAGGTCTCCCATTTATCACCCAGTGAGACCAGTGAATAATACATGGGCTTGTCCAGTTCACACACAGTAAAGCAAGGGCAAAAAAAAAAAGTACCACCCCTGTCTAACCAGTTCAGCCTCCCTGAGGCTGATTCCGACAGGTCTATTTGGAACAGTCTTGTTTGACCTCTCCCTGTGTCTTCCCTTGGAGCCATGTATGTTGCTGATCAATCACCTGATAATACACACGCCTCCTTTTCTATGCATGAGCACACACACACACACACACACACTCACACAACTATCTGTCTCTCACTTTCTTTGGACAAACACTTTAGTGCTGTGTTGTATCTGTGTTTTCCAACAAATGTGAATCACACAAAGCATTAACACGAACTTTCTGACCGTGTTAGTCAAATAGATCAAACACTGATCCAAGGGTCAGCAAGTAAGTTTGGGCCAAAAAGACATTCTATCTTCTATCTTCTATCTGCACTACAGTGTCCAAACAGAGCTCTCAGAAGAGACCATTTGTCCCTGTTGTGGGCACCACATTGCTATCAATTTAGCAACATTAGCAACTCTTGCTATGTAGATGGCCATTTCAGCTAACTTCCATTAGCTGTGTACATGTGCTCCTCATCATTTAAAGGTGACATAGAATGCTTGTATCGCACATATATGTTAGTTATGGAGGTCTACTTACATATATTAACTTGTTTTCATGATTAAAAACCTCCTAATCGCTGCAAACGAGCCGATCAAAATATCTCCTCACTGACGCTCTCGTCAGCCGCGCTGTTTCAGACCAAAACCACACCCCCAGAATGTGGACTGTGTTGTGATTGGCCAGCCAACGAGAGCTTTCCTACTGTCCTGTGATTGGCCAGGTACCTGGAAGTGACGTAATAGATAGGCCAGCTCTCAGATACACAGCTCCCCCTCTGGCACGGTGGATGCTCTGCATCTCAGCAGCTACAACGAGAGTAGTTCTTCTTCTTCTGCGGTTGAATGTACGCAACCGGATGTGCCCGGACTAGTGCCCACACCGGGAGGAGCTACGGTGATGAGAGGAGTGGTGAGGATTTCTGATGACAACATCAAATTAAGGAAGTGCCGATCCGCTTCGCAGAGCCCAGGAAAACAATACAACACTATTTTCTCAGCAGTGGCTGAACTGTTTGTTCTGAAACTTTAGGGTTTCATAAACGAGGTAATGACGCAGATACACACACACAAACGCAGCGTTAATTGGAGCTTCCGGTCTATGTGGCCTTCAACAGTAGACCACACCTGACAGCTGGTGCTAGGTAATCAGAACTTAGCAAAACAGTTTCTGTCAGGGCCAACTTAGTAGCACTGGTGTTAGCCAATCAAATCACATTTATTTGTTTAGTTTAAACACTACATTGTCCTAACAGAGCTCACAGAAGAGACCATTGTCCCCGTTGCTGATGTTTTTGTCAGAAAAAGTGCACCCAACAAAGGTGGGAACCACATTGCTATCAATTGAGCAAAATTAGCAACTCTTGCAATGTAGATGGCTATTTCAGCTAACTTCCATTAGCTGTGCTCCTCATCGCTTTCTGTCAGGGCCAATTTAGTAGCACTGGTGTTAGCCAATCAAATCACATTTATTTGTTTAGTTTAAACACTACATTGTCCAAACAGAGCTCACAGGTGCTGATGTTTTTGTTGGACAACTTGCACCCAATGACGCTTACAGATTAGCAACTGTTGCTACGATGTTGGCCATGACAGTTTACTTGCGTACATGTGCTACTTGTGACTTTTAGGTTTGAAGGTGGGGTGTTTCCGACACTTGGTGCTGGGGAGTGTCGGTCATGGTCAACTTCTTGTGCTAATGTTGCCAAAGCTATGGTGACATAGTACACATTGTGTCGGCTATTGTTAAGGTGAGCGCTGACGGACAAATAACAACCAAGAAGTGGGAAAATAACTTGTAGTTATGTATAACGGTGTAGTGTTTGAGCTTAAACCTCATTAATGTGGTTTAATTGTCTGGTGCATGTGCTGGAATATTTGTATGCAGGCACTCACACCACAGCTTGGTAAACTGAACATTTCTTGACTCACACAGAGTGAAGAAAGTGAAGCAACGGACTCACAAAGCAGTTGAGGAATGTTTTTCGGCAAACAACCGACACCCCGACTGTGTATGTGTGAGCCGAGCGTAATGTCC
This sequence comes from Solea solea, assembly GCF_958295425.1. Lineage (NCBI taxonomy): Eukaryota > Metazoa > Chordata > Actinopteri > Pleuronectiformes > Soleidae > Solea > Solea solea. The sequence goes on from NC_081139.1 coordinate 28,939,676, forward strand.
ACCGTGCATGAGAAGCCCCGGCCCAGCTTCTGCTTCAGAATGCATGGCCTTCCTCAGCGGTGCAGCATTGATCACACTAGGATGACTGGAATGATTGTCGCGCTCTCCTCAGCGAGGAGATGGGATTCATGAATCTAAACGTTCCAGCAGGTGTCGGCAGGTAACGTAGCGCCCAGCTGAGGTCTTTTTCCGCATGAGCGGAACTGACACACAGTCACAGGACAGAGGCAGTTCTTAAAGGGGGAAAAGACCCCCCCGCCCCCCAACCGTGGGGGGATACACATCAACATGCCCACCATGAGGGATCTGGTCTCATATAATATCGTGGAAAACCTTTCCATAGACTGCTGCAGCAGCTATGGATGAGATGATTAAGTGCTAAAGTTGCATTTTCTCCTGTGAGCAGGCAGCCCTGAGGCCATGAGAGGCTGCATGATTGCCTCTGTGTGCTACATTACATTGACATGATGGAGAATTCTCTCCTGGGGACTGAAATAATGTAACAGGAAAGTGGGAGCATAAAAAAAAAAGCCTTGTCTGCTGGGACTTGAGAGTTCTCTGCCCGCAATCGGATTCGCTGATAGATCTCCCCATGCCACTGCCTCAGTATTGATGACAAGCGGAGCATTCGCACATGGGTGCATGACAGAACCCACCAGGGGAGTCCACTAATCCGATTTCACTTTTAGAGCCTCAGACTTCCCTGCTGGGTATCTTGAGCCTCCCGGCCGCTCCAGTGCACCCTAAAGCAGAGAACTCTACCCTGCTGTGGACTCACCGGTTTGTGAAAAGGACAATTTATATGGAGGGGGGGGGGGGGGGGGAGGCTAGGGGGGAGGCTAGTCAAATTTGGTCAAAAAGTGTGGAGTGGGTGTTTTTTTTTCCTTCTCTCCCTTAACTAATTAGCGGGAGGCTAAAAAAAGCCTAATTTTATAAAACCAAATCCATCAGCCAGACAAGTGGAACAAATGAGTCAAGCTCACAGTAGGAGGCAGCGCGCGGACTTATTTGTTTGCTTTTTACAACTTGAAGGTCAGGCAACGCGCGGGCACCAAGCAACAGCCAAAGCTGGAAATGTCCCCAAAGTTTGAGCCAATGTCAACCTCAGGTACGTGGTCACTTTGGATCAAGTACAAGTCTCAGCAGGGGAAGATATTTCATTTTTGGGTTCCCCTGCTGTCGGCACATGGTAAGACCACCAACAATGGCCACAAAACACTGGCCACACTGTTAAGTATTGAATTCAGGCCTTTCAATCAGGCTTTGGATTCTAGGCCTCTTCAACGAAGGACACTATTCAACCCCCATCGGGCACCTTTGGGACAAACTGGAACAGAGACTGTGAGCCAGGTCTTCTTGTCCAGTCCAACATCAGTGCCTGACCTCATCAATGCTCTACATAGAAACACTTCCAAAAAGAAGTGTGGAAGCTGTTATAGCTGACCAACTCTATATTAAATTACTGTATTTGAATACATCATTACAGTCTCTGTAATGGTCAGACGTCCAAATACTTTTGTCCATGTAGAGCATGTACAGCAACTGTCTCATTTATAAATGCTCGCCATCGTCTCAGCTTGAGTGTTAATTGTACATATAAATATTTAGGTCATATCTTCCACTGTCTTGGTGCAAATTAGGTTTAATGGGGATTTATTATTATTATTTACATCAAATTGTTCTAATTTGGTGTCGTTTTATGAGGCATCTGTTCCTCTTTCTTTAGTTTTCTTCTTTTTTTATTGAACATTATAGGTATATTATAGCTAATATTAGTGTCACCTATGAAACCTGATAAATGACCATTAAATTAAACTTGGTAGACAAGAGAAAAACAATGTATTAAACATAAACAACTACAATAAGCCCTATTTCCCCAATTTAGGAGAAAAGAGAATCAGTACAGAAAATGAAATGTAATAATATAGCATTATATTTGTAGTTATTTATGTTTAATACATAGTTTTTTCTTGTTTAATTTAGATAGTGTAGCATTAATATATTTAACATTACTTTTTTCCCAATGACAACAATCATATTTGTGCTGGGGTTTTTTGTGAAGCACACACATTTGAAATTTTGAACAGATTTTCTTTTGTCAAAACAAGTTAATGAACAGCCTTTAAATGTATCTTTAGCATGCAGACAAAAATATGTCATTGTAAATACCATTACCTTACTGTTGCATGTCCAGTTTTGTCATCAGTGTCCAAGTTGTCAGGAAGGTGAACAAACTTGATTTGTACATAACAACACAAACAAAATTATATCAGACAAATTAGAACTGAGAAATTACAGAAGACAAAACTTAACGAAACAACAACCATTTACTACTAAACTACTCTGTCAGCATTTTCTATTGCTTCAGTGGGACCGTGTGGAAATGAACGAGCCTCTGGGGAAACGCAGAGCATCTGCTTCTCAGCTCCACAGGTGGATTTACCGTGAAAGCAAATCAGGGTAAAATAACGAGGGACTTTTTAAACATGGAAAAAGACCTTCAGGCCTGCGTTTACTGCTGCCTCCCATAGTGCTCCTATTTGTCTCCTCCTGAGTGGCAGGTTGGGAGAAACCCAGGTCTCCTCCAAACATCTGCAGGCATTCTTCCACGTGCCCAGAGGAACACACATTACTGCCATCTTTGACAAAAACACACATTTAAACTTCATTACACCCCCTGCCTTCTCTTCCTCATGCATCCCATCTCGTCTCCTTTCCTTTCTCTTGTGCAGTTCAGTCGTTTTCAACCAAAAACTCTGAGACACTATTTCACCTCCCACACGGTCTTCCTCTCATTCTCCCGTGGGATTACGTCATCACAATATCAGAGATGGCCTCGTATCGCAGATTCTAATCTCAGTCATTGTTTCGCAAACATTTAACATGGGCACCCACTTTATGAATTTGAGTTTAGTTTATTGTTTATTTAACAGGGACAATGAACAACGTTAACAATTGTTCAACAATTAGTAAAAATCCTGGATATAAATAGACATTAGAGTATGATGTAACCTATTCAAAACTTTGAATATAAATAACCAGCTAACCTACTAAAATTTAAGATGCATGTTGCTACTTCATTCACAATTTAAACACTATATGGACAAAAGTATTGGGACACCTGACCATTACAACAACAGGCACTGTAATGACATATTCAAATGCTTTAATAAGGAGTTACAGTATATTTATATTTACATTATCATATATAAAGGAACCATTTCCAAGACACATTTTCCAGATTATTTACACATATACACGTGTTAAATAGTTAATAAATGATACATTTATGTACACTCTTTTAAATTGATGTGGTCTGCGTGATTTGAATCCCTGTCCAGTACACTAACACATGTAGCCGGCACAACTTTCAGTCTATTTCTGTTTTGTCTTTATTTTTGTGAAAACAGAAAATCACACCTGTGCGCTTGTATGTTGCCTCACAGGTCATAGATTGGCTAAACCAAACCAAACCAAACCACAGGATCTGACTTTGAACACAGTGTGGAAGCACTGCACTTAAAGGTATTCACTATAGGCGATTTATGGTGAATGCTAAAATGTAGGGGGTATTAAGCCACGGAAGATGGTAAACTGCAGCAGAAAACTGACCAATGAGGGGAACGGGGCCTTGCTGACAGAGGGAAATCAAGATCCCAATGGTTGTGCTGGCTGAGATCCTGTGTGGAGGATCAAACTTCCAGAATGACTGAAGCACCTCACCAATCTAGGATTTGTGGCCTTTGTGGCAATCTTGGAAGCGTGTGAAAAGACACATGAGATCGACGAAAAGACTCGGCTGGAAACGAGAGTCTCACCTGATGAAACCAAGATTGAACAGTTCATCATGTTTAGGGGAAACCAGGCACCACTCATCACCAGCCTGTCTCTATCCCCGGGGCTTGAGGCATGACTTTAGCAGCAGCATGACAGGGACATGAAGTTGAGGGAAAGCTGAACCAAGCAAAAGACAGAAATAACATGATGGGAACGTGGTTGGACGAGGTCAAAGGTTAGTCTTCCTGCACTAAAATGACTAAACATCCAACTTGACAGATCTTGCAGAGAGTAACGACATGACATGACGATGTGATCTTATACTACCCCCAACCATCCTCTATCCTGTTGTAAAAGTATTCATCCAATCAAACTGCTGAAATTGTAGGGTTTTTATGCAGGAGGAGGATTCACTCCTGACACCTTTGATGGGCATTTTCAGCCATATTCCAATCTGTTGCAACAGTTTTGCTTCGTTAGCACAATGCTGCTGTTTTCAATGGTTGATAGGCTTAATCGGGAGTGACAATGGCTTAATGGACATTCATTTGTATTTAAATTAAATTTCTTGACGACTGGGTGTCGACTCAAAAGGGGAATTCAAATGATTTTAGCATAAGGCTCCAAAATAAAGTGATAAAACATGGTCTACAAACACCAAACTGTATAAAAGTGGATTTATTTCTGGATCTGAGGGGAGGCATCAGTAGCTGATCCTGTATATTTCTTTAAAGACACCTTTTCTAATTTCATTGTTTGGAGCCTTTCTTTCACTTTTTTTAGCCTGAAACAGCAGCACCATATTACGAACCACACAGCAATGATAAATCTCTCGTTCATATTGCTGTGACCAGAAAATTCTTTGAGAGATGGGGGTGAAGGTAGAAAGTGCAGATATCAGGTTATCAGTTTCAATGTCTCAAAAGGGGGACAACTGTGAAGGGGTAAACAGAAACCAGAGCTATCATCAAATAAGAGCAGCCCCGGGAAGCCCTTTTCTCTCGTTCAGCAGTCGCTGAGCCCAATTTCACAGGCCCCACTGTGGCTGAATGGGAAGAAATTGGAAAAAAAATATGAAATCGATTGCTTAGATTGCAGTTGTACTCTTATTTGTCTCTCCTGCTGCCATTTTACAGTGTTATACAGTGTTGGAATGCATTTCCAGCCTGCACAGCACTGATAATGACACTACAAGAATGGTGCTTTTAAGTTTGCAGCAATCTCCGTCTGCATGTACCACAAAACTGGTAAATAAATACAGAAAATAAAGAGTGTAATTTTGGGCAGTGAGCACTGACTTTGGTGTAAACATGTACAGATTTGGTCAGATGATGTTTGTGGGAAATAAAACTTTAGCGGCAAGTGCTGACTTTCAGTTTGAACGAATTTAGGTTTGTCAACCTTTGTCATTTGTGCATGTAATTTAAGGAAAAGCAAAAGTGTTGCTGAGGACATTGGTGGTGCTGTTGGTTAAGACACTCTGAATATGCCGGCATGAAATATACCAAAACAGTGAAAATAAGTCGTCCTTAAACACTTGTTTTGTCATAAAAAGGCTTTGAAATGTCCCAAGAGTCTAAGGAAATGTGTTAAATTGAAATACGAGCCTTACTAATAACAATGGTACAGCTGGAATATTCACTATTTCATTTTACAGCCCACACACAGTTATGCACTTTATGTTTTGAGTTTATGTTTTGAGTTTGGGCCGACCACTGCCACCCAAATACAGCAAATTGCCATTTTGGGTGTAAAATGCTAAATGTTACTAAACCTACAAGGCCTGCTACCCCTTTCAAAAATATCTCAACAAGAAGAGCATAATGAGTGTCGGCACTGGACATGAAAAATGTACATGGATAAAAGTGGAGAGGGCTTTAAAGACAGATCTACCATGAGAGTGAATGCTTGTTTGTCTCTATGTGGCCCTGTGATGGACTGGCAAGCTGTCCAGGGTGTACCCCGCCTATCACCCTATGTCAGCTGAGACCGAGCCTTGTGTGGAGGATAAAGTGGTAGAAGATGGATAGATGGACATGTAAGCGATTGTGTGTGTACTTTTGGTTTGTTCATAGTTTCCATCGTGGCCCCACTCGTGTTTGCCCATACCCACTTATGGCACTTTAGTAGTGCAGTTACTGCAGTTCTAGCACTACTTGGTTCTACTCGACTCGACTCGGTTTGGTACCAGGCCCTGTGTTTTTCGATTACTTCATAGTACCTCCCGTAGACGTGGGTGGGTTCATCATAGCACGAAACTGCCGTAACGTTGTTTTACACGTGACACAAACACACAAACGCCACCAAACACAGGAACATCTGCACCTGGTTGTTGGAACATGCCAACAGCCATGTATGCTCACTGTAATTGTTTTGTCTGTAGGTTTGATTCTTGTGTTGGACGTCACGCTCATGACTCCTACAGTGATGACATTCTCTGACCAATCAGTGGCCAGCAGTCTGTTGACGTCACATTTTAGTATCGGCTCAGCTCGCTTGGACCCTCGTCAGAGCACGTACTAAAAAAATACACCAGGTACCAGGTATTATCACTGATGGGAAAACAAAAAGTAGCCAAGTAGTGCTAGAACTGCAGAATGGAAAAGCCCCAGAAGTACGGTTTTACGGCTACCTGGGTACCTGGGTACCTGGGTACGTGGGCACACGCTGATCCCATATGGTTTCACTAACATGGGGAGCCCATGTCGGCAAACATGGGTGGGGCCCCCTTGGAAACCACAGACAAACCCTTGGGACCCATATTGTCAGCCCAAATATAACCCTTACAAGGACATGCTGGCTGGGTACGTGTGGCTCCTTGTCTTTGTCTTTCAGGAACTATCTGGAAAGCCACAAGAGCCTTGAGTCTTGGAAAGGAAAGGGCAACACTGCATTTACAATATTTTGATTTAGGGATCCCAGTATCAGTTTTCATATTGCCGCTTTAATGGAATCCAGCCATCATTCTGCTTTCTATTTACTCTTGTGCTTTCTCTGTTGTGACATGTCAAAATAAGCCACCATGAAAAAGACTTATATGGACAGGTGAATAATATAATATGCAGTATATTTTATGATATAATATAGGCCCTATGCATGGTGAACTATATTTTAAACAGTAGTGCAACAGTGACAAGGCCATTGTTAGCAGATATGAACACAGTCGTATCAAAGCTGGAGTCAGCATTTTTACCCTCACTATCCCTGAGTCAGTTCATATTAATGTGCAGCAGGAACACTGACACTGAAAATGTGTGTCTGCTCCACTGCTGTTAGACTGCACAGGGTTTTATCCGTCTTTTATAAAGGTACTGGCAACATTTCTCAAGAAAGTTCCTGTGTGACAACTGTTGAAAATTAGCATTTGAAACATATAATGGAATTCTCCAAGTTGGCTGTGAAAACAGGCAACACTTCAAGAACCTCGCACAGGCAGTAATGGGAAATGTAGAAGTTTCGGTTGATGTGAGAGTGCTGAAAGGAGTTAAAGGGATTTTTCAGTTTTTTTTTAAAAGTATGGTTGTATGAGGTACTGGCACACACTCGGCGCTGACTTGGACACCTGCTTAACATTCCTCGAGTGTTTGGTCTCATCTGGTGATTTTTTACAACTTTCCTAGGATAAATATTGTGTTTTTATTACATTACTGCCTCGAGACTTCAAGGCATCTGCCACATTAAACATCTGGACACATTTTTGATCACCAGTTTTGGCACACTGTAAAAAGTTTCAGTCTACATTATCTTCAGAGGTAGATTTTCTTGTCATTAGACCACATGAAAATGATGATCCACTCTTATCTTATCCTATGAGTGGAAAACTTCCAGGCGCTTTGGAACGTCAGTGTTTAGGTGTGTGGATGTGAAACTGACTGTATTTTGAGACACACTACGACATTTTACGACAAAGTTACAGGCACAGTTGTTGTAGGTTGAGTCTACCTTAAGTTTCCCCTTAACTGCTGGCCATGAAGCTGTGAATCTATATGCACTTCAGCATTGTTGCAGATGCTAATTATCTTAAATATCTTGTTTATTTTACATGCCTTTATTGCGATGTGTTCTCTAGAGTAGAATGAGAAAATATAATGTGAACATAATGCTACAAGTCTGGAATAATGTCGGCTCTGGCTGTTTCCATTGCCATGAAAAGCACCCGGGAGTAGTGTAAGAATCAGATACTGTATGTATACTCAGACTGTCAGTGTTTTGTGATATATTGCTCAATCAATTGTTCCTGGCAGTGCAAGTCATGTGACGTCCGGAGTTCTACTGGGCTTCTGCATGATGACTGGAGGAACTGTCTGAAATGTGGAACCAGTTTTTCATTGAAAGCATTGCAGAAACATACACGACAGCTGAGCCTTTTCTGCCTCAGTCCTGTGTGGATTTTATGTAGTCCATACTTGAGAAAACCTGCCAGCCATAAATAAGTATGTGGATCCAAAGATCGACAGGACTCCAAATGGCTTTCCATATTTCCAGTTGGATTTTTTTACACAGAAGATGTTAGAACACTTATTTATCGCCTGGAGAAAAAAATAAAAATAGAAAACAGCCACTGCAGAGGGGCTGACGAGCCACATGTGGCTTTAGAGCCGCAGGTTGCAGACCCCTCACTGCAAAAATGTAAATTCTGTACTCATGTAATTGACTTGAATTCAGTATATTTATCTAATCACACCATTTCTTTTACTTATTAAGGCTGAAGATACTTAGGATCTTTGGACTTCTAAGAAAAAGAGTGCCAACAAGTGCCATTTTCTTGCTGCACTGGCAGATAATTTAGCTTGAAACAAGTAATTTTCCTCTAATAGTGGTTACATTTTCTTGTTTTTTAGAGGCATTTTTGCAGTGTACTAGCTCGATTTTAGTCGGACTAACTAACATGACATTAAGAAAACGAATTACTATCTTAGTCTGACAATTACTGGACTTCAAACATGCATATAAACTCACTGTAGTGTGTGTGTGTGTGTGTTGTGTGTGTGGGGGTAACATAGCTTATGTAAAGTGTAGTATATCAGGTACGTGGTGGGTTGTTAGTATGATTATGTTTTATAATCGAACATGCTCTTTATTCACCCATTCACTTGTTTAAACTGACTTTCTGGACTTGAGAACACCGAGGGCCGTTTCCCTTCTCTCACTTCACCAGCACCGACATCAACTTTCTTTTTATTTTTTTCTTCTTCCTCATTTCAGATGGGAGCACGCTGATTGGCTGTGAGATCCGTGCTCGGCGTGTGATTGGCCGGCCGTTGTTTCCGGGGGGCTTCGTTTCGCTGTGCACTCACTCACTGACGTTTCTCGATGAGCCCCGGTCGAGACAGACTGGAGAGAATGGCTGCCAGTGGAGGTTAGCGAAATACTCGTTGTTTTGTGTATTAATCACTCAAATATGGCCTCTTTTTTCATTTTAAACGTGTCTCTTGTGTGTGTCGGTGTGTTCGCGGAGTGTTGCCCCGCGTAGTCGCGGAAAGAGCCGTGACATCTCGCGTTCTAGTCGAACGGGGTCAGGCTCTGACTCGCGACTCCTCAAAAAGTGTTTGCTTGTCGTTAGCCTGCCGTCTGTGGCTAGCGTTAGCCGTGTGGCTAACTTTCGGCCGGTTAGCTCACAGCTGATTGTGTAAACACTTGTTTGTGACAAGAAGCCAAAGGGCAGCCAAAGTGTCTACTTATGCCTACTCGTATCGGCGCTAACGACGTATGCACATGCATGAATCGTTGTTTGGGTTTTGCGTGAGTTTAAACGCAGGGGGGGTTTAAAAACATCAGAGTTTTCGCCCCCTGTTATCGCTCTCTCACATCTCGCAGTGTTGTCAAAGAAAAGCTAGCTAAAAAAATTAGCCTCGGTTCCTAGCTGTCTGCTAAAAGTTAAGCTCGCGTGTCAGCGAGCTAATTCAACCTCGAGCTGCGTTTGTTGACAATTAAACGCGACGGCGAACACTTGCGCGTCGAAATATTTAGTCATTTCTCTGCTTAAAGTTGGTTGAATTGCTACCGCTGCGGACGCCGGGGCAGTGGTGCGAGGAGTTAGCCAGCTAGCTACCACCTGGCGAGGCAGTAGTTCTCTATTCACTCGCCTCGGGTCTTTGTCCTGTCACCACACGAGGTTATTTGTTGGTTAAGAAAAGTTTCTTTTTCACCCCCACAGCCGCTCGGTTAATGTTGCAGCAGTGGAACAGCACACGAGAGGAGACACGAAGTTGTGGTGACACTTTTATAACTTGACACGACACGTGCGCTAAGAAACATGTTGACTTTGCAGACCCTTATTATAGGAGAACCATACAGAGTTTACAGGCCCATGCAACATAAACAGCTTTAGATTCAAGTCACAAACAGGCTGGTGTTGCAAAATCAGAGAGACTAGGTTGTAGTGGTGACTAGTTTTCATATAAATTGATACATACATGGCCCTTAAAGGTCAACTTCAATTGAACTTTAAAAACTAGGGGTGCCTCAATACCACTTGTTCTTGTCTGATTTTGATATCCTGAGCTGATACTAGTCAAAATCACTGAATAATCCTGTATATTTCTTGATTCTCAATCAAAGACAGTAAATATATAACCAGCAACGGACATTTCAACTCAATCTATTAATTTCTTCTTTATGGGAGCAGTGTTAATGTTACACCGTTGGAGAATTATATCTCAATTTGCCATGACACATGAAACATGTTGACTCTGCAGACCCTCGTTATCAGGGAAAGAAACAGAGTTTACAGGCCCATGTGTTATTCTTTTATTCCAGGTCAGCCCGTGACAACATGAACAGCTTCAGATTTAAGTCACAAACAAGCAGATGTTGCAAAATCAGAGAAACGAGGTGCTAGGTGTTGAAGTGGTAATTTGTTTTAATATAACTTGGGTTAATAAACCCGTGGCCCTCAAAGGTCAAGTTAAATTGAACTTTGATTTTGTACAGTCCATCACCCTCACTTGAAAACTAGGGATGACTTTATAGCACTTTTCTTGTCCAATTTTGATATCGCCACTGAAGATGAGCCAGTGCAATACTCAATATTGGAAAGGTACTGGTCAAAATCACTGAATATTCCTATATATTATGTGATTCTGTATGCACAGGTGGTAAAATTGTAAATTAGCAACAGTGTTATTGTTACACAGTTGAAGAATTAAAACTTAACTTGCCACAATACGCGTGCCAAGATGCATGTTGATTTTGCAGACCCTCATAATAGGGGAAGCACACAGTTTATAGGCCCATGTGTTATTCTTGTGACAACATGGTCAGCTTTAGATTCAAGTCAAGTCACAAACAAGGTTGTCTTGGTGAATCGTTTTAATATAAAGTTGGATTAATACACTATTGGCCGACAAAGGTCAAATTTAATTGAACTTTGATTTTGTACAGTCTACTCTTTTGAGTCCAGTTTCCTCACTTAATAATTAGTTTTGTCTCAAATCCACTTCTTCTTGTCCTATTTTGATAGCACCACTAGGGATGAGATGATGGATATTGCTCTGATCTCTTTACATGGATGGTAAAATTGTAAAAATAAATAAATCAGCAACGGCATTTTACCCGAGTCTAATAATTGCGTCTTTATGAGAGCAGTGTCATTGTTACACAGTTTGAGATTTAAATCTTTAATTTCTAGCACAAATGTGTTAACAACTTTATAGTTTAAAAGGTCTAAAACTACTGTATTGCACTGATATTGGTATTGGTAGATACCCATGGGTTGTGTTATTGGTATCAGTGATGGTATGCTAATCCTAATCACAATTTTTGAGTGTCTGCAGATACTGATATCAGATAAATGCAGTCTACTGTACTGTCTTTTAATTGACCAAACTGTTAACACAACTGAATGAAAATGTTCTGCTACTATAAAGGTGAAAGAAACCGCTCACAAACTACATTTACTGAAGCATTTTTGTGAAATTTGCTTGTAAGATTTGCAGCGCTTGCACAGTAATATTGGAAATATAGGTGTATACATGCTATAGATTTGTTATCACTACACTAGTTTGCATTTAAAGTAGTTACCTTTGTGTCATTTATCCCATTTATGTCTTTCTGCTTTGGGTTTGCTGTTAACATAATTCATTCATCATTTGTGTTTAAAAGCCCTACGTGAAACATTTTCTGCTATAAAAGAAACAGTCCATTTAACCTGTATTGTTGAAATAAAAAACTTAAAATATCATTAGTTATCCTATTAGTTGGGATATCGTGGTGTTGCAGTATGGGTGGGCAAAGTAAATGGTTCCAGGCTGCCATACTCAGGGAAAAATGGTGAAATAGAATAACATAAATATTGCGTTAAAAGCAGTAATATATCCTGATACGACAGTATGTGATTGAAGTACTTTAGGTTTCATTGTTAATGCCATTTACCTCCAACATCAACCAATACGCTGTATTGTGCTGATTTATTTTCTGAAGACTTTGGCACCCCATTTTACAGTTTGTTGTCAACAGAGGAATCTACAGAGCTCAATGCACTCATAATACTCTTAGCTGCAACTTGAGGAGCATTTGTTTTTATTTAGCTTTTTTTTTTTTTTTTGCCGGTTGGCAAACAACTTTCAGGTGTATTACTACCACTGATCTGTAGCATAGACTCACTCTTATGTTCAGGATCACATTTAAAAATAATCTGTTTGTAACTATTCTAAAATAGTTTTACTGATGTTTTTCCTTTCTCAATCCCTCCCAATATGCTATGTGCAGAGGTAGGGAAGCTGTCACAAGTACAAAATGGGACGCCTCCAACGACCAACTACAACGGGGTAGACGCCGTTCATGCCTGCAACATCCTTCAGCAGCTCAAAGCCTTGTATGATGAAGCACAGCTCACAGACATTGTTGTGGAAGTGGACCATGGCAAGACTTACCCATGTCACCGAAATGTCCTGGCAGCAATCAGCCCATATTTTAGGTATGTATGTGAGAACTCAAGTGTGGGTTTTTTCCACATGTTTGTACTTTAGTACAAATCTAGATGCAAAAATTAGGAACACATTTCACTGCTTACTCCCTGCACCAAAGTCCATAGAGAAAATTTTTACCGAAAATGCAGTTGTAGACCAGCAGCTCCTTTTGTCAACTTAAGCTAAAAATACTGTATTCTCTGTATGTCACGGAAGAGTGAGTGGTTTACAGACTTCTGTTGTTAGTTAAGGCAAAATAATATTCTTACATCATAGACTAGGTGCATGTGTAGATTTTATTAGTTGAGCCTTTTCTTAACATTTGAAATTCAGTT